>NC_138193.1:92153729-92743063 GCF_964194105.1 Spermophilus citellus
CCTCCTACTTTCTCCTTTGGTCTCACCCTTTCTATGCTCCATGGCTCAAGGTTAAGGAAAGATCCTTATCTGGGAACAGCACCCAAATCTGATTAAATCTCACCCCCCCCCCCAGATGGAGAGCAAGCTGCAGCATCTCACTTTGTTTGTTCCTTTTCTGGACTATTCTATGAAAGCCATGTGCCCAGGCACAATCCCACAAGGCCATCCTTCACACTGCTCTTGAACTGCTGCATGTCTAATCAAGTCGCATCGGAGAGGATACTGGTTGTTGGTTATCTATAGGGAGTATAGAAAGATAAAGGGTGCCATCTTGGTATTTGTAGTCATTTGGCCACTGGTAACCATGCGATGACCCATGGTTCATATCTGTCAAGAAGCAGGGACCTGGCTACAGACTTGATTGCCCCAGATGTGGGTGAAGTGCAGTTTTGCTTACAGATTCAAGGTTGTCTTTTGTGGGCAATAAGATTAGTCAAGTCAATGCATTCATGAAGAATAAGAGTGTCTTAGGCCATTTTGTGCCACTATAATAGAATGCCACAGACTAGGGAATTATAAAGAACAGAAATTTATTTGTTATTGTTCTGGAGACTGGGAACCGATCAAGTCAGGGTCTTCTTGCTGCATAATCCTTTGGTGGAAAGCAGAAGGGCAAGAGGGCACACATAAGGTAATGCAGGGGTTTGGGGTAAGAACTCACCCATTTCTCATGAACCCACTGTGGTGATAACTCACTCTCAAGATAACACCATTAAACCATTTAGGAGGGCAGAACCCTTGACATCTTCCCACCTCTTGAAAGGTCCCACCCCTCCTCTGTGTTGCTTTGGTGATTCAGTTTCCAGTCCATGAGTTTCGGGGGAGACATTCCAACCATAGCACAGAACTTGCTTCCAGGCCCAGTAAGCCTTTAAAACTTAAAGATTACTGTTGCACAAATGTATGTGTGGATATAGGAATGACACTCGTCAGGCAAATCTTGTCTCTTTCTGCCCACCACTGTCCTCTCTACTCCCTTGGTCCTCAGTAGTCTTAAAATTGGCCAGAAATAGAATGGTGTATACACACACACACACACACACACACACACACACACACACAATATAAGAGGCTCCATTTAAAACACGGCCCATTGCATGAAGTGTTTCCCATGAGGAATGGTGCCCGTTGCCTTTATTAGAAACCAAGCTAAGTTAGAACTTTGACCAGCACAGTGATCAGGGGCATGTGAATAGCTGTGATTCGCTTTCCTGGGGAGAAAAAGCTGCTCATTCTCTCCCTAATCCCTGCCCATCACTCAGGGGCTCCACAGGTGGATGTTGGTTCTGGTGAACAGAGAGGGCTCTAGGAGAGCTGGTAAAAAAAAAAAAAAAAAAAAAAAAAAAAAAAAAAAAAAACCAGCTGATGGATTGATGAGGGGATAGAAGGAGAGAGATGAGAATGGAGGGCAGGAGGGCAACTTACTTTCAAATATTAATTTGCATCTCAAAAGAAGTAGGACCATAACAGTGCCCTGGTGAGGATGTAATAATTACACATCTCTCTCCTTGGAATGCAGAGCGGATCTGGGTCTGCATGATACTCATCACTGGGGAAATGATGCAGGCCCTAACTCCACAAGAAGCCCCCTTAGAGTCCCTATGCAAAGTCTTTAGCTCTACTCTCCTCCTTCATTTAAGAAATGATGTCATTGCAAGAATGTGGGCCTGGGGAACAAGGCTCTACCTGGGAGGGCCCACTGCCTCGACCTCAGTCCATGAAATTCTGTTGGCACTTTTCTCATAGCCCCTGCAGAGGACTAGCAAGACTCCCAAAGGCTTCAGCAGAACTCTGCCAACATGGGGGCCTGGCTTGCCGGCCCAGGAGGATGCATATCCTTATCATGAAGTCAGTGGTACAGATAAGGGCAGGGGAACTACATATCCTGGGTTTTAAATAATCCACATTGTAGTGCCTATAAACCATCACACTAATCTGGAAACTCCAAGCTGCATCCCCCAGATTGCCTCTTGACTCGGGTGGGAGCACAGCAATCCATGTCAGGCTACGTGTCTCTTAAAATTTTAGTTACAAGGATCTAGAGTCCAGAAACCTAACCATTCGCAGGCTGCCGTCCTAAAGCAGAACTAAGACAGGCATTTTGTGGAATTGGATGAGGAAGTTGATGAGGTACAAGTGATCTCTCTGGTTAAAGGTTGTGGGGGCCTTGAAGTCAGTACCTGCATTAGCCAGTAGCAGATGTCAAGTGTGAAGACAAGGTGGTGTCAAGGCAAGAACGTGGACTACTTTGCAAGGGGGGGGGTGTACTTCAAGTTGGTGTACTTCCAACTACTGGTTTAGTTGTCCTAGAGGTGCTGCCTTGTTGGGTAATAAGGACATTGGTAACCACTGAGCGAGGTTGCTAGGAGGACCAGTAAACAGCCCCTTGAGAAAGAACCTAACCATGCCTGGCCCAGAGGAACAGGAAGGGGCCATTTTCCTCCCTGGCTAATGTTAGTATAACTGACATATTCTGAATTTTTACACTCACCCAGCAGACGCAGGAATTGAGGAAGAGGGAGAATGGGCCTGGAGAATAGAGGGTGCAGGGCAGCAGCAGTTGAGGGTGGAGGCCAGGGGACTGTCACACCTCCCTGAAGTATCAGCCTTGGGAGGGGGCACTGCTGCTTGGAATAGACCTAGGACTGATGGGACAGAGGAGAGTCCTCAGCATCCAGCAAGCACTGGGATCACACGAGGAAGGAATTTCAGGACAACATTCAAAGACAGACCCTCATAATTAAGGAGGAGATCAGGAGAGCAGAGGAAGGAGAAGAGGGACCATGCCCTGTGATGGTACTGTGCCAGGTGGGAGCCCGTGCAAGATGGTGGCAGAGGGGAGGCAGTCAGTGGATTCAGAGAGCAACACAATGCTGAGCAGAGAGAGCTCGAGGGGGCTAAGCAGCTTGTGGGGTGGGGGATGGGTTGTCCCCCCCCCCCACCAGTTGGAGGGATTTGCTTTACAAATGAGTAGAGACATATGTCTCATTTGAATACGGGGAAAGGAAGAGAGAAGCTAAGGCACATGCATATCTTTGGGAAAAAGCTGGCACCAGTGTATGAGTTATATCTAGTAAGCGAGGCTGCCATCTCTCACTTGGCGGGGGGGGGGGGGGGGGGGTTAAGTGGTTTCCTTTTTGGGAAGTGAAGCAGACCCTGTTTGGAGTCCTGGGACAGGAGTTGATTGGAGCACACACACATCTGAAGGCAGACATACTGAGACTCCAATTCACACATGTACTGACACGATTCCCCGCCCCATCCCTGAAGTCCCTCAGTGTACCCGCTGTAAGCTGGAGAAGTGGGTGTCAGGCAGTTGACTGAGCCACTGCTTGCTTGGTGACTCACAGAAACACCAGGCTGCATGCAGGACACATGACTCAGAAGGTGCCCCAGCCATTTGGGGCATTTGCCACCTCGTTCTGTACTGAGGACCTTTATGGAGAGTCAGATTTTCAGATTTCAGGTCCACAAGTCTACGTTGTCTCCTGCAGCTTGGCAGAAGATGGGAAGGAGGAGGAAGCTGTAAATGGTCAAAGAAGTAAGGGGCAGGCACGGTGGGAGATGCAGCACAGTGTCCGAGTTTTAGAGATGGGCTTGAGGAGAGGGTCTCATAATACCTGCTGCTGAGCTTCCAATCACACGTAGAGTTCACACAGTCATTCTCACAGTTCTACTTCATTTGAAGGTGACGGCGGTCCTGCAGAGTATTTTTATGATCTTTGTTTGACAAGTGAGAAAAAGCAGGCCTCCACAAGCCGAAGCAGGTTTCCCAGGGACACAGCTAGTCGGTTGCTGCAGATTTGGGTCTGCAGAACCCCGAACCAAGTTCTTCCTAGGAATGAACTGCAGCCTGTTCAGGAGAGAGCCTGGATGGCAGGCAGAGGGGCAGGTTCAGAGGTGATGGGTCACTTGGTGTGAAAGAACACTTGTCAGCAACTCAGTAGCCTATGCACAGAGACATGAGAGGAGGCAGGAGGGAACATGGAAGGGTGGCCAGGGACATGTGGAAGAGAGCAAGAGAGGATCAGGGTGAAGAATTTGAGGCCAGGTGCCTGCTGGGAGAGTTAGAATGCAGGGACTCTGTAAGCTAGTGGTAGAAGGGTCTGCAGATGAGAGAGGCCCAGTGGTGAGGAAACCTGGGGAGGCCTGGAGGTGTGGCCCAGGCTGCTGGAAGGCACAGGGCAAGCATTTGGCAGGAAGTTCCTTGAGTATCTGTAATCTTATTTCCTGCACCGGGACCCCCAGCCTATGGTTCCTTACCGGGGTAGACACCCCCAAGCATGGCATTTTCCCGAGTCAGCCTGTGTCCTTCACACTTAAGCTTGACTGTAAAAGCTTGAACCAGGAGAAGCTCCCACAGGCCTTTCTACCAGTGACTTACCCAATGGGTATAGTCAGTAAGGGGGTGCATTGTAGAGAATTGCAGAGTAATAATACAACTAAGTCATTCTGCTTTTTAATAGCACGATGTACTGGCAGTCCTAAACAGTGGCAGCAATAAAATGTTCCCCTGCCCCATCCTGGTATGACATTGCTTCTGCTGATACAGAAGCCCTACTTGGATCCCGCGCCTGAGCAGTCCCAGGGTAGTAGACTAACCACCCCACCCACCACTTGGGTCCCCACAGCAGCAGCCAACCAGGAAGAAATGGGGGTGTGTGCAAAATCCGCACACTGGGAAACACTCCCAACAACAGCTTTGCAGCTTCTAGCATTTTCTCCAACTGCTGTCAGCTCTGGGTTTGCTTAGCTTTCCTCCTCCTGGATCACCCTTCGGGTGGTAGAATTGCAGACTCACTGTGGAAGGCATTTTCATGGACACCTTGTCCAAGGGCCTTCTGGGGACTCATTCCTCTCTGTTGCATCTCACCATGTAGTTTTCTAGCCTGTCCTGAGTCTACTCTTGATAGACATCTGGTCCCTGAGTTGGAAAATTCTCTTGTATTCTCAAATAGAAATCCCTTTCTCCTCAATCTGGATTTGAACCATCTGTGGTCACAATGGGGAGTGAGTCGAAACCATCTTCCAACTGATACCTGAATTTTCCAAAGCAATTCTCCCTACCCCAAGACATCCCTGTTCCAGGTAGAATCCTTCCTGTAGAGCACTCTGTCTCACCTCATGGGTCACCCAATGTGTGACCACATGCTGGCTCCTGGTCCTATATTACCTCACACTGCCCTCCAAAGTGTTACAACTGCCATCTCTATGTAGAGATGTGCTTCCAGCCAATGGAGCACCCTGTCTGGTTGCACAATATTCTTAGCCACCCACAGCACCAAGGCCTGGTGCCAGGGCTCCCTGGTGTCTAGTGCCTCAAAGCCAGAGGAACCCTATTAGGAGGTAACCGGAGGGGCATGGCTATCTTACAGAAATCTCCTTTCGTGTGTGGATGTGCAGCGGCAGCCTGGAGATTATCCCCTGCAGCCGAGTGGGGCACGTCTTCCGGAAGAAGCACCCTTACGTTTTTCCTGATGGAAATGCCAACACATACATCAAGTAGGTGCATGTTCTGGGCTCAGCACATGTGAGCAGTGGTGATGTTGCTGTGGCTAAGGATTGGCAGCTGCCCCTGGTGCCCTGTTAGGTGGCCTGTGTGCCCTGAATAGACACCAGCTGCACATCTGTCCCTTGAACTCTGCCTGAACTTCCAGTGCTAGGGCTGAGGCTTGACAGGGTCCCCATAGGGCCTGAGGGGTGTCAAGTCACTGGTCAGCACCATCCTGCAGGACCCACTAGGGAGGGTCCTTGGGAAGCTGTAGGGAATGGGGCCACATAGGAGGATACAGGCTGTGTGCCTGCACCAGGGCCTCACGGGGCACCAGAAGGGTCCAGGCTAGGGCACTTCCTGAGAACCTGGCCCTTAGCTCAGGTATTCTCACCTCCTGCCTCGAGGTAGTATGTCCAC
Source organism: Spermophilus citellus (assembly GCF_964194105.1). NCBI lineage: Eukaryota > Metazoa > Chordata > Mammalia > Rodentia > Sciuridae > Spermophilus > Spermophilus citellus. Next base: position 92,159,683 of record NC_138193.1, read on the forward strand.
ATCATAGGTATCAGGCCTCAGCCACCCATGAGCACCTGTCCCTCCTACGCCTGCTTTCTTTCCATCATTTCTCCTCTTTTGATCTTCTCTTCTTAGAAGATAATTCATGTATAGTCCTTTCTTCATCTTTTCCTCCTATTCTAGCTTCTCTCCCTTCCCTTGATCACCTACCCGTCCCCTCTATTTTCCTGTCATTGGTCCATTAGGGTCAGGGGTGCTATGGGCCCCTTTGGTGTGCCCTTCACTTGGGGTACTGTTGTCTTCCGTTCTTCCTTCCTTGGTTTTTCACACCCTGAGCACGTGCGCATCCTGCCAGCCGCCTCAGAGAAGGCATGGATCTGAGCAGTGGAAAAATCAGCAATACCTTTTGTAGCAACATGGTGGGCAAGGGTAGGGTGTGAGAAAAAAATCAGCAGGCCAGGGAGCATCAGGGAAAGCAAGGGTGGGTCTGCCTTCACCTGCAGGTTTTCAAACTGCAAAGGGAAGCCAGGACATCAGGCCTGGCAAAGTCGTGTGGCCACCTGGAGTCAGCCATCCTGGGAAAGAGGAGGCAAGATCTGGGACTCCAGACATTCATTCTGTTTCTTACTGTGCCCTGGCCAGACAGCAGCAGCAGCCATGCCACTGAGCCATCCAGTGTTAGGGAAATGTGGCCTAGTGTCTGCAGAGCAGCTTCCAGATAGCTAGGCCAGTGGGAAGGACCAGAAGAGCACTGTTACCTGCCTCCAGTGCCCCGAGAACTGGCTTGTATATGCATAATGTCATTTCAGGTCACAGCTCAGAAGGGCTTACAACACTCCTTTATCAAATGCCTCTGCTCCAAAATAGAACTGGAGTCTGAACGAGCATGCCCCTTCTCCTAAGTTCATGCCTCACAGGTGCTGCCACCTGCCATATCATTGTTTCTGATCCCTTTCTGTCTACTCTGGGGCTCTTTATGGGATCCCTGTATCCCTAAGTCCTAAATGATAACATCTTCAGTGTCTTACTTCCCTTCTCCCTGCGTTCCTTTTCTGTGACCTTTGGGGTCTGAACATGACCTGATCCCTTGTACCTGCATGTACTCATTGCTTGGCCTTTGTGCTGATGTACCCTGGAGAGCTGGGACCTTAGCATGTCCCCTGTGGTAAAGGGGAGAACCGTGGAACAAGAGCCCAAGAACCAAGGCTGGATGGGGAGAGATGCTCAATACAGGATCCGCCTTTGTGCTTGGAGTTACTAGCAGCAAATGGATGCCCCATGGCTCTCCTGGCCCTTTGCTCTTTATTTTTTCTGAGTTCAGTTTCTGGTGTGATTTTTCTGATCTGGACCTTTTGGTGAAAGGTTTGTTGTTCCTGCTAAAATCTTGTGCCTTGGGGTAAAGGTGCCTTTGAAGATTGGGGAGGCTTGGCTGGGCTCAGTGTCCTGAGAGCCATATGCTAAGGCTCAGTCATGGTGGTCCCCACCTGCGGGATGCTGCCAGCTTTGCCCATGGGTGTGTATTTCAACTGGGTACATTACAGCTTCTCCCAGACAGCCATTCCTAACACTCCTTGTCTCCCCAGGAACACCAAAAGGATAGCTGAAGTGTGGATGGATGAGTACAAACAGTACTTTTATGCTGCCCGGCCTTTCGCCCTGGAGAGGCCCTTTGGGAAGTAAGTGCTGCCACAGGACTGCCCACTCATGGGGGAGCTGAGCTGGGCCTTGCACAATGTGCTGATATTTCCAGCTCTTTACAGAAAGATAGGATGTTGGACCAGTTCCTTCAGGTCGGAGTTCCTCCTTCTACTGTTTTAATGGCCCAAGGTGGAGCCCGTCACTGCACAGGAGGACCAAATCTGAACCAAACCAAATGACTCACACCAAATGAAATCACAGTCCACACTGTCCCTCTGGTTATCCTCACTTCTACCTTGCTGAGGCCTTGGCTCTCAATCTCATCATGGCTTCCAGTCTACTGGTCACGCCCACCACCCCTCCTCTCTTTACCCACTTTCCTCTCCAGCTTGGATTCCACTCTTGCTTAAAGACAAATCTCTAAAGGCCTTGTCCACAGATCTTGTGCCCTATGGTTCATCTAGCCACACCCTTCTCCAACCCCACACAGTTTTCTCAACTCTGGAGGAACTTGTCTCTGTACCTCTTCCTTCCCTGTGCACGAACTGCTGGACAGTACTGGGATTTACTTAGTGCTACTGACCACACTCCATAGGCATCTGTCTCAGGGAGGCCACAAGATGTCCACTGGTCCTGCTAACTTTCCCAGCCAGCAACCCCCTCCATCTTCACTAAACCTCCACGCCCCTCCCCCAGTCCACCCCCTCCTTTCCCTTGCAGCAAATGACACCTGTAAGATGTAATAGACAACATTGATTCCCCAAAACAAACAACCCATTAGCTTCAGCGCATCTACACCATCCTTCTTGGTCTCTTTCGTCTCAAGGGACAGGTGTGTTTCCTGTGGTGGGGGGGTGCTAGGCCAGCCCTCCTCCTGCACTCCAGATGTACCATTCATACTCGTGCTCATTCATAAATCAACACTTATCAGGTTCCCACTGCCTGGATTGATCTCCTCCTGCCTCCTGGTGCAGGGCCTCTCAAACTTTAATGTGCACATGGAGCTCCCGGGGATTATGTTGAAATGGAGAATGTGATTCTCCAGGTCTGCGTTTCTAATAAGCTCCCCAGTGATGCCGTGCGGCTGGTATGAGGATCCAATTTGAGGAACAAGGTTCTAGCAGGCAAGTTTCCAAATTGTGTTCACAGTGGGGAGTTTCAAATCCCCCCAGCTCCTCCCCAAGTGGGCTGATTTACTGCGTCTGGGGCATGGCCTGAGCTGTGGAATTCATGGAAGACAACCCTGTCTCCACCCCATGATTGCAGTGTGCAGATGGCAGGGCTTGCTTCCAGGGGCCTCTGCTCACCCTGACCTTGGCAGATCTGATGTAGCATTCCCAAGCGCATCTATAATCACTCCACGGCTCCCACAGCTCTGCAGTCTTGGCTTTTTTGACCACCTTTTTGGTCCTATATCCAGCCTTAGTTTCTTCTCCCCAACCGTCGTATGTTGGCCTTCCTATAGGGCCTGTCATAAGCCCTCTTCTTGGGACACATTCTCCCTGGCACTTCACTGCCCATACTCAGATCTCTGTTTCTAACCAAGACCTCTCCCTTGAGCTCCAGTCACTTACCTCCAAGTTTCAATTGGGCCACTCCCAGGATGCCTCCCAGACACCTCCCACTCAACAAGTCCTAAACTCATGAAGTTCACTCCTAAACCTGCCTCACATCCCATATTCTCCATCCCCAGGAATCTTCTTCTTGGTACCTTATTGGCCAAATCAGAAATCTGGGCATCACCCTTGACTCTTCCCTTTGGTTCTCTGTCCCCATAGCAAAGATCCCTGAGTCCTAGAAATGCCTCAGTCACACATTGAGCTTGTTCCGTCCTATCCTGAAGAGCTGAGAGCTGGTGGGGAGGCATGGTTTGCGCTCTGTGGGAAGTTCTGGTGTAGCACTGTGAGTGAGGCCAAGAGAGGAGGGGTGTGGAAGGCAGCCATGCTGCGTGGGAGGCAGGGCCAGTTCTGCTGGCAGCCCAGGAAGGACAAGGTACAAATGGAAATTAGGTGATTACCAGCAATGCAGATGGAGAGCAGTGGAGGATTGACCCTCTTGGGCCTCCATGATCAAGTATGATTGGCACCTGGGGTTCCACAGTCACTTCCCTCCTGTCCTCCCTGTCCCCCTAGCTCTGCCTTACCAGGCCCATTCCAGAACCAATGGTGAGATGTTCTCCAAGTACAAACATTGTCCTGTCATACCCTGCATAGAGCCCTTTGGTTTCAACCTGGTGCCCTTAAGATGAAGCCCAGCTCCTTGCTCTCTTCCCACTCACATCCCTCTTCACACCTGCTGAAATCCCACCCCATCCAATTTCTAGTTTGTCTAGATGATGTCCATGGTTCCTTCCACATACCAGTGTCACCATTACCACCTTGGCCTCCATGCACCCAATAAACACCTCTGCATTGCCCATAGCCCCCACAGACAGACCTACCCAGTGCCACCATCCTATCCCACACTGAGTGCAATACCAGACACAGTAGGTGCCCAGTGAGTATCTAATGAGCTTTCACATACCCAGACCCCAGCACCAGTCCAGGAAGAGGATTCTCGGAGGCTGGGGCATTGTGGAGTAGTATTTCAATTGCAGAATCCAAAGAGAAGCTGTGAGGAGCAGGCCCAGAGTCCCATGGTGTGTGAATACCAACATACTGAATGTTCCAGCACCTTTATTTTTAAGAAAAAGTCAAAACAGCCCCAAATTCCATTTTCAAGTGGGAGCTCAAGTCCTCAACACCACTGCTACATGGTCATAAGATATGCCTTAGTGTCCCTAGCCCTGGCCTGAGCTGTAGAAGTCTCTGCGCAGTTCATTTCCCCAGCACCTTCTGGAGACATGTGGGTGCAGCACATGTGCACTGCTTGTGACTTAGGCTCCCAAGCCTGGGCCACTGTGGCCAGTTCTGTCTCTGACGGCTTTGTTTTGTCTTTGTCCCCATCACCCCCAGCATTGAGAGCAGAGTGAACCTGAGGAGGAACCTGCACTGTCAGAGCTTCAAGTGGTACCTGGAGAATGTCTACCCGGAACTCAGGTACCCCTACCCCCTAGAGCCTGGGATGGCAAGGAGGAGAGGTCCTCAGCTGGCTTCACTTGGAGGAGACAGACTGGGGCCAACTGGATGAGGGATTTTGAGCCTAGGGAAGACTAAGAACCAGGGCTAGTTGGCTCCCTTTATCCCTGAAACTAGAAGGGGAATTAGGTCAAATCAGCAGCATGACAGATTGAGGGTAGCTAGTAACAGTATTTCTCAACTATTGGTGTTTGTGCCTTTGGTTATATCCTAAAAGCGTGGACTTACTGATGCAGGCTCCATCCCAGTAATCCCTCCCACTGTGGCTCCCAAATGCTCATTTGCTGCCTTACTCCTAGTGACATCCTTCTCTGACCAGATGCCAATCTTTGTGACAACCCAGGGGAAGGTGGCCCTGCCATTCTCAAAATACCCCACAACCTCTCCAGCGGCTAGTATTCTTGATCCCCAAGGCAGTGGGTTCTCACCTCTCTTTGTGACTTTCCTCCAGAGTCCCTGAGGATTCCTCCATCCAGAAGGGTAAAATCCGGCAGAGGCAGAAGTGCCTTGAGTCTCACAAGCAGAACCCAGAGGTCCTCACCCTCAGGCTGAGCCCCTGTGCCAAGATCAAAGGCGAGGATGTAAAGTCCCAGGTAAAGTCAGCTGGCTGGGCACACAGCACCATGTGCCACCGAGGAGGGAAGTGGCCAGATTAGCCTTGGTCACCTGCTCTCATGGGTGTCATCAGGGCCCCAGTTCTACTCAGAGATCAGTAGGGGAGTGTGAGAAGGAAGACCCCCACCACCACTCTGCCACGCGTTCACACTGCCAGGTTCCAGAGACACAGAATTCCTGTTAGGACAGCGTAACAGGCAACATTTTACCAAAAGGAAGTGGCCCGTAAGTTAGCAGGAGCTAACCATGTCTGCTGTTGATGTTGTTCCTGCTGCAGTGAACGTGGGCTGGGTTAGGCAGGGCGGAGGTCATGTGACAGGGGCACTGCCTCTGAGACCAAGTGCCCACTCAGTGAGTCTCCAGGTAACCTGACTTCTGGGCAGTTCCATCAGATTTGGTGACAATCACATCCTCTGCCTCGTTTCTGGGCAGTGTCCTCATTCATCCCGTCCTCCCCTCTGTAGACCAAGGGTTCCATTTCTCCCTCTCCTGCTCTCCCCAAGTCCGCAGGACTGCAGGCCAGCTCTTTTGAGGGTTGCCGACGAATTCACAACCTGTCTCAACCTCTGTTGCCCTTGGCCAAGCTCATCCATCACCTGACGACCCTCCCTGCTCTGCAGGGTCCCCTTTTGCCTGCATTTCTGTCTCTCCTGTCTGATTTCTTAGCTGGCTCCTCCCCACCACCTTCAGGCCCCACCCCCTCATGGATGTTTACCAAGGTTCTCAGGCCACTGTATTTTCTCTATAAACTTCTTCATGGAGTTTTTTTTTTGTTGTTTTTTTTTTTTTCCTACTCTGACAATCTCCTCTGTTTATTGGTTCACAAATTCTGGGTCTCCATTCATTCACTCAGTCATTCAGCAAATACTTAAGTTATAGAGATGAACACCTAGTCCTAGGCCTCAAGGGGTTGAATGTAGGAATAAGCAAGTGAGCAGATATCATGATATAATTCCTGACCTGGGGAGCTTGTGTCTGATGCTGCAGGAGCAGAGACAGGTGGCATCTGAGTTATGTGTGAGGACTGGGAAGTTGTCCCAGAGGATTTGAAAATGAGCTGTGTCTTGGGAGATACGTGGTAACAGATCTGGTCAGGAAGGGAGAAAGAGTGGCTTAGGAAATAAAGCAGGTACTGAGACCTGGGGTCCACAGCAGGGGTGCCACCTTTGAAGGACTGCAGAGAGACAGGGTCTGAGGGGGCCCAGCAGATGTTGAGGCCAGAGAGAAGCAGGAGCCCAATTGTGCCTTCTTCCCTGCCGAGCTTGACCTTTATCCTCAGGAGTGGGACACCATGAGGTCACAGGAGAGGGCTTGGGGATGGAAGGTTCATGGTTCAACTCCCACGTGGGCAACTGGGTCAAACTCAGTTGTGATTCAAGTCAACAGATGGTGTGAGTAGCTGGTAGCACCCGGGCTGCCTTCCCATCCAGGCTAGTTCTCTCCACCTGACCACATTCTTCCAGGCACCATGATTCCAACCCTGCCCAGTGCCTGTGGCTCCCCTTCCTCCTGCAGTCCCCATGTCTGCCAGCCCCTGCATGTTTTCGCTCAGAGAACTCCCTTGCATTTGCTGCTTCTTGTTAGATCTGTGTTGCTCAAACTCAGCTCTATGGACATTTTGGGCAAGACAATTCTTTGTTGTGGGGGACTGTACTGTACATTATAGGCTGCCTAGCAGCAGCCCTGGGCTCTACCCATAGATGCTGGTAGCACCTGCCACACACAAGTCACAGCCATCAAAAATGCCTGCAGACATTACCAAATGCCCTCAAGAACACAGAATGGTCTCTGCCAGTAGCCATAGTTAGGTTTTGGCAACAGCCACCAGTGGCTTCTCCTTCCCTGCTCCAGTCCCTGCCCCTCACCCTACCTTAGCTGTGGTCACTAAACCATTGTTCCCAACCTCATCATAGCCTTCAATGTTCCCCTGTTGTCTACCACAAAATCCAGAATCTTGGGCCTGGTACTTGCATCTCAAGACCTAGCTCTGGCTTACCAAAATTTCCCCAGGAACCATCTCTGCTCCAGCAGGTCAGGGGAGGTGGCTTCCTGAGTCAGACAGGAAGAAGGGAAAAGAAACCAAGGAGTTGATTTTGTCTTAGGTGTAGTTGCCTGGTTGAGAGTGACATTTTTTTTTTTTCATGTGGCATTTTGTAGAATGTTGAGTAGGTGACACACATCCTTTCTTTGAGTCTGTTTGTGGGTGGTGCTCCTGGGAATCCCAACTCCTGGGACAGGAGATTGCTTTTCTGGAACTTGCTGTCTTCGGCAGCAAGGAGGATCTGCAGTCCTCTGAGAGGGGTTCTGCAATGCCCTGGCCCTAGACAGGGGTAGCCAGGCCTTTATTGGGCTGCAGGAGAACTAGCTCATGCCAGCCGACCTTCCAGTCCTCTGACCAGGCACCCCAGAGTCATCATGGCAAGGGTCAACAGGTGAGCAGAATTCTCTAGAAGACAGTGTTGGACTGTGGCTCCACTTTGCCTTAGGAGTACTGCAGTATTTGTGCAGCAGCCTTGTGAATTCAGGATGCTAGTGGATCCCTGGGGGATACGAAGAGGTTCAGTCCACCTGGGCAGACTGGAGTGCAGCGCCCTGGGCTCACACTGCCTGCTAGGGAGGCCAGGTGGGTGGTACATGCTGGATTAGACACAGCCTCTGTTCTCCAGGGCCCCGCAGCAGGACTGGGCACTTGTCCAAGATTCTCTGACAGTGTTAAACCCATTTTGGATCCACAGAAATCCACATTACCATTTCAGCTAAAATCATCTCCCCAAGCATGTGTGTGTGTGTGTATGTTATAATATACACTCTGTAGAACTGATTGTTGTTTCCTTTCTCGTCCATCCATATTCCCCTCCTCCTCCCTCATAAACCACCAATCCTGACTTTCTGCTCTTCAACCCTTTCTACTAATATTAGGCATCAACACTGTTCTTGCCCCTTAACCTTGCTTTTCCTCCACTGCTTGCATCTGTCCACCTACCTCCTCAGCCTTTGGCAGTCCATAGGACATTGCATCTGCCCCTCAAAGCCTATGCATAACTCATTCATCCATCTCTATCTGCACCCACCTTATCTCTCTCAGAGAAGTGACGTGAGGACCCTATTAAGTACATATACAGTTATCCTCATTTTACAGATGGTAGAACCAAGGTCCATAGAGGTTGTTTAAGGTCATATACTGGCAGTGGCCCCCATGCCATTCTCTCCAACAGCTCTGCCATGGCTGTTGCTGGCCAAGGAATCATGGCTGATTTCAGAGCTCATGGGAGAAGGGGTCTGTCCCTAAGATTTCCTCTTTGAGGTTGTGTATATTAAAGGCATAGATCAGTTCCACCTTGACAGGAGAGAGTTGGAGATAGCAAGAGATTCTTTTTTTATCCATAAAGAGTCTTCTCTGTGGTCAATTTCCATTGACTGCACTTCTAAATAGGCAACAGACATATCCTATGTCAGGGTCTGGGTGGGCAGGCCAGAGAGTAGACCCTTCCCAGACTGGGGCAAGAGGGTGAATGGAGGCCTTTGCTCCTCAGATTCTACCCCAGGCCCCCGGGGACCCACACTTTCTTCCTAACCCTGGGTCTGCCTCACACTGCGAGCTCTCAGCCTCCGTATATAAACATAGTCACACCTCTCTAAAGGTTGTCCTTGCCTAGAGGTATGTGCTGGGGACACAGTCCACTGGGAGGATGCATAGACATGAGATCCACACTGGTCCTGAAATCAGGAGGGAGGCACTGGGCAGGGGATTCTGAAACCCAGGACTATGAGGAGAGTGGGGACCTGGAGCTCCGAGTTCCACATCCAGCTGTCACTCACTCTCCAGGTGGGCTGAGCCCTGAGCACTGGGCTGTTTGTCCTCCAGCAGTGGGTTGACTCACATACCTGCTCTCCCCCACCTCCACGCCTCACTCTGCCTCACCTGCCTTCTTGCTGGTTTGTCAACTTTGGGAGCAAAATGTTGAACCCACATGTGTATCAAAGGTGCCAGTGAACCGAGGTCCTGTGGGAGATGCGAGAGAAATACATCAAGCCTTTGAAAACCTGTGAAGCCCAACAAGTCTCCAGGTTAATAAGTTTCCTCTTGGCTTTACTGAATTCTCTACAAAAACATCTGTGAAAGGTAGAATTTAAAAGAATTTAGAGAATGAGGAAAACGTAAACTAGAAATTTCGATGTGCTCCTTCCCTGTGTCCCCAGCCAATAGGCTCCTGGCCTGTGGAGCACACAAGCAGTACCAGCTGGAAGCCCTGGGGTGGGCAAAGACAAAAGCTCTCCCCAGAGCCATGCCCACCTGGGTCTGCGCCCTCCAGTGTGACAAGCTGCCAGCCTGTCACCTCCCTGCCTGGGCCACCTTCCTTCTGGTGCTTTCTTGGCACTACTTTGGGAAGAGCCCCTCACAAGCCCCACACCAGCACCTCACCTGAGCAGTTTCCAAAGGCAGATGTGAAGGGCCATCGCTGTTCCTTCTCCCAGTCACTGTTAGCAGTTTCCTAAATGGAAAGCACCGTCCTGGGAACACGTGTGTTAACCCATTCATTCCATAGAGTGACCTTCTGCCATAGTGACTGGGAGTATCTTCATTTTGCATTTGAAGTCACTCAGGTAGAGAGCGGAGTAGCTCACCCAAGCTCACAATGTCATGGAGCAAGTGAGCCAGGATTCCAGACCCGCACCCCAAAACCCAATTCCATCACGCAACACAAATGTGCAGCGGTTTTAATCCCGCGTGCATCTATACTCTTGCAATGTGGAGAAGAGAACAAGGTGGGCTGGAAGTAAAGAAAAGATTCCAAATGTGAGTCCAGTGAAGGTCCCAATTGAAGGAGGAGAATGTGTGAGGCCTGCCAGGTCACCCTGCTGCCTCTGGGCAGGGCCTTCCACCAGGGTGGGGCTGAGGCCCATGTTTGTACACCTGATGAAGGGACCCCGCCTGGACAGTTGGTGCATTGGGGCTGTTGTCACAATCAGTACCAATCACCGTGGCTGATCCTTCAGAGATCCAGCACCTAGGAGTTTGCCTGAATTAAAAGTTTGGTTGAACCCAGGCCCATTCATTCTGTGTGAGAGAGCTCTAAGGATATGTTTCGTGGACTAAAGAGTTGCCTGGTATGACTAACAAGGCTGGAAGCCCACTGGTGGCCCTGGGTACTGTCAGTTCAGGTCCCATCTCACTGAGGAGGGCTCGTGTGCAGATTCAGCTCCAAGGTCCGCTCCTTATATTACCCAGGCCACTCCCTGATCCCACCAGCAACTGGCCTCTTTGATCCTCAGTACCAACTTCCCTAAAATGGTAGCTTCTTCCCGTCTTATGAGGACTGAATAGACCATGAATGTGAAACACCTAGAAGTGGGCCTGGCCCTAAGAGAATCCTTTTCAGACAAGAGTTACGCTGGCTCTCTAATCACAGCAAAACCAGCAACGCAATCTTGTGCTTATATTTTCTTCTTAGTTGTTTAGTGGTCCCAGTTCAGAAGCATTTTTCTTTCTTTTCTTTTCTTTTTTTTTTTTTGGGGGGGGGGGGGCTAGTGATTGAACTCAAGAGCACTCAACCACTGAGCCACATCCCCAGCCCTTATTTTGTATTTTATTTAAAGACAGGGTCTCACTGAATTGCCTAATGCCTCATCATTGCTGAGGCTGGCTTTGAACTCGTGATCCTCCTGTCTCAGCCTCCCAAACTGCTGGATTACAGTTGTGCACCACCGTGCCTGCTCAGAAGCATTTTTGAACATGGATCTCACCATCATCAGTACATGACGTGGGCTCTTTCCTTAGTAAAAACACTGCCACCTAACTTTGCTGCATGGGTTCATATTTCTCTTACTTCATCCAACACTCTCCCCTTGTGGCATGGAAATCCAACTTATGAAGCACTTACTCTAAGCCAGAGCCAAGCTCTGGGCCAAGGGCTCACCAGGAATCACCTCATTTAGTCCTCCAGCACTCTCTTGCACGGCTGTGTCCTGTTTTCATCCCCACTCCACAGATGGGGAAAGCAAGGCTTATTCTACCCAGGTTGAACATGAATGCTACCACAGCAAGGGTGCAGTACAGGCCCACCACCTGCAGAGTGCAAGCCTGAAGACTAGGATGGGGGTTCTCAGCCTCAGCACCATGGCATCAGGACGGGTTCGCTCCTTGTTGTTAGGACTCTTCTGTGCATCAGAGGATGTTTAGCAGCATCCCTGGTCCCGCCCACCAGATGCCAGTAGTACCCAATCATAATAATTAAAGAATGTCTCCAAACACTGCCAGATGTCCCCTGGGTGAGGATGGGAGACACTCTTTCCACTGTTCTCCGCTGATTCCCCCTGCCTATTAGAGGAGGGAGCCCTGAACCATTCCAAGACCAGACCCTCCTCCTGGTCTCATCCTCACCCTTGCCTCTCTTAACCTTTTAAGAAAAATCTTTCCTCTCTGCTTCTCCATCCAGGGCAAGACAGTGAGCCCCAGGCTGGGTGCTGTAGCCCCTTGGCTTCCCGTCCCAGCTTTCAGTTGTGACCAGAAGGGTGCTTGCTGGAGAGAGAAGGCACTGCCTGCCCCCAGCACCAGGCCACTCCCTGACCCCACCAACCCTGAGCACAGGTGGTCAGTTTCCCTCCTCAGGACCAGTACAGGGGGTGGAGGGACAATAGTAGGCCCTCCTTTTTGGCCCCTGGCTGGCCAGTCCCCACACCAGCCTCTGGGACAGCCTCTGGGTAGCCTTCCCTGGAGTCAGCTGTGAGTGGGGAGGGACATCAACCACGGGCAGTGTTTTTGCCAGTCTCCAGATGGAGCCATCAGCCCCAGAGATCCCAGCACTTGTCAGTCGAGGCCAGACCAGCCTGGGTGACTTTTTTTGCCTCCATGAAGTCCATTTCTCAATCAGGGTTTGTTTAACAAATTCATTCATTCCTGGCCCTTTGGGGAACTCTGATGGGTGCAGGGTGGGCCTCAGAACGCCTCCCTACCACACCTGCTCCTGGCTTCAGCTTTCTGTCTCCCCTCCTACTGAACATGTGGCCAGAGGTCAGCCCTCCCCCGGGAGACCATGAGGCTGAATGAAATCCCAGGAATGGACCAAGTAATGGAAAGCCCACTTGTGGAAGGGCTTCCTCCCACGTCTGCTCCCCCTCACACACTCTCTTGGGGATCTTTAGGTGACTTCCTCAGACCCTACCCCAGGCATGTGCCATCTGGCTCTTCCTTCCCAAAGGCATTTGTGAACTGTCAGGAGAACCCATCCCCAGCACTCCCAGGCCCCTGGGACATTTACAAAGACATGCCAAAATGAGATTTCAGAAACTGGTATAATTTTATGTTTTTGTGTTTAATCTGTTAATGCTTTTATCACAAAAAAACTCAGTGTCATTGTATTGTGGTGGTCAGGAGATAATGACAGGATTTATTTTTTAACTGCTAATTCGTGCTTCCCTACAGGCTATATGGGCAGGTAATGGACCAGAGGAGCAAACCTCATCCTCTGTCCTCATCCGTGACTGTTCAGCCTCATTTCCAGAGAATGGCAGGAATCTAAATTTGAGGGTGGTTGTTCTGGGCCTGGACAAATAGTTCCCTGGCAGCCCTGCCTATAGATCTGGGCCTTAGGCCCTGCCCTCTTCTCTCCTTCCCATAGGCCAAGGAATATTCTGGGCTCGTCTGCAGGGTTCCCCTTGTAGGCCACACTCCAGATATCCAGGATCGCAGAATCCCCTGCGCGGTGGCCTCAACCTGATTTCAGGACCTGTGTGGATCTCATGCCTTGGTTTGTCCTCTGAGGTAGACTTTGTCACTAATCCACACTCTTAGACTCCAATGGGAGCTGCATAGCAGAGTAGCCATGCCTGGATATGGAGGCTACAGGTGGGAAGCGAAGGGAGAGCACAGGCTGGAAGCCCGTGCTCATGTGTCCCCTGTGGCCTGGTGTGGAATCCACAGAGCCCAGGCCTCTGTTCACCCTCAGTTCCCATAAATGGCAGAGAGGGGTAGACTCTCTGGCCTGCCCACCCCAGACCCTGACGTGAGGGTATGACTATTGCCTGTTTACTAGACTGTCACTGAGAATTGGCCACAGAGAAGAGTCTCTTTGTAGATAAAGAAAGGATCTCTTTCTCTCTAATTTTGTCCTGTCAAGGTGAAATTGATCTATGGCTTTAATACTTGTAACCTCAAAGAGGACTCAGAGACAGGCATCTTCTCCCATGACGAAACTTGTCTAAAGGAATTGCAGAATCAGCCAGAACTCAGTCAACCTCAGCAATGGCAGAGCAGTTGGAGAGAGCTGGTGTGGGGGCCACTGCCAGTATGTGACCTCTGAGCCTTGGTTTCATCATCTGTAAACTGGGGATAATGATAATATCTACTTAATAGGATCCTTATGGAGATTAAACTAGTCAATCCATGTAAAGCTCTTAGAACTGTGTCTGGCACATAAAAAGTGCTCGATAAATGTTAGCCATCATCAGCCACTTCAAGGTCATCGCACCACTCTGTGCAGACTTCCTTTCCCTTTCAGCTTATCCTGGAGGAAGGCAAATGGATTGTGTGCAATGATGATGTTCTCAAGGCCACAGAGCTTCTTGATATGTCCCAAGGAATATATTTTGTGACTTTTTATTATATAAAATTTCAAACATATGTAGATATAGAAGTCGATGGAATAAAGATGGGTTCTCCCCATGTACCCATCACCAGGCTGCAAGAAACATCAACTCGGGGATGATCTTGGCTCATCTCTAGCTATGTACCCCTCAAGGAATACTTCCTGATCTAGGTAGGTCTCCCAGCACCAATAGTAGGACAAAATAATCCTCAGGCAGGAGCCTTCTCTAGGGTAGTGGCTGGTAGCCCCATTGAGAGGTGCGTGGGCTGGGACAGTTCTAGATCAGGAAAGGCAGTGGTCACCATCCAGCAGGTAGGGCCAAGCCAGGTGAAGATGAGCTGTGCAGAAGGGCCAAGCCAGGTGAAGATGAGCTGTGCAGAAGGGCCTGAGCCTGTGGAAGAAGAGGAGGAGCAATGCAGGTCCCAGACAGTCCTGAGAGTGTCCAGCAGGCCCAGGGGGGAGGATCTGGGTCTAGGAGCAGGTGGGGAGGTGCAGAAAGAAAGGCAGATGAATGCCATGTTCTTAGGGCACACTTGGTTGACAGCAGGATGCTGGCCTGTGAAGGGACCCTTTTTTCATTCTCAGGCCACAGAAAGATAGTCTATGAGTGGCCTGGTCCAGAGGCTTAGGGCCAACTAGTTGGCAAGAATACAACCTTGACAGGGTCCTCTGCAGCTTCCCCAGGGTGGGGGTTGGGTAGGGGGTGGTCTGGAGTCAACATCTTTGCCCCATGGTGAAGGCCAGGGTACCAGGATCTGGGAAAGCCTCTTCATGGTGCACTTGCTCTCCCCTGCATGAGGCCTGGAGAGCATGTCAGGCTTCCTGAGCAGCAGTTTCTCTGTGGTCTCCGGCACTTTGGAGGGAGTATGCATGAGAACCATTCCCCATGCTGACCTCACAGAGGGCCCATTCCTTACGCCATCGTCTCTGCTTGTCAGCCCAGTGCCAAAGCTTCTTTCCCTGCAGGAGTTCAGCAGCCAAACTGCCTACTCTACCGTGTTGGAGTGTATTCATTCTCTTCGAATAGTTTGATGTCTCATAACCTCGGCTCCCAGGTTTGGGCTGTCTTCAAAGAAGAGAGCACATTCTAAAGACAGTGAGGGGGTGCTGTGTGAAATGTCAAGAATGGGGAACAGACTCAATGTCTGGAGACATTATGTCCAAACAGACTCTGGACACCACAGAGCTCGGTTTGAGTGCT
Source organism: Spermophilus citellus (assembly GCF_964194105.1). Lineage (NCBI taxonomy): Eukaryota > Metazoa > Chordata > Mammalia > Rodentia > Sciuridae > Spermophilus > Spermophilus citellus. The sequence goes on from NC_138193.1 coordinate 92,174,760, forward strand.
GTTCAGTCTCCTGCCCAAAGCCCAGAATAGTTCAGTGACTCTAGAAGCTGCCTGCATGCCAAGCCCAGGCTGCTTCATGGGATATGGGGACAGTGACTTGTGGTGGAGGCGTGACCTCCCTTGCGTAGTATTTTCCAAGGTGACCTTGTTGATGGTCAGCGCCTGCTGGGCCCCTGGCACTTCTCACCCAGCTGTACTGATTCTCTTAGGTGGGCACAGTGGTCTCCCGTGAGTGGTGGCTTCCTCCACCCTGAGCGCACATTCCCGGTCTCCCCCGTAGGTGTGGGCCTACACGTACACCCAGCAGATCATCCAGGAGGAGCTGTGCCTCTCAGTCGTTACCTTGTTCCCTGGTGCCCCGGTGGTTCTTGTGCTTTGCAAGAATGGAGATGCCAGACAGGTAAGGGATCAGCAGGTCCCGGGGCATGGCTGCCTTCCATAATGTGATGATCTGGATAGGACTAAATCTCAGGGGCAGGAAGACAGAGGAACTGTTGGAGAAGGAAGGGCGGAGAGGGAGGAAGGATGTTGCTTGGGATCCTCTCCGAGGTGCCAACAGCAATGCTGCTTTGACCCCCCCCCCTGGTCTGTTGGCTTATGAACACCTGTGACCCCAACTGCCCACGCCAAGCCCACACATATTGGCTCGCACTTCTTCACAGCCACGCAGGTACCCGGTGTGGATGGCTGCTTTGATTGCTCCTATGACTAACTCACTTCACATTTTCTGGCCTATTGCTTGGAAAGTTATTGCCTCCTAATGAGTTTTCCTAGCAAACATATTGATTTTGCCTTTAACTTTTTAAAATCTATTTAAAAAAAAAGAAAAGAAAAGAAGAAGAAAACCAACAACAATACCTGGCAGAGCAATTAGTTACAGTTTCATTCTTCCATGAGACCATGAAATCAAGTCTCTGGCTGACCCTAGACACGTGGTAGCAACCTTTCTGATTAAACCTGGAACTCTGATGTTATTGATAGGACCTGGGGCCTTAGCCAGAGAAACCCAGCTCATCCTTTCTCCTCCTCTCTAGCAATGGACCAAGACGGGCTCCCGCATCGAGCACGTAGCATCCCACCTCTGCTTAGACACTGATGTGTTCGGGGACAGCTCTGAAGATGGCAAGGAGGTTGTGGTCAACCCATGTGAGTCCTCACTCATGAGCCAGCACTGGGACATGGCGAGCTCCTGAGGACCCTGGGCACATCCAGCTTGGGCCAGGGCTGGTGCTTGCCCAGGCCAAAACAGACTGGAAACCAGGCTTTGAAGAGCCACTGACTGCACCAGATGCCCTGAACTGGAGGTGGAGCGAAGCCCCCCAGGACAGGAGCAGCTGTCTCAGGGAGGATGGAGGAAAAGATCACAAGCCAACAGGCTCAGTGACAATCCCATGTGTTCTCAATGTTGTGAAGTTCCAGTCCTGGCCATATCTTCCCCGGATTGGTCCCTGGAGACCCAGACCTAATGGGAAATGTTTGTTGTTCCCTCTGTGTACAAAAGAGGCACCCATGGAGACCAGGGAGGAAAGTTTTTCTTGTCACCAGGCCAGGACTAAGTTGAGAGATGAAGGATGGAGATGGTTTTCAAGAGAAATAAAAATAACCTTAGAAGTTGTCCTTAAGTACCTAATGCTTTTCCTTCTCCCACTGGCCAAGGGATAAGCCGATTTCTCCTTTGAAGGTGGGCAGTAGGAGGGCATCTAGTGGAAGAGTGGATGAAGAAGACAAGGGAGGTGGGAGACCTGCGCCTTTATCCTAGGTTGCCACCAACTAGCTATATGATCCCCAAAAGACACATCCCTTCTTTGGCCCATCATTTCCTATTATGTCACATGGGGAAGTAGGGCCAGATCAGTGGTTTTTACTGAAGATACATACCTGACTCACTGAGGAAATTTGTCTAATTTGGAGGCCCAACATTCCTGATTTGTAGGTCTCTGGCCAATTCTGATGGCCCCTCCCTGGTTAAAACACTCTCTGTGGCCATCAGCAAAGGAGGGTCTTACTCTAATAAATCTCCCCATCCCTGGTGTGCTCCGCAAGTTGGTTGTCCTGTTGCCCCTTCTTTTCAACTAGGGCTTAAGAAAGAAGCAGTCCATATTGTTTAAGTTTCCTGTCCATCCTCTGCCAAGGTAAGTTCACCACATGCTCTTTAGTAACTGTCTTTGTTATCTACTGCTGCATAACTAATGACCCCATAACTTAGCAGCTTAAAGCAACACGCATTGATTTTCTGTTTCTATGCATCAAGAATCCAGGTACAGCTTACCTGGGTCCAGTGTTTCAGAGGGTCTTACAAAGTTGTGGTGGAGGTCTTGGCTGGGGCTGCAGTCAGCTCCCCCATAATTGTTGGCAGATTTGGTTCCTTGCAGGTTGTTGGCCAGTGGCTGACCTCACTTGTTGCAAGGGCCTCTCCAGCTAGCAGCTCGCTTCTCCAAAGCAAGCAGGCCAAGAAGGCAGAGTACGCACAAAACAGGAGTCAGAGGCTCTTAAAAGCAAATCTCACAAGTTACCGCCCATCCCTTTTGCCATATTCTACTCGACAGAAGCAGTCACCAGCTGCAGCCCATACACAAGCAGAGAGGATTACTCAGGAGAGTGAATGCCAGCAGGGATGATTGTGGGGAGCCATTTAGAATCCGCCCACCACAGTGACTATTAAATTCTAAGCAGGTGTCTATCCCCCTCATCCAGAAAGGCCTTCAGTAAAGGAAAATTGTTGGAGCTCATTATAAAACCCATTGCTGCAGACTACTGTGGACTGGGAAAGGCAAGAGTCGAAGTGTGCAGACCCAGAACCTCCTCTGGTGGTTGTGTTTGCTATGCAATCTTTCCACCACCTTCTCTAGTTAGGATGTGGCTCTGCTTTGGGGGCTATTTCACGCCATACTGGGAAAAAAGGAGGAGCCATGGAGAGGTAAAGCCATTTATAGAAGACATTCTGTAGGCTGCATAAGCTTTGTGCCTGTAAAGCATAAACCAGTTTGCAGAGAAGAAAAGGGATAGGCCATTTGCCAGTCACCTTTCCCCTAAGTAACTGGGATAGAATAATATTATAATTCTACTACAGTCCCACACATTAATATGTGATGTCGAAGCAAACAGAACAACAGCTCCAAACCTCTACCAACCAAGACAAAGCTATCAATACCTATAGGACAGCAGCCTGCAACAACCCAAGCTGTGGCCACGCCTTACAGGCCACCAGATCCCCTGGTGGATGCTGGATTAGAGTCCTCAGCTTACTTTCTGATCATTGAACTTGAATGCCAAACTTTAGTAGCCTGGATTAACTCACTTAGTTGACCACCCGTAGCTATCTAAGAAAGTTTGTTGAATGACACGAAACTTTCAGGACAAAAAAGACCTCTACTCAGGATCTTTAGGGTCCACAAGATTTGGACCCCAAACCATGCTTGGAGAGTCACCCCTCTACAGCAGTCTCACCACATTGGCAGGTGAGGAGGTCGCAGAAGCCCCTCCTAGATCACATCTGCCTTTGGGAATAATAGGAACTTCTTTCTGAGTATCTGTGTGTGATGTGCATAGTAAATGAGAAGGAATTTATGCCTGTTACATGAGTGTGTGTGTGTATACAGTCTGCCTTCCACATCCATGGGTTCTGTATCCAAGAATTCTACCTACTGCAGATTGAAAATATGCAGGAAAAAAATGCACCTGTACTGAACATGTATGAGCTTTTCCTCTGATGTTATTCTGTAAATAATACTACAAAAACTATTGACATAGTATTTACATTGCACAAGGTATTTTAAGTAATCCACAGGGGATTTCAAGTATGTGGGAGAAAGTGAGAAAGTGCACAGGTTATGCATAAATATTACACCCCTTTATAGACAGGCCTTGGGCATCTGTGGATTTGGGATCCATGAGTTGGGGGTGTGCTGGAACCCACTCCCCACATATACCAAGGGTCAACTGTGTTCTCAGGAACTAGGAGAAAAAGGCAGAAGCTTTGTGTACTGTCTGGTGTCTGGATTATAGTCGGGGCATGATGGTGTTCAGTGATTGGGGAGAAATGGGAGATTTTAGGTGAATCTGGGCTCCGCGTGGGTGTTTGAGCCTGGTGCCATGTTGAATCTGAGACTTAACGCTCCTGGCAGTTGGCTTCCAAGTGTGCTTTTTAATTTCTCTCTGTGAGCTCATCTTCAGTGGGAGTTTCTCCTCTGAGCTTCCCAGGCACCCTGGTTCTGGAGACATTTCTCAAGGGAGAGCTAAGCTTGCCTCTGTAGGGTCCAGTTGGACTGAATTCAGGCCCTTTTGTACATTGACTTCTCTTGGTGGTTTTTACACTGACTGATGAGAATTAGGACCTGCCTATGCCTGGCACAGCTCGGAGTGTGACCATTCACACATTGCTCTTTCCACCCCAAATGTTAGTCCTGCTCCATGCCATCTCCACTCACCCAGCTGGTCGATGGGCTTGTCTAGCCCTTCCCCCCAGCTTTATGGAAGGTCCTGTGTTCGGCCTCTGCCACCCATGAGGCCGAGGATCTCCTCCTGTCTGCCTCTGCTTGGATGAAAGCCCCAGCCTTGGTGACATGTTATTGCTTTGATTTCCCTCAGCTCCCACTCCCCACTCTCACTGAATTCCCATTTGATTTCGGGATCTGATATCTCTCCGTTCTCCCTTTCAAATGCAGCTGTGATTTCAAATAGTTTTATCCAATATTTATGTGTTTGGGGGGCGGGCTTCCTGTGTCAGCTCAGAACAGAATTCCTTGGTGCCATAATTAGCTGTCACCACTCTTTCCCACTGGCTGTGGGATCATTTCTTACTGGAGACACTCAATAAATTTCTGTGAATGAGTGAGAGAATAAGCCTGTGATTCTTTAGTACCACTTCCTAATTACCTCCTGGCTAGTTATCAGACTTTAGAGTTTTAAAAAGACAGCCAAGGCAGAAATGGAAGACCAAGAAGACAAATTTATAACAATAAAATCTTGTTATAGTACACATAGATTTAGAGATCATGCATATTTTACTTCCTAAAGACAGAGTTTAATACTGAGAATGCTAACTGGAAAGAACTGTCAGTAATGGAAATCTTTAATACTACAGTAGCGCAGGCCAGAGAGAATTTGTTCTCATAAACTGCGGTCAGAGGGATGGTGACAGAGGGTGGGCAGAGCCCTTGTGTTTCATCTATGAGAAGCTCAGGCACATCCACCTGCGCCTGGCAGCCTGAGTCCTGGGAACAGGTTTGCCTTGCTTTGTTCCCATGGTCCATCTGGTTGACCCCCTGTCCTGTCCTAGTCTGTCCAGTCCCTAAAGCACATGGGACAGTGGCTGCACACCAGAGTGCAGTGAGGGTCTGAAGGCCAGAGGGGAGGTCTAGCAGCTGTGCACACATAGTGGCCTCTGAACGTCCCATGTGTCAGGCGGAAGCCTATTTGTCCTGCTGTGCAGAGCCGAACGTCTGAGCTCCCTCGTGGGCTATGGTCTCTGGCAGCCCAACTCGGATTAGCCAACTCCAGAGCTCTGAGCATTTTTCCATTTGCCATGGAGCCGACTAATTTAATGAAGCCGTCAGCGTGCAAACCTCGGGGCTTATTGGAAAAGGACCCGAGCACGACATTATTTCTCAGCAGTAGATTGCATCATTTTCATTTCACAGCTTTCCAATGGGAAATAATAAAACAAAATTACAAACATAATGAAGAAAGAAAGAAGGGGGAAAAAAACCTGTGGGTGAGAGACGCATTCTCTGTGCTGTGTCAGGGCTGGTTCCCTTACTCACTTGAGCCAGTAAATATTACCTGGCTTCGCTCTGCAGGAAGCAGCAGCCCAGGATGCCTCCACCTGCTGCGGAAGATAACAGGCTGCAATAACTCACTGTCCAGATGCAGTGAGGAGCCAGGAGCGTACCTGGAGATGGTCCAGTGGATGCCTTTCTAAGAAACTCCAGCCTCCAAGAGCACAGCCCACCACGCAGCTGGGGTGAAGGGCTGCATGGGTGGGGCAGGAGGAGCAAATGGGGGTGTTGGCAGGCACCACGCTCTCCTTTCCCTGGAAGACAGCTGCATCTCCAGTGGGTCTTCCCTGGGATGGAGGAGAGAAAGCAGGTCACTGCCTTTGTCCATCCTGCAGTGTGACTATGGGTGATCTGACAGACGGAGGCGAAATAGGACTCAACAAAGGGACAGAACTCTTTCCAAAACCTGTTCTCATTAATTGCACGGAGGTGTACAGTTGCAGGGAGGTGACAGAGGTCAGCCAGGCCTTTTATTGTGCTCTGCAGACATGCCCTTTGGCTCAAGGAGATGCCTCAGGTCTATCCCATAGCAGAGACTGGATGCCTTCATTGCACCCAGCCCCCAAATTTCTCCCCAGAGTTTTACTGAAAATAAGTTTTCTGACATTGGAGGAGTTTGAGGCCATGTGGAATGAGGTCCCCGTTCTTTCTCCAAGGTTCCCTGTGACTCCCTTCTTCCCTTCTCCATCTTCAGGTATACCTCCCCCTCTGCCTAGCTTCTCTCCATCTCCTGGACAGCATTCAAATCTCTCCCACCCTGACTTATAGAAAAAAAAGCCTTTCCTGCAGCCTCATCTCCTCTTTTCTTAGACCAACTTGGTCCTCTAAAGCACAGTGATCAGTTCCTCTGCTCTTGAGTAATGCAGATTCGAATCCCAGCTCCTCTAGCTCTTAGCTGTGTGCTAGGGGCAAACTACTTAACCTCTCTGAACTCAGTTACTTCCTCAGTAAAGAAATCAACAATCATATCTGGCCCATAATTTTATTGTGAGATTAAATGAAATGGCCGGAACAAGGTCCCTGCACAGAATGAGGCACATACGAGGTTCTCCACATGCCTGTCATCCTCGTGGCTTATCAAGAAGATTAAACCTCAAGCACTGGAGCAGAGGCCAGGGCATGTGAGTATGGAAAGTGATCCCTCGTTTTAGTCCATTTGGGTGCTATAAAATAAAGACTGGGTATTTAAGATAGCAGACACTTATTTCTCAGTTCTGGAGGCTGGGGATCTAAAATCAAGGTGTCAGCAGTTCTGATGTCTGATGAGACTCCACTTCCTAGCTTATAAATGGCCACTTCAATCTTCCTTTCTTGCAGTGCGGATCTGAAGTATTACAGTTTCTACACTATAATCTTGTAGTGTCCCTGCAGATTACAATTAGACCAGAGACCCTGCACCTAATAGAGGAAAAAGTAGGCCCAAATCTTCATCACGTTGGGTTAGGCCCCAACTTCCTTAACAAGATTCCTAAAGCTCAAGAAATAAAATCAAGAATCAATAAATGGAATGGATTCAAACAACAAAGCTTCTTCTCAGCAAAAGAAACAATCAATGAGGTAAAGAGAGAGCTTACATTTGGGGAGCAAATTTTTGCCACACGCACATTAGATAGAGCACTAATCTCCAGGATATATAAAGAATTCAAAACATCCAAAAAAAACTCAATCAATAAATGGGCTAAGGAGCTGAATAGACTCCAGAAGAAGTTATACAATCAATCAAATATATGAAAAAATGTTCAACATCTCTAATAATTAAAGAAATGCAAATCAAAACTGCTCTGAAGATTTCATCTCATGCCAGTCAAAATGGCAGTTATCAAGAAAATAGACGACAATAAAGCAAAGTGTTGGCAAGGATTTTGGGGAAAAGACACTCACACATTGCTGGTGGAACTGCAAATTGGTGCAACCACTATGGAAAGCAGTATGGAGATTTCTCAGAAAACTGGGAATGGAACCACCATTTGACCCAGCTATCCCACTCCTTGGTCTATACCCAAAGGACTTAAAATCAACATACTATCGTAACGCTGCCACATCAATGTTTATAGCAGATCAATTAACAATAGCTAAACTGTGGAAGCAACCTAGACGCCCTTCAATAGATGAATGGATAAGGAAACTGTGGTATGTATACACAATGGAATATTACTCAGCATTAACAGAAAATAAAATGATGGCATTTGCAGGTGAATGAATGGAGTTGGAGAATACTATGCTAAGCCAATCCCCAAAACCCAAAGGCCAAATGTTCTCTCTGATAAGTGGATGCTGATTCATAATGGAGGGGGAGGCATGGGAAAAATGGAAGAATTTTATTGGGAAAAATGGAAGAACTTTTATTGGGCAAAAAGGAGTGGGTATGGGGTCAGGAAAGATGGTGGAATGAGATGGACATTATTTCCCTAGGTACATGTATGACTGCACATACGGTGGGACGATACGTCATGTACAACCAGAGAAATGAAAAGTTGTGCTGCAATTGTGTACAATGAATCAAAATGCATTCTGCTGTCATATATACCTAATTAGAATAAATAAATAAATTTTAAAAAATAAAATAAACAAACAAATGGCCACCTTCTCTCTGTGGCCTCATTTTGCAGGAAAAGGATGAGAGAGCCCTCTGGGGTCACTTCCATAAGGACACTAATCCCTCTCACTAGAACTCCGTCCTCACCACCTAATCCTCTCCAAAGGCCCCATCCCAATGCCTTCACATTGGGGGTTGGGATTTCAACATACAAATTTTGGGGATCCACCAACTTACCCCTTGATCCTTAGAAGTCCCTGAAAAGTCAGACTAGGCACAGACTTCCCTGTGGGATTGCCTGTGGAATGGGTCCTGGAGAAATCTCAGATGTGAGAGAGAAGAAAACAGAAAAGAGCAGAGAGGGCCAGGGAGGCAAATGGTGTCCCTGCGGTTACTGGTTGGGTGCAGGTCTCTGCCGTTTCCCGCCTGGTGCTTCCCCAGCCTGCGTGTTCCTTTCCTACCTGTGCACATAGGTCAGGCCTCCACCTCTGCTGAGCCCTGTGAACTATCAGAACCATGGAGAGCACCCATGGTGTCAGAGGGCAGAAGACAAACAGAGAACAGCTCTGTTCACCCACACCCAGGGAGAATCTGCAGCTCTGCTTCCCACCCTCATTAGGGACTTCTGACTCATGAGCTCAGCCCTGAGTGCTGCCTCTCATGGCTCCTCTCCAGCCTGGCATCTGCATGATTGCCGGGCTGGAGCTGGCACCTCGTGCCCTGGGCCTCCACCTGCTCCCCATAGGGGTCACCTGCTCAGAGGGTGGAGTCTGAGCCATCTCACCAAACCAGGGACAGACCACTGGCGCTCTTTATAAGACACTCAGTACTGTGCAAGGGGAAAGGGCGAGAAGGACCGCAGAGGCTCAGGTAAAACTTTGCATCAGGGAAGGTTTCAGAGAAAGTGCTCTGAGGCACCCAGGAAGAAAGGAAGCCTCCTGAGATGAACTTGAAGTATAAAGTGGGATTTCAAATGAGGACTCACCCCAGATGACAGGAAGAGCCTGAGCAAAGGCTCAGAGCAGGGGGATGGCCCTGTCTCAGGGAACAGACAGGTCAACCTGAGACATGGAAGTGACTGGGGGTCAGGTAAGGTCAGAAAGGGGCCCTTGAATGACCAGGCAGAGGATTTGGAACAGGTATGTAGTTATGAGCCATTAACGGTTTTGAGAAAGGGAACAATGTTGTCCAGAGTCTCAGAGAGTGACAGGGCGTGAAGCCAGGGCATGTTAAAGCCTCCAAAAATTCTACAAGGCCTGAAATAGTTCCTGTCCCTGTCTGTCAGGGTGGGAAACAGACGGTGGTTATGAGACACCAGGGTGGTGGCTGTGAGCTGCAGAGAAGAGACATTGCAATGTGGTTGGAGAGGGGCCTTCATACCCAGCTGTTTGGGCAAATGCCTTCATAGTACTTCATTCATCTGTTTATCTGATAATTGGGCTCAATTTTTTAATTATAAAACATTATGAGTACACAGGGAAATAGTAATATATAATAACCACATGTGTAGCGCTTCTTCTGTACCCAGCATTGTGCTGAGAGCAAGCTCTGACAAAGCGCCATGTTAACAATGGCCATCCACTAATGGCTTCTCCTTTGATCAAATGATGAAGGAGTCCTTTGAGGGCCAGGAAGATTAGATAACTTGCCCAGACATGTGCAACTTGTAGTAGAGGTGCTGTCTAAATCCAAGAAACCCTCCCCCAGATTCTGGATCCATTACTACAAGGTGCCATTGCTTCTCTCAGGAAGGATAGAATAACAAATACTTGTGTTCTCAACAGAAAGAAAATACTAGAAATGCAGTTGAAATCTCTTGGGTCAAACTCACCAATGGGCTGATTTTTAAATTGAGTCATTCGCTATCTTCAACAACTGGTTGGCCATGCTGATCCTCAGATTTATTCTCGCATCTGCCATTTGTTAGGCAAGGGAGGGACCAGAAGTATGTAGTGAGCTATTAAGATGTGCCCAAATGATGTGAATGTGTTTTCCATTCACTATTTTATTTAATGCAAACAGCATCCCTACAGGGTAGGTATTAGTATCACAATTTTACAGATGAGGAACTTGAGTCTTGGAGAAGTTAAATAACTGGTCAAGGTTGCCCAAGTGATAAATAGCACAGCAGGTGCCTCACCTCAGTGGTCATGCCTCCAAAGTGCATTCAACCCCCAAATGTATATGTAAATCACTGAGCAATAAATATTTAGTAGGCACCTGTTATATGATAGCACTATGCCAGGACCTGGCCATCAATCCTTGCCTTCAAGGACAACGAGCAACAGAGAGAGAAATGGGTTTTATGTAAGATGGGGGTGGGGTGTGCCTGGCAACATCACCTCTACAACAGGCCACTTGGATTCAGAGGATGCAGAGGAGAAGGGAAAGTTTTCAGAGAACCGGATGGCAGCAGGGGTGTTGTGAGATTGACAGGGAAAGAGGAAGAGGCGGTGCAGTTTCACTCAGAGGATCCCACATTTGCTTCTCTGTGCCATCTTTGAGGCCCTGGTTTAATTCTCACTATTATCAGTGAAGCATTCTCTTTATGAACAGTGGACTGTTTTGAGGCTGGGGAAGAGCATGGTACCAAAGAAGACTGAACTTCCCTGGAGGAATTGAGCAGGAGAGGTACAAGAAGCTAGGTGTCCCCTTTGTTCCCAGAGCACCACGTGTCCTCATGGAACGCTTTGTGTCTCCACATCCTGTCTTCCCACAGCATCCTCTGCATGGCCTATCTTAACACTTCATTACCTGCACGTCCTTTCTAGGTCTGACTCCTCACTCCTGTGTGAGTGCGGACACCACATAGAAGATGGAATGTGGAGAGTGGCCTTCTATGGATCGGAGATGTCACTACTTTGCTTCCAGGGAAGTTACAGGCACAACCTGAGGATCTCATTCCACTGTACCTCATTACACCTGAGATGAACTTGAAGTATAAAGTGGGATTTAGCACTTGGTGGGGGGGAACATGGAACCCTGTGGGCAGTGGGAACTCCCCTTGGATCCTAGTCCCTCAAGGAGCTTCTGAGTGCTCTGAGGTTCCTGTTTGTATTGTCACCTCCCCAGGGTGGCACAGAAGCACCCAGTTGTCGATCAGCACCTGGCAGGGTCTGGCTCTCAAAGGGTGTGTGTTGAACTAAGATGCCTCAAGTGGCCAGAGCAGATTGCCTGGATTAACCTGCTTCCTCATCTAATCAGCCAAGCCAAGATCACTTCTCTGACCAGAACAGGCCCTTGAACTTGGACAGCACCTAAGAGCCCTTAGTTCATTCCAACTACCAAGCAATCTTCCAGCAAGCTCTGAGTAGTTCTCAGGCAGCCTCTGCTGTCTGAGTGCTCAAACACTCAGAAGCTCCATGAGGGACTAGGATCGAGGGGAGTTCCCTGCCCACAGGGTTCCACGCCCATCCCCCACAGCAGGTTGACACATAGGTATGGCAGAGCTGTATGCCAGGAGTCCAGAGGGATGACCACTGGCTGCCCTCCTCTGCCAAAGCTGGCTTCAGGACATCCAGACTGAGTCACCTCCAAGAGTATGGCTGACCGACATGCTCCAACCACAGAGAGGGATTCAAATTCCAGAACCTGAAGCTACAATTTGCAGACCATGAGCCAAAGACAAGATCCCTGCACCTGCTGGAAGGTCTCCATTATCAAGCAAGCCGTTCCTGTGAAATCAGGTTTGGTTCTCTCGGTCTTTTCTCTACCAGCTCTTTCTGATTCCAAAGTCCAATTTTAAGCATTGCCTTGAATTCTGTATTTCTCTGGCAAAATGAAAGAAAAATCTAGAATACTGATCATGAACAGAACTTTGAAAAGAGTGTTTCTGAAGTCCAGCCCCAGCTTCTGGACAGGCCTGTGCCCAAATCAGCATCCATTTGCTTCCATTTTAAAACATCTTTAGAAATCATTCTTAATTTGCTCAAATAGACTCACTACTTAGTAGGTGCCCACTCCATGCAGGTAGTCAGGTGTAATGAGGTACAGTGAGATGAGATCCTCAGGCTGTGCCTATAACTGCCTTGGAAGCAAAGTGGTGATATCTTGGATCCATAGGACAAGAAATGGAGCTCAGAGCAGCAGAGTAACTTGTCCAAGGATGCACAGAAAAACGGTGGGCAGAAAGGGCTGGAACTCTCTTGGCTCTAGATCCCAGGCCCCTGTAGGCTTTTCTTTTCTTCAAATAAGTTTCACCTCTAAAAATCTTTAATCAAGAAAAACATGAGAACAATATTAAACATAGTGTAACTCAAGAAGCTTAAAAGGTAACACATTTTTAAAATTGTCTTTTCCACTCATGAGAAGAAAAGCTGAGGTTCTGAGATGGCGATGACTTGGCAGGTGTGATAGAAAAAAAGTAAGATACAGCCCACTAAAAGGCTGACCCGCTGTTTGTGTCTCTTTAAGAAGCTCAAATTCTGATTGCTATCAAAGCAATCATTGTTCAAAGTAAAGCCCCCATTCCAAACCCACTGCCTTCTCCAGGGACAAACATTCTTCCACTTGTAGGTCTTTCCCCTAGCATCGTTGTCTATAATTTTTAAATTATACTATTTCTTGAAATATCATTTTTAGACATTTCTATTGACTTCATGCCAGTGTAAATAAGGACTTAGTTTTTCCGCACCACTACCCACATTCCTCTCCTTTTATGCCTGTGGCATATTTAGAAATAAGTTTTAGAAAAATCAATAATCACCATTTACATGAACCAAACAGTGAATCATGACCAACCTTCTTTCTTGCACAATCTTTTATTTTTTCCTGGAATTAATAATTGCCTCAAGTTCATTTTTTTCACTTCCCCATTTTTCTGAGAATCTGTCACACTTTTCTCCAAATTTCCCAACATATCATAATAATATTTTTCATAATCTCAAACAAATCACCCTTTCCTTTCTCTTAAGAGTGTCACTCAGGGGCTCCCTGTTCAGATTCTTCAACGTCATTCATTGCTTTCTGTGCATGTTACATAGCAAACATCATAGGAATTCCCTCCTCCAATCTCTAAATTTCAATTTGGAAACCCTTCTACCCTACATTTCTAGAGGTTTTTCTCATACTAGTTTTTGTATTATAAAATGGTTTCTTTCCTCTTTGTGCATCCTTATGAAATTCTCTAGTTCTCTTTGGAATTGTTTGTTTGCTCTGTTCTCTGTCTCTCTGTTTGGAAGATTTCCTTAAATCTTTTCCTTACCTGTGGCTGTCAGAGTGTGTGACTGAATGAATCACTGAAACAGCTAGAGATTTGGTGTTCTCGGACAGAGCGCACCATCTGGTGAGCTGAACCACAGTGTGGTCAAGGGCGACCTGTCTTTTCACTAGGAGGATCCCAACTGTCCCTTCTGGTAGGGGTTTGCTCTTGGTCTCTTTGGTTTCTCGAGAGAACAGTTGATCAGTTTCCTGCCTGGAGACTTATGCCAGAATGGGCTTTCTGGACGCAAGGCTGGAGAAGATGGCTAAGGCGACCATGCTTCAGGAAGCACATTTTTTTATGAAGGAGAAGAAATAATTACAATGGATAACACAAACTCCTCGACCCTGGTCCTCCCAATAGTCCTTCCCTCAGCCCTAGCCTCTCAGGGCCTGGGTCTTAGCTTAGAGCCCCCAATTCCATAACAGGGGAGGATACCATGGGGAAAGGGATGGATTCAACAGGGAGCCCAGTTCCGATCCTCACCTGTCCACACCAACTGAACTGCGCCCTCACACTCTGTGCCATTCTTCGCGGGTCTGTTAGAGGGGGCAAATCTGATTCAGGGCATCTGAAAAGAGACCTGGAGCCTTTGCAACTAGATTTCCGCATGGCACTTTCACAGAAAATGTCTTATCTTCCTGTTTCTTTTTATGTAACTTGACCTTGGTTTCTTGAGCTTCAAGGTGGCATTTGCCCTTCTTCAACTTTCTCTTCACGAAGTGTTTATTTTATCATAGTCGTGTGCTGTGGGGAGTGCCCTCTTGGTACACTTTTATTGCATCTCGGAGTCTCAAGGCCACTGCCATTATGAGGCCTTCTTTGGCCATCACCTGCTATGCATGTGCACCTGCAGGAGATTCCGCAGTCCCTTCTGATTTACACTCTCAGAATCTCAGTGGCTAAAATCTGGGAATCTGTATTTTGAAAGACTACCCCCCCCCAAAAAAAAAAAACCTCTTTACATGATTCTGGTGACCTTCTAGGCCTCCATGCCTAATGCCTGAATCTAGGGCTCTGATATCCTAAGCCACATGTCCCTGGTGCCAACTATCTGCCCAGTTGAACCTCTAACACTCCACTGACCTGGCTGGACAGAGCCTAAACCCCACAACTTGGACTTTGCATCATCACTCACCTGTGGTCCCCTCACCTTAAATTCTCTGTCCTCACATTGACCTTCCAGTCTCAGGCTGGCTTTATGCTTACCTGTCCTTGCCAAGTCTCATATATTGACCCTTCTCCCACCATCCTTCCAAGTCCTGATTTCCTGCCTACTCTGCCTGGACCATCCTGATGCTGCCTGGGCCTCAGGTCCAGTAAGTAGGAAGGATGCTACTGGGTGGTACAATGCTTGGCCCCATGAGAAATGCAGATGAGGAGCACCAAGGAGGAAGTGAGGACTTGGGACCTCATCTCAGGGAGGTTTCCGGCTGCTATAGATCTCAGTAGCACTTTCAGTGGAAGAGTGTTTTTGCATATTCATAGAGAAAAGGAAGTCAAATCCAGGAAATATCAAACACCTTCTGCTGTTACAACACAGGTACTACTATTGCTGTTCTTATTGATAATCATACACGGCTCTACTGAATTCCTACTGTAGCAGAAGCACCTACAAGTAAACTAATTTATATGTATTTTTGAGACGATTCAACAACCCTTTGAGGAAGGCATGATTATCCCCATTTTAGAGATGTGGAAAATGAGGTCCAGAGGAGAATGATTTTCTTGAGATTTTTCAATCAAGATCTTTAGGGGCCAGGAGGAACAGTGGCATTCCAGTCTCAGGACAGGTTTCTCTTCTCAGTATGCTCCTGCCACTACCCTGACAAGAAATAATGCAGGTCTCCCCTCCAGGAGGAGCAATCTCTTCGCAGGGAGACATCTGCAAATGAAATTCAAATCAAATCATGCTGGTAGCCCCGCTAGCAGGCTCCTCCCTTGCTGGTGACCCTTATTCTGGCAGGTGAGTGTGGCGAGTCATGATGCTAATGATTCAGTGGCCACAGAGTTGACGGAAAGATGAGCTGGAGGGCCAGGCTGCAGGCTTATGTCCTTCCACGCCCCTCTCTGTCATCCCCACAGCTTTCTGTACCATTTGTTTGGAGACTAAAAATACTGTTCAATGCGGCCCCAGGTCCCAGTTATTTTGTAAAACTTGTTAAGTGCTTTTAGAGTTAGGCAAGCAAGAAAATATTTGACTTTTGTTCTAATGAAAGCTATTTTTAGCCTTGGAAATATACAAAGCAACCATACTTCTGCGTTTTCAAACTCCAATATTTGCCAGCGTGCTGCAGTGCACAGCCCCCTAAGTACACAATACATGAAAAATCTAGGTTTACAGAAAAATTAAATTAGAGATTACTTATTTGTTTACAAGGTTTTCCTTATTTAGGAATTCCAATAGTTTGGAAACCAGAATCCTAGGTCAAGCCCCACCACTTACAGGAACAGCCTCTCTGCCCTCAAGTGTTATCTCTATAAAATGGAATTAGGTAGGGGTAGGCTATTTTACCTGCCCCTCTTGGAAATCTAATGAGGTGTAGAAAGTAAGCGCTGAGGTGCTCTAGAAAAGTAAGGTGTCTTTGATTAGAGAAATGGACGATTGGGTGGGGAGAGAAGTCTCTTCCAAGTTGTTGGTTCCCCAGGTTGTTGGGGAGCCAGCCCCCCACCTTCTCAAGCTTGTGAACAGTCTAGCCTTGGTCCCCATAGCAATTGGAGTGTGAGCCGTTTCAAGTTTCATTATCCTGCGCAGGATCACCCTGCAGCCCTGCTGTTCAGTTAAACACTGCAGCTCCTGAGTACATTTTAATTTCTGATCATTAGTTACAAGATTTTCTTGTTAATTCTGATTCAGCAGATTTTGCTGAGACAGCTCTATTTTTTCCCCTTTATTTTGGTCTTGCTGCACAGAGCCTATTCAGACAGACAATAAATCCGGGTGGCTAACCTCCCTCCTGGGAATGAATCATCTGCAACTCTAAAAAGGACACTGCTGCAGGAGTGGTGGCAGGGAGGGGTCCTCCTCCCAGGCTTCTTTATAAGCCACCCTGACTCTGGGGGAATCTGACTTGTGGGGGATCTTTGTAATTCTGGCCCCAGGACACAACCCTGCAGGTAATTAACATCAACTGACAACAAGATTCCCCCAGAACTCTACAGCAGGCAAATCAAGGGGTGGGGGGGGGGCTGTTAAGTAAAACAAGATTTCTGCTTTCTGCCTCTCATTAAATCACAGGTATCATGCGACTGAATTTGCATATTCATATAACCTGGGAGGAACCAATAGAATTTTGCAACCAGCAAGATTGGTTTGGGGCCCTGCACTCTTCTCTCCTTCCTTGATGATTCCTAGTTGCTTGCGGATGGCCACTGGCAAGAGTAAATTTATTGCTGTCCTTGATCTGGTAGGCCGTCCTCCTCCCAACCCTGGACCTAGCAAAATGAGGAGCTCATCCATGCTGAATTGTTTCTTCTAGTTATGATGTCTTTTCCAAGGACCAATGTCTTATTTTTTAGATATTGTTAATAAGAACCAAGACTTATGGAACATTTACCATGTCCTAGCCACTCTTCTGAGCCCTTTATTTGTATTAACTCACAGTATTGACACGCCAGCCCCGTGAGATAGGTGTAACAATTTTACCCATTTTGCATATTGGGCAACTGAGGCACAAAAAGATTAAACTTCTCTTTTTAGTGATGCAGTTAGTAAGTAGCAGAGCTGAGATTTGGTCCCCAGTTCTGGAGTCCATGCCTTAGTAATTGAACTTTACTGACAAACCCAATTTTTGTCACAAGATACTTCTGGAGTGGCCTGGCAGAGTAGCAGGACATCTCAGTCTCAGTGACAGAAAGGGTCTGGGTTAGACCTATGACAGGGAGAGGACTGCAACTGGAGAAGCAAACCTAGTTGGTTGGCTGAAAAGAAGTCCCATCTAGAGATTTTAATCCAGGGCAAGAAGTAGTAGTTCACACAAACAACCTGAGAGCTCACAGAAGGTAGAAGGGTGTCCCAGACTAACAGGGAACGCACAAGAAACTCAGTAGAACAGGCATCAGGGACAACTGCTAGCAGGTTATCATGGGTTGAAACCCTAGCTCAGTGGGCTTGAGGTCAGGAATCAAGAGTGAGTTATGAACCCCTACCTCACACCATATCGGCAAGTCTGAGGCTAGCCTGAGCAACTTAGCAAGACCCTGTCTCTAAATAAAAAACGGAAGGGCTGGGGATGTGTCTCAATGTTAGGATGTTTGCTAGCATATGGGAGGCCCTGGGTCAAATCCCCAGTACTGCAAAAAACAAACTAAAAGCTTTTGTGCTTCAAAAGACAGTATTAAGAACATAAAAAGGCAGTCTACAGAATGGGAAAGATATATGCAAATGATATATCTAAAAACGATTTAATATCCAGAATATATAAAGAGCTCTTAAAACTCAACAACAAAAAAAGTCAAACAACTCTACTTAAAAATAGACAGAATTAAATAGACACTTCTCCAAAGAAGATATACAAGTGGCCAACAAGCACAGGAAAAGATGGTGAGCATCGTGCATCATTAGAAAAATGCAAATTAAAACTACAATGAGATAGCCTTCACTAGGATGGCTATGATTTTTAAAAATTCAAAAATTTTTTTTAAAAAGCAGAAAAATTATATTTGCAAAGACGTGGAGAAATTGCAACTTTCCTACATTGCTGGCAGGAATATAAAATGATTTGGCTGCCATAGAAAGCAGTTTGGGAGTTTCTCAAAAAAATTAGAGTGACCATTTGACCCAGAAATTCCACCTTTAGGTCTACACCCAAAAGAATGAAAAGAGCTGCTTATGCAAACACGTGAATGAATATATTATGAATGAATGTACATTCACAGCACCACAGCACCGCTACTCACAGGAGCCAAGAGTGGAAACAATCCAAATAGCAGTCAACAGATGAATGGATAAAGAGATTGTGGTGTATACATGCTAGGGAATAATTATTTAGACATAACAAAGAAGGAAGTGCTGATACAGGCCGCAACATGGATGAACCTTGAAAACATTGAGCTCGTGAAAGGAGCTAGTTACAAGAGGTCTTGTACCATGCAATTCTGTTTATATAAAATATCTAGAATTGACAAATCCATGGAGACAGAAAGCAGACCGGTGACAGCCAGAGGGTAGGGGAGGAAGAAATGGAAAGTAACTGTTTAATGGGTAAGGAAGTTCCTTTCCAGGAAATGAAAATGTTATGGAACAAGACTGCTATAGTTTGGCCTTCAAATGTTCCCAAAAGGTCCATGTGTTAAAGGCACCAGGTGGTGGAACTATTTGGGGATATTAAGACCTTTAAAAGGCGGGGCCTAGTGGGAGGAAGTTAGGTTGTTGGGGCCATGCCCTTGAAGGGGATATTGGTACTCCATCCCTCTCTTCTTCCTCTTTCTTCTTTCCACATCTGGCCATGAGGTGAACAGGACTCTTCCACCATATACTCCCATCATGATATATTATGGGGTACCAGGCCCAAAGCAATAGGGCTAATCAGTCATGGACTGGAAACTTCCAAAACTATGAACCAAAATAAACCTTTCCTCTCTTTAAATTTATTTATCTCAGGTATTTGTTATAGTAACAGAAAACTGACAAACACAAAGGTAGAGGTGATGGTTATACAACATTATGAATGTATTAATGCCACTGAATCACTTACTTTTTTCAGTGGTTGGTTTTATGTCATGTAAATTTCACCTCAGTCGAAAAAAAAAGTATAAATTAGAACCTTAGACTAATCATAGCATCAGGCAGAGAGCAAGATGGGTTACCAGGTACATGCATAAACAAAGAGTATCAAGTTCAATACTTGGCATCAGCCCTGTTACTCAGTATAAGGGTGACCTGGTGCTGACCTCAGCATATAGGACCAGGGCCCTTGAAACAGGTTTTGCCTTGGGAGTGGGTCAGGATCAGGGAGGTGGCCTGTGTCCAGCTGGGTAAAGAGGAACCTGAGATCCTTACTAGAAGCTGCTCCATGTAAGCATTCAAGAGAGGCAAATGCCAGTGACCAGGGGACAGAGGACAGCTTCCTGTGATTCAGGCATTTCTGGCCTCCCTCCCTCTTCTCAAGTTGTTGTGTAAGCCTAGAGGCTTAGACCAATGCATTTGGCTGATAATGAATCTCAAGCACAAAGGAACAAGAGGGAGGGGTGAGAGGGAGGGAATGTTCTGTTGTTGTTTAGAAAATGAACAAAACAGCTGGAGGTAAAGCTTTTGTTGCAGGCTGCCATCTCTGATTCATGCATCTTTATAATCCTGACTGCAGTTTGAAGGAGCCAGGAAGAGCGATGATTACCTCTCATGCTGCACCCACCAGCATGGGGTTTATTAGAAGTAGACGCCCATTTAGCAATGTCAGGAGTGTGCTCATCATTTCACAGAGCACAAGTAGAGAGCCGTTCTCCTGCTCGGATGCCCAGGGAGGTGTTCATACAGTGCAAGGCTCATCTGAGGAATTCTGGGGCTCTGAGGGGGAACCCCTGCTTACGAGCTAGGATCGGGTGTCCAGCCTGAAACAATCATGGAAACCTTGGCCTGGACTAAGCAGGGTCAAGCTTTGGGGACAAGGAGTTGGGACCTTCCCACTCCCTCCTCACCATTAGCTGGGAGAAGCAGGAAAAGAAAGGAATTTATAAAAAATAAAAGATGCCTTTGACACCCTCCTCCCATATTCCTGGTCTCCTTCTTCTTCCTTCCTAAGGCTGGTCCTTCCTCCTGCCTCCCCCCAGCCAGTCTTCTGCCCACAGATCCCTCTGTATTCATCCACTACTTCCCCTTCCAAACACCGAAGCACCAGCCAAGCTGAATGCTATTCATTTCCATGGAGATGCCCACCCGGGTTGTTTTGGAGTGGTCCTCTCCCTGTGCCTGCCTCTGGTGGCTTCATATTGGGCCCTCCCCGACCTGCCGTCATCTTACTCTGTCTGGAATGGCCAGTTTGTGTGGCCTCCTTCTCAAAGTCTTTCTTCATTGTCCAATCAGATACATTCTCCCTTCCTTTGAAAACCTGTTTGTGAATCTCGTGAAAGATTTTTCTATTTGGTTTTGCATTATGGTTATTTCTGGACTGGTCAGAACCCCCCTTGATAGGCTCTATGCTTCTACCTCTGGATCATCTTACACCAGCACAGGGCCTGACCCATGTGAGACGGTGTTCACTGAGTGAATGGATAAGTGAATGAATTCTCCTAAACTGAGCCAGGGGTGGAGTCTCCAGGACACTGCTGAGCCACCAGGGGTCCCTGCACTATCCACTGCATGCAGCTCCCTCTGAAAGCCTAGCTATAAAGTGTCATCTAGAAAGTATATTAGAAAGAAGTGCAGCCAAGACTTTAGGGCCCAGCTTCTGCCTCCCTGGAGAGTGCCCTGGCTCTGCTCTCTCAGCACAGGAGGCCAGGCCTGGAAAGCAAAACCAGGAAGTGCATGACCCTCCCCCACTATATTTTTGGTATCAGGTATTGAATCCAGGGGTTCTTTTTTTTTTTTCTTTTTTAAAATTAGCTATATTATGACAGTAGAATGAATTTATGCACTGTGATATATTATACGTAGATGGGATATAATTCATTTTTCTGAGTCATTGTTGCAGAATCATATTGTAGTCACATATATACATAAAATAATAATGTCTGTTTTATTCTACTATCTTTACTCTCCCCACATCCTCTCTCCTCCCCTCCCATCACTTCCTTCTACCTAATCTAAGGTAACACTATTCTTCCGTAGTGTCCCCCACCTTATTTGACTTAGCATCTACATATTAGATAAACCATTCAGCCTTTGGTTTTGTGGGATAGGCTTATTTCACTTAGCATGATATTCTCCAACTCCAACTATTTACTGGCAAATGCCATAATTTCACTCTTTTTTAAAGCTGAGTAATATTCCATTGAGTATATATACCACATTTTCTTTATCCATTCATCCATTGAGGGACACCTGGGTTGGTTCCATAGTCTAGCTATTGTGAATTGAACTACTAGAAACATTGATGTGGCTGCTTCACTATAGTATGCTGATTTTAAGTCCTTTAGGTATAAACCAAGGAGTTGGATATCTGGGTCAAATGGTGATTCCATTCTCAGTTTTCTGAGGAATCTCCATACTGCTTTCCATAGGGGTTGCACCAATTTGTAGTCCCACCAGCAATGTATGAGTGTACCCTTTTCCCCACATCTTTGCCAACATTTATTGTTGCCTGTATTGCCATTCTGACAAGAGTGAGATGAAATCTTAGAGTAATTTTTGCATTTCTCTAATTACTAGAGATGTTGAACACTTTTTCACATATTTGTTGATCAATTGTATTTCTTCTTCTCTAAAGTGTCTGTTCAGTTCCTTAGCCTGTTTATTGATTGCGTTATTTGTTTTTTGCTGTTAAGTTTTTGAGTTCTTTATATATCCTAGAGACTAATACTTTATCAGAGGTGCACATAGTAAAGATTTTCTCCTAAGGGCTGGGGTTGTGGCTCAGCAGTGGAGCCTGGGCTTTTCTTGGTCGGAAGGCTTTTGATGGTGTTTTATATTACTTGAAATTGATCTGTTTAAATCATATATGACTTCCTCATTCAGTTGGGTTAGGTCATAAGTCTCTAGAAATTTGTCAATATCTTCAATATTTTCTATTTTATTAGAGTATAAATTTTCAAAATAGTTTCTAATTATTTTCAGATGTGTCCATTGTGATATTTCCTCTTCATCTTATATTTTAGTAATTTGAGTTTTCTCTCTTTTTCTCTTTATTAGCATGGCCAGGATTTTATCTATTTTATTATTTTTTCAAAGAGTCAATTTTTTGTTTTGCCAATTTTTTCAATTGTTTCTTTTGTTTCAATTTCATTCATTTCAGCTCTGATTTTAATTATTTTCTGTCTTCTACTGCTTTGGGTGTTGATTTGTTCTTCTTTTTCTAGGGCTTTGAGATGTATATTAGGTCATTTATTTCTTGACATTTTATTCTCTTAATGAATACACTCAATGCAATAAACTTTCCTCTTAGTACTGCCTTCATAGTGTCTCAGAGATTTTGTTATGTTGTATCAGAGTTCTCATTTACCTCTAAGAATTTTTTTACTTCATCCTTGATTTCTTCTACATTCATTCATCATTCAATTGTGTATTATTTAGTCTCCATTTGTTACAGTAGCTTCTATTTTTTATTTTATCATTAATTTCTAATTTAATTCCATTGTGGTCCGATAGACTGCAGGGTATTATCTCTAATTTTTTTTTAATTTACTGAGTGTTGCTCGGTGGCATAAGATATGGTCTATTTTAGAGAAAGAGTCATGTGCTGCTGAGAAGAAAGTGTATTTGCTCGTTGATGGATGAAATAGTCTCTATATGTCTGTTAAGTCTAAATTTTTTTTATGGTCTTTTTTTTTATTGGTTGTTCACAACATTACAAAGCTCTTGACATATATTTCATACATAAGATTGAAGTGGGTTATGAACCCCCAATTTTACCCCAAATGCAGATTGCAGAATCACGTCAGTTACACATCCACAATTTTACATAATGCCCTACTAGTAATTGTTGTATTCTGCTACCTTTCCTATCCCCTACTATCCCCCCCTCCCCTCCCCTCCCATCTTCTCTCTCTACCCCATCTACTGTAATTCATTTCTCTCCTTGTTTATTTTCCCATTCCCCTCACAACCTCTTATATGTAATTTTGTATAGCAATGAGGGTCTCCCTTCATTTCCATGCAATTTCCCTTTTCTCTCCCTTTCCCTCCCATCTCATGTCTCTGTTTAATGTTAATCTTTTCTTCCTGCTCTTCCTCCCTGCTCTGTTCATAGTTGCTCTCATTATATCAAAGAAGACATTTGGTATTTGTTTTTTAGGGATTGGCTAGCTTCACTAAGCATAATCTGCTCTAGTGCCATCCATTTCCCTGCAAATTCTATGATTTTGTCATTTTTTATTGCTGCATAGTACTCCATTGTGTATAGATGCCACATTTTTTTTTATCCATTCATCTATTGAAGGGCATCTGGGTTGGTTCCACAGTCTAGCTATTGTGAATTGTGCTGCTATGAACATCGATGTGGCAGTATCCCTGTAGCATGCTCTTTTAAGGTCTTCAGGGAATAGTCCGAGAAGGGCAATAGCAGGGTCAAATGGTGGTTCCATTCCCAGCTTTCCCAGGAATCTCCAAACTGCTTTCCAAATTGGCCGCACCAATTTGCAGTCCCACCACCAATGTACAAGTGTACCCTTTTCTCCACATCCTCGCCAGCACTTGTTGTTTGACTTCATAGTGGCTGCCAATCTTACTGGAGTGAGATGGTATCTTAGGGTGGTTTCGATTTGCATTTCTCTGACTGCTAGAGATGGTGAGCATTTTTTCATGTACTTGTTGATTGATTGTATATCCTCCTCTGAGAAGTGTCTGTTCAGGTCCTTGGCCCATTTGTTGATTGGGTTATTTGTTATCTTATTGTCTAATTTTTTGAGTTCTTTGTATACTCTGGATATTAGGGCTCTATCTGAAGTGTAAGGAGTAAAAATTTGTTCCCAGGATGTAGGTTCCCTATTTACCTCTCTTATTGTTTCTCTTGCTGAGAAAAACTTTTCAGTTTAAGAAAGTCCCATTTGTTGATTCTTGTTATTAACTCTTGTGCTATGGGTATCCTATTAAGGAATTTTGAGCCCGACCCCACAATATGTAGATCGGAGCCAACTTTTTCTTCTATCAGACGCAGAGTCTCTGATTTGATATCAAGCTCCTTGATCCATTTTGAGTTAACTTTTGTGCATGGCGAGAGAAAGGGATTCAGTTTCATTTTGTTGCATATGGATTTCCAGTTTTCCCAACACCATTTGTTGAAGATGCTATCCTTCCTCCATTGCATGCTTTTAGCCCCTTTATCAAATATAAGATAGTTGTAACTTTGTGGATTAGTCTCTGTGTCCTCTATTCTATACCATTGGTCCACCCGCCTGTTTTGGTACCAGTACCATGCTGTTTTTGTCACTATTGCTCTGTAATATAGTTTGAAATCTGGTATCGCTATACCGCCTGATTCACACTTCCTGTTTAGAATTGCTTTTGCTATTCTGGGTCTTTTATTTTTCCACATGAATTTCATGATTGCTTTCTCTGTTTCTACAAGAAATGCCGTTGGGATTTTGATTGACATTGCATTAAACCTATAGAGAACTTTTGGTAATATCGCCATTTTGATGATGTTAGTTCTGCCTATCCATGAACAGGGTATATTTTTCCATCTTCTAAGATCTTCTTCTACTTCTCTCTTTAGGGTTCTGTAGTTTTCATTGTATAAATCTTTCACCTCTTTTGTTAGGTTGATTCCCAAGTATTTTATTTTTTTTGAGGATATTGTGAATGGAGTGTTTTTCCTCATTTCCGTTTCAGAAGTTTTGTCGCTGATATACAGAAATGCCTTTGATTTATGCGTGTTGATTTTATATCCTGCCACTTTGCTGAATTCATTTATTAGTTCTAGTAGTTTCTTTGTAGACCCTTTTGGGTCTTCTAGGTATCATGTCATCTGCAAATAGTGATAATTTAAGTTCTTCTTTTCCTATTTTTATGCCTTTAATTTCTTTCGTCTGTCTAATTGCTCTGGCCAGTGTTTTGAGAACTATATTGAATAGAAGTGGTGATAGAGGGCATCCCTGTCTTGTTCCCGATTTTAGAGGGAATGCCTTTAACTTTTGTCCATTCAGAATGATGCTAGCCTGAGGCTTAGCATAGATAGCTTTTACAATGTCAAGGTAAGTTCCTGTTATCCCTAGTTTTTCTAATGTTTTGAACATAAAGGGATGCTGTACTTTGTCAAATGCTTTCTCTGCATCTATCGAGATGATCATATGGTTCTAATTTTTAAGTCTATTGATGTGGTGAATAACATTTATTGATTTCCGTATATTGAACCATCCTTGCATCCCAGGGATGAATCCTACTTGATCATGGTGCACAATTTTTTTGATGTGTTTTTGTATTCGATTCGCCAGAATTTTATTGAGGATTTTTGCATCTAGGTTCATTAGAGATATTGGTCTGTAGTTTTCTTTCTTTGAGGTGTCTTTGTCTGATTTCGGAATCAGGGTGATGTTGGCCTCATAGAATGAATTTGGAAGAGCTCCCTCTTTTTCTATTTCCTGAAATAACTTGAAAAGTATTGGTATTAATTCTTCTTTAAAGGTTTTGTAAAACTCCGATGTATACCCATCCGGTTCTGGGCTTTTCTTTGTTGGTAGTCTTTTGATGGCTTCTTCAATTTCATCCATTGATATTGGTCTGTTCAAATTGTGTGTCTCCTCCTGACTCAGTCTGGGCAAATCATATGACTTAAGAAATTTATCAATGTCTTCACTATCTTCTATTTTATTGGAATATAGGTTTTCAAAATAATTTCTAATTGTCTTCTGTATTTCTGTAGCATCTGTTGTGATATTGCCTTTTTCATCCCGTATGTTAGTAATTTGAGTTCTCTCTCTTCTTCTCTTCGTTAGCATGGCTAAAGGTCTGTTGATCTTATTTATTTTTTCAAAGAACCAACTTTTAGTTTTGTTAATTTTTTCAATAGTTTCTTTTGTTTCAATTTCATTGATTTCCGCTCTGATTTTAATTATTTCTTGCCTTCTGCTACATTTGCTGTTGTTTTGCTCTTCCTTTTCTACGGCTTTGAGATGAAGTGTGAGCTCATTTATTTGTTGGTTTTTTCTTTTTTTGAGGAATGACCACCAGGCGATGAATTTTCCTCTTAAAACTGCTTTCATTGTGTCCCATAGATTCCGATATGTTGTGTCTGTATTTTCATTTATCTCTAAGAATTTTTTGATTTCCTCCTTTATGTCTTCTGTAACCCATTGATCATTCAGTAACGTATTGTTCATTGTCCATGTGATGTAGGATTTTTCCTTCCTTCTTTTATCATTGATTTCCAGTTTCATTCAATTATGATCAGATAAAATGCAAGGTATTATCTCCACCCCTTTATATTTACTGAGGGTTGCCCTATGGCATAATATATGGTCTATTTTTGAGAAGGATCCATGTGCTGCTGAGAAAAAAGTATATCCATTTGATGATGGTTGATATATTCTATATATGTCAGTTAAGTCTAGGTTATTGATTGTGATATTGAGTTCTATAGTTTCTTTATTCAACTTTTGTTTGGAGGATCTGTCCAATGGTGAGAGAGGTGTGCTGAAGTCACCCATAATTATTGTGTTGTGGTCTATTTGATTCTTGAACTTGAGGAAAATTTGTTTTATGAATGTCGCAGAACCATTATTTGATGCATAAATATTGATAATTGTTATGTCTTGTTGGTGAATGATTCCTTTTAACAGTATATAATGTCCTTCTTTATCCCTTTTGATTAACTTAGTCTTGAAGTCGATTTTATTCGATATGAGGATGGCCACCCCTGCTTGCTTATGAGGACCATGTGCATGGTATATTTTTTCCCATCCTTTCACCTTCAGCCTGTGTATGTCTTTTCCAATCAGATGTGTCTCCTGGAGGCAGCATATTGTTGGATTTTTTTTTTAATCCATGATACCAGCCTATGTCGCTTTATTGGAGAGTTTAAGCCATTAACATTCAGAGTTACTATTGATATATGGTTTGTACTTCCAGCCATGTTTGATTATTTATCCTTTTTTAAAAAAATTTAGTTTGTTTCTCCATGATTATCCTTCCCCTCGCCCTCTGTCTTTACCGAGGCACTTCCTACTGATGGTTTTGGTTATTGTTTTTCATTTCTTCCTCATGTAGTGTTTTGCTCAAAATGCTTTGCAATGCTGGTTTTCTGGCTGCAAATTCTTTTAACTTTTGTTTATCATGAAAGATTTTTATTTCGTTGTCATACCTGAAGCTTAATTTTGCTGGATACAGAATTCTTGGTTGGCATCCATTGTCTTTCAGTGTTTGAAATACATTGTTCCATGACCTTCTTGCTTTCAGGGTCTGTGATGAAAAATCCGTTGTTAACCTTATTGGTTTACCCCTGAATGTAATCTGTCTCCTTTCTCTTGTAGCTTTTAATATTTTGTCTTTGTTCTGTATATTGGATATCTTCATAACAATGTGTCTTGGCGTTGGTCTACAGTGATTTTGTGTGCTCGGTGTCCTGTATGCATCTTCAATTTGTATAGCTGTTTCCTTTTTTATTTCTGGAAAGTTTTCTGTAATTATTTCATTCAGCAGGTTACTCATTCCCTTGGTTTGAATCTCTGTACCTTCTTCTATCCCGATGACTCATAAGTTTGGTTTTTTTATGTTATCCCATAACTCTTGGATGTTTTTCTCGTGATTTTTTACCAGCCTTTCTGTGTTGGCTAGACTCTTTTCAAGATGATATATTTTGTCTTCATTATCTGACGTTCTGGCTTCTACTTGCTCCACTCTGTTAGTGATACTCTCAATTGAGTTTTTAATTTGGTTTATCATTTCCTTCATTTCTAGAATTATTGTTTGATTATTTTTTATAATCTCTATCTCCTGATAAAGATGCTTAACTTCTTCTTTTATCTGTTTATGTAATTCATTCTCAATGTGTTCTTTCGCTGCTTGAATTTGCTGTCTTGTATCCTCTTTAAGGTTCCATTCCATCTGTCTAAGGTGTTCCTTGAGTTCTTTATATGACCATTTTTCTGATGACTCTAGGTCCTCCTGAATATTTAGGCTGTCCTGCATTGTTTGTACTCCTTTTCTTCCTTGCTTTTTGAAGCTGCTCATGTTACTTCTTGTTCTGTTTGACTGCTGAGTTACTGTTTACTCCTATAAATTTATTAGATGCTTGGGAGGAAAGGTATTAGAAGGGAAGGGAAGAAGTCACTGTAGCCGCAGGTTTCAATGAAATTATCTCCTCCGCCGCAGTCTGATGACGTCAGTTCTCTGCCATGGTGGTATCTCTTGCAAATGGCGACAGTTTGTTTCCCTTTGCCGGGCAACCAATGTAATGGGTGGGTCCTTACTGTCTCTCCCAAGCCCCGTTTCAAACCTGTGGCCACTACCTATGAAGGCTCGGTAGGCATTTACCTCCGTAGGATGAGAAGGGCTGACCAGTTCAAGTCTAAATTATTGATTGTATAATTTAGTTCTATAGTTTCCTTATTTAGTTTTTGTTTGGAAGATCTGTTCAGTAGTGAGAGAGGTGTGTTAAAGTCACCCAGAATTATTGTATTGTGGTCTGTTTGACTCTTGAAATTGAGAAAGGTTTGTTTCAAGTACACAGATGCTCCATTGTTGGGTGCATAAATATTTGTAATTGTTATGCCCTGCTTATATATACTTCCATTAAGAAGTATAAAATGTTCTTCTCTGTCTCTTCTGATTAACTTTGAAGTCTACTTTATCTGAAATGAGAATGGAAACCTCTGCTTGTTTATATAATCCATATGAGTGCAAGTTTTTCCCATCCTTTCACCTTCAGTCTGTGGATGTCTTTGCCCATGAGGTGAATTTCTTGAAGACAGCATATTGTTGGGTCTTGCTTTTTAATCCAATCTGTCAGTCTATGTGTTTTGACTAATTGACTAATTAGTTTAGGCCATTAACATTCAAGGTTACTATTGAGATATGATTTGAATTCTCTGTCATTTTGATTCATTTCTGGGTTTTGATTTGTCTTAATTTCTCATTTGGTTGAATGTCCCTTTAGTGTAGATCTTTCCTTTGCTGGCTTTCACTTTTTTTTTCACTTCATCCTCATGGAATATTTGGTTGAGATTGCTCTGTAGTGTAGACTTTCTAGTTGTGAATTCTTTTAATTTTTATTGATCATAGAATGTTTTAATATCATCTTCAAATCTGAAACTTAGTTTTTCTGGATATAAAATTCTTGGCTGGCATCCATTTCAGAGCTTGAAATATATTATTCCAGGACCTCCTAGCTTTGAGGGTGTGGGTTGAGAAATCAGTTGAGATCTGAATTGGTTTCCCCCTATACATAATTTGATTTTTTTCCCCTCTTACAGCTTTTAAGACTTTATCTTTATTCTCTGTGTTAGACATTCTCATACAATGTGTCGTGGTGGGGGTCTGTTGTATTTTTGTACATTTGGGGTTCGGTAAGCCACTTGTATTTAATTTTCCATTTCATTCCTTAGGTTTGGGAAATTTTCTGCTATTATATCATTGAAATGATTGTGCATTTCTTTGGTTTGTATCTCTGCTCTTTCATCTATTCCAATAACTCTTAAATTTGGGCTTTCCATGTTATCCCATAATTCTTGGATGTTCTGTTCATGGTTTCTTACCATCTTCTCCGCATGTTCAACTCTACTTTCAAGATTATATATTTTGTCTTCATTATCTGAGGTTCTGTCTTCCAAATGGTCTAGTCTGTTGGTATGCTTTCTATTGAATTTATAATTTTGTTCACTGATTCCTTCATTTCTAGGATTTCTGCTTGTTTTTCCTTCACAGTCTCTAACTCTTTATTGAAATGGTCTTCCTGTATTTTTTCTTTGATTTCACTCCTTATACTATTCTTTACATCACATATCAGTTTAATAATATACAATCTAATCTAGACATTTCTTCTACTGTGTTATCAGTGGCTTCTGTTGTTGAAGCATCTTGGTTTGTTTGGGGCACTTTATTCCCTTGTTTTTTCATGTTGTTAGTGTGTTTTCCCATTTAAAAGTGTGGATCTAAGGTAAGATAAATTCTACCCTGTAGACCTATAGTGTCTCTGAAGGTTTCCAGTACTTTGCCTTTACTGGTGAGACCAATATCAACAGCGCCCAGTGTAATATAAAGCCTTAAACCTAATAGCTCCCACTAAGGCATCTCCTGCTTTTTTGCATTATGCCAAAATGACTAGTTCAATAACTATCTATAGTACAAACAGAATATTTTTAAAAACTATTTACAATTTCAAATGGTGGATGAGAGACCAGAGGTAGTATAGTATGCAATATTTGCGAAAGAAGAAGAGAGATGCTAGAAGTAAAAATTCACAGGAAGAGTGGAAGAGGAGCTGACAGAGATTGACTGTTGGTTGGAGAAAAGTTGGAAAGAAAATCCAAGAAAATAGACAAGAGAGAGGAAGAATATGAACAAAGAGAAAAAAATTAAAGACATAAGAATACAACAAAAAATGCAAAACCCCATTCATATATCTTTGTCCTCCACACACTGATGCATAAAAAATATCCTATTCCAAATATGGTAGAGAGATTAGTGAATCGAAAAATAAAATAAAATAAATTTTGCTGGAAAATCGAACTGTCTCTGTTAATGTTCAACAATTCCTCAGCCCTGTCTCTACATCTCTCAGGATCACCAAACCCAGATCAGCCCTTGCAAACCCAGTCTCTGTCTCACAGATCTAGGCTTCAGATACCTCAGTCTTGTCCACACTGCAGTCCCAAAATCTCAAATGCTGCTCCTACTTGCAGAGAGACCAAGAGGGATACACTCACGCAAAGGAGCAACCCCGAGGTGCAGCAGCAGGACAAGGACCACCAGCACTCTCAGCAGGAAGACCCCAGGCTCCTCCAAACCTGCAGGCACCCCCACACTGAACCTGCACGTCCCAGCTAGAGTCCCCAGAGACTCTTGTGGTGGCAAACCTGCTGGCACCCAGGCCAAAATGGGTGCAGTCACACGTGCAACCAAACCTGCAGTGTCCCCCGAAGTAGTCCTCTAGGCCATGGTAGCCGTGGTAGTGGCGGTGGTTGCTGGCAGCAGGCAGCAGGTCAGTAGTGGCGACGGCTGCAATTGCAGTTTTGAGGGGCAGCGTCACCAAACTATCTCCAGGGGTCAGCAGCAGTATCAGCCTCAGTTGCTCCGGGCAATGGCTTCTGTGGCAGCAGCACCCAGAAAGAAGACTTCCAGGCATCCTCAGGCTGGCAGCAGTGGAATCAGAGGCAGCAGCAACCTAGACAGGGTGCAGGCATCCTTTGATTGACAGGAGACTTCCAGTTCAGCAGCAGCGACCGCAGAGGTAGAGAGGGAATTAGCAACCAAGGTAACCCAAGCCATGCCCAGAGAAGAGACTTTGGCATGGCAATGGCATCTGAGGCAGCAGCGTGTGCCCCAGGGTTCTTAACCCCTGAGCTACATCCCAACCCTTTTTATTTTTTTGAGACGTGGTCTCACTAAGTTTCTGAGGCTGGTCTTGAACTTGTGATCCTTCTGCCTTGGCTTCCCGAGTTGCTGTGATTACAGGCATATGCCACCATGCCCAGCAAGATAAACTCCCTTTTATCTAAACTGAAGTGAGTCAGTCCTTGGTACTCAGAGATTTCCAGGACATATGCCCTTGGGAAAGTGGGGTAGCCAGGACCACACAGGGAAGAGGCCAGGCAGCAGAAGTCCTCAGGGCCTGCAGTCTCTCAGTTCTAGTCATCTACCCAGTTGGCAGAATACCAAGCAGGACTGTGAATCAAGGGGACAGAGCCAAGGCTTGCAGGATGTCAAGGGTACACGTGAGCTGGGCCTCTTGATGGGGGTCCTCTCTCAACACAGGTGGGTGGGAGGCAACAGGCCTGAGCTTAGGGCAAACACCTGATAAAGGAGAGTTGCTTAGCTCCTGACATGGACTCAAAGCTGGAGGCTTTAAAATGTGCCTGACTATTGTCAGGGCTTAGCTCAGAAGGGCCAGGCCTGAGCTCATGGAGCTGGTGAAGGAGGGCCCACCCCCAGATCCCACCCCAAAGGTTTTTCTTCCTTAAGCCCTTGCTGAATTCTAAGAAATGAGAAAGCATCAAATCAGCAAAAGAAGAGGATGAGGGAAAGACAAGAGGACATGATAGGAGAGTCGCAGGACAGATGTAGGTTTATAGGGCAATGGAGGTTCACTCGAAAATTACAAATGCAAGATTGAGCATTGAGCTTCAATGCTCATAGTGTCCCTAAACCTAAGCTTATTGCCTTCCAAGTAGATCAGCCTCTGTCCAGCGGCAGTGTGTGTGTTGGAGGAGAAATGAAAACTTCCTATAGAAGTGCATGAGCCTGGGACTGGGGACATAGCCCAGTATTAGAGTGCTAGCCTAGCATGCACAAGGCCCTGGGTTCCATCCCCCATAGGACAAACATGGGGTTTGAGAGTTCCATGCCACCCTCTCTATCTGCCTCCCTGACTCCTCTCTTAAAAACCCAGCTGGGCTGCCCAATCTCCCTCCCTCTTATCTTCCCTCCTCTCCCAATTAAAAAAAATCTATTCTGTATTTCCTGCGTGCAGCACCCTTAATATTAGGTCTGAAAACAATTTGCAATCAGTTGCACTAATTAATCTAATTGAATTTAATTTCCCTTTCTTGGTGTTAGGGGTGAGCGAACTCCATATGCTGACTTATGTAAAGCAATATGCAAATTTGTATCTTGAGCTCAGAGCCCTGCAAATGTTTTTGATTACAAAAAAGGGCTACACTGAGGCCCTGGATAAATGAACTGTTAACTGCAGTTTCTGGCCTGACACAGTGTCTTCCAGAAGTCCAGATGCAATAATATCCCTCCTGTGACACCTACAGCTTGTCACCCTTTTCCTGCACCAAACTACTGCCAGGTCCTTCCACCAGGTTCCCGGGCACCTGGATCATGTATTTTCTACTTTAACACTTAAGAAGATGGGTTCCTCCCCTTTCTTGTATTTGTCCCTAGGCCTCTCATTAAGCTCAGATCCTAACATGGACAAGTGTTTTAGTCAGCTTTTCCAACACTGTAACCAAAAGGCTTGACAAGAACAGTGAGTGAGGAGTTTATTTTGAGACTCACAGTTTCAGAGGCCTCAGTCCATAGAAGGCAGACTCCTTTCCTCAGGGCCTAGGGTGATGCAGAACGTCAGGGCGGAAGAGTGTGGTGAAGGAAAGCAGCTCAGGACATGGCCACCAAAAAAGTAGAAAGTTCTTCACCAAGGACAAAATATGTACCCCAAAGGCATGCCTCCAATGACCCAGTCACCCTACCTGTCTGCGGTTACCGCCCAGTGAATCCCTATCGGGGATTCATGCACTGATTAAGTGAAGGCTCTCATAACCAAAGCAGTTCCTCTCTAAACCCTCTTGCATTGTCTCATACTTCAGCTTTTGGGGGATCTCTCCTATCTAAACCGTAACAGTGGGAAAGGAAGTCTGACGAACACCCTAATGGTGAGAGGTTTCCTTGGTCAGGGATTGAACAGTGTGTTCCTGGCTGTTCCAGTTCCATCCAGCAGAGGGCAGTTTGGGGCTTGGGTGGGGAACCTGGCCCAAAACAGAGAAACTGGCCTTGTGGTCCCTGACTCCTTATCTAAGCTCCCAGGGAGAGCAGGTGGTGTCACAGGGAATAGCAGTGGAGCAGAGGGTCCTGAGCCATGATTAGCCGCAGCCTGAGTCCCAGGGTCCCTTGAGAGCCCTACCTCCCAGAGCCACCAGATAGGGAGGTGCCGAGAAGAGACACACACCCGAGTACCTGGGCTGTGGCTCAAAACAGGCCATACCCTCCTGGTGCTTCAGCTTGGTCAAACCCCAGCATCTTCAGTTTGATTTTCTTTAAAATACCCCACGGTGGAAGAGGAAAATTGGGCCAAGTAGAGAGAAAACAAGATGGACCATGAGTTAAAAACTGTTGAAGCTGGGTGGTGAGTTCACTGGGGTTTATTTATACCTTTCTATTCTTTTAAATTTTGATATCTGTTTGAAAATTTCCTCAGTGAAAAATTTTTCAATGTTCTGATGCTGAAACTGGATCTAAAAACTAGCTTTTGTTTGTTTGTTTCTTCTGAGTAGGAGTTTATAGAGGAAATGAGGAAAATCCAAGGAGGCTTTTTGTCACCACCTGACACACCTGGATCAGTGAGGATCAAGGCTACACTCTCCCCTGGCCTCCCAAGGTCAGGGAGGTACAACTGAAGGTGCAGAAGGATCTATCCCAGCCACCTGCTTGTGCCATGGCTCCCTGACTCTACTCAATTGTCCACAGAGAGGACAACAATCCCAGCAGACTGGCTAATAAAATCACAATAAAATGGACCAGGGTCTTCAGAACAGACTAGAGGGGAAGGAGGCTGAGGGGAGGAAGACCAGGTGGGGTTTTGCAAGAGAAAAAAAAATGTGAAGGCTCAAATTCAGGTAAGGGTAATGGATACAGAGGGGAAGACACAGATTTGGAAAAAACCTTAGGACAATTGCTAGGGCTTCCATTTCATGGGATGTGAGAACTGAGTGGGCAGGAAGCCTTGGAGACTGCTCTAGGAATCCTGGATCAGCAGTGAATCTCTGGACTGAGGTGAGGGTAATGGAGAGGAAAAGCAAATGTTTTTCTCAGACAAATTTAATTTCAAGACAACAAGAATCCAACAGGCACTATTCAAGGAGCCCCAGAAAGAGATGAGAGATGAAGAGGAAGAAGTGGAAGTCACAGGAGTGTTGGACCAGTGTGGGGGAGAGCGCCATCACCCTGGGAGACAGGAGGGTATGGAAGGAATCTCAGGGAAGCCAGCTGTCACAGGGCAGGAGGGGAGACCATCACAAAGAAGACGGAGGTAGGGAATAAAAGGAGCTGGTCACGTGGAAGGAGAACCAGAAATAACAATGGACCCAGTGTGGTGGCACATGCCTGTAATCCCAGTGGCTCAGGAGGCTGAGGCAGGAGGCTTGCAAGTTCAAACCAACCTCAGCAACTTGGTGAGACCCTGATTCTAAATAAAATATAAAACAAAAACAAAAAGAGCTAGGCATGTGGCTAACATCCCTGGGTTCAATCCCCAGTACCTCCCCTCCCCCCCAAAAAAGACCATGGAAACAATAATAGAAGAGAGAATTGCAAGAAGTGTCCAATGATGTCCTGGCAAGAGTTTGAAGAATCTGTGTAAACACATCTCCTTTGCGCTCAAAACTTATATAATAATGAACTTACATAACCATTTAAAAAAATAAAACCAATTTCCTAGCCTAGGTCTGTTATACATGAACTCCATCTTCTCAAAATACAACTTTCCCTCCAGCAAATCAAATAGACTTGAATCATTATTCAAAGGTATTCAAGAACAATGAACAATGGTAGGCGGTAATGAGACAAAGAATTTATTAATAAGAATAAATCCAGTTGAGAAGACAGGAGGTAGAACAGAACACACAAGGACTGATTAGTTAGGCACAACTAAAAAGGTCACCAGAGCCATGTCTGGACCCTCCCTCTTTTATGTAGGACTTTACTTCATCATTGCCGTTTTTTAAAAAAATCTTACCTTTCATTCAGCATTTCATTCAACCTAAATTTGTGAAGAATGTCCTTTGGGCAGAGCACATGCTCTACTCTAATTCTTTTTTTGGTACTGGGGATTGAACTCGGGGGCACTCAACCACCGAGCCACATCCCCAGACCTATTTTGTATTTTATTTAGAGTCAGGGTCTCACTGAGTTGCTAAGCGCCTCGCCATTGCTGAGGCTGGCTTTGAACTTTCGATCCTCCTGTCTCAGCCTCCCGAGCTGCTGGGATTACAGGCATGCCCCACCGTGCCAGCTATGCTGACTCTTATTCACATCAAAATCTTTGGCCCAGCACAAGACCCCGCATCGTGTCCTACAACAAGAGCTGCCCAAGTAAAGGTGAGAAAATGAAACTGACACCAACCCAGGGTAGCCAGTTCACACTCGATGTGTTCTGGAAAAGTTAGATCTAATTAAAATTGAGCAAATCAAGTAATATTTTAAGGGCAGCAGGGGAGCTCACTGCTTAAAGGAACCCAATGGGGAACCTTACTATAGAAAGAGAATCACCCCCTCCTGATCCTTTAGTTTTCAATTTCCATGAACTAGGTCAGGTTTGTCCTAAGCCTTGTGCATTCAGAGCTCTCAGAGGTAACCCATCCTCTGCCCTGCACAGGTTCCCCTTAGACCCTGAGAAACTTGGTCATTGCCCATTTGTATATTTTGGGAGAGTCCTCTAGGCTCCCTTTATTTTTTTTTCTTTGAGAACACATATTTATGGGAACCTCTGATCCACGGAGGAGTTTCATTTGATCCCCACTCAACAGGGATAGGTGGTATTTTGGTACCAACCAAATACCTATGGCAGACTGACTAGCCCAGGCCAGGCCACTGTGCACAGTCAGGCACTGTGTTCATCAGGGTCCCTGGTTCGCTGTGCTCTTTGACCCTCTCCAGCCCTCTCCTCCTCATCCCAAAGCTCTGACTTTTCCCATCCTACAAAGACTTCCCCAGGGCCTTGTGGGTCCGACAGTTGGAGATGCAGGAGGAAGTGAACTGGTGTTCTAAGTTTCTAGCCTCTCTGGAATCATTGCCCTGGGCCCAGGGACCAGCCCCACCCAGGGCAGCACAGTCTGAGTGCAAAGAAGCAGGGTGGCCTTGTGACTAAGACTGCCCTCCAGAGTCCCCAGTCTGAGCTTGGCATGACTC
Source organism: Spermophilus citellus (assembly GCF_964194105.1). Taxonomy (NCBI): domain Eukaryota; kingdom Metazoa; phylum Chordata; class Mammalia; order Rodentia; family Sciuridae; genus Spermophilus; species Spermophilus citellus. The sequence goes on from NC_138193.1 coordinate 92,211,644, forward strand.
ATTGGAAGATACTCACAAAGAAAGACAGATTCAGATATTAGAATTTATTGATCTCATCTAGTAAGACAAGTTCTCGGTTAGGTACATTTGTTTGTGAAAGGCTTGGCATTGTAGGTAAGACAGGCCAGAAACAGAATCCAAGGCACACCTTAGTAGCAGTTTTGCATTAAGCAAGTCACCTGTTTTTGTTTTCTAGTTCCACAATATTTCTTCATGAAAGGTCATCTAAAATTGATGTTTATTGGGCTTAAGCTCTACCTACTTTTGCTTCTCCAGAGAGCAAATGGAAACTCTCCCCATTCTTCCCTCATATATCTTTGCAGAGCTGCTACCTCAATTCAAAATCAAGTCTCTCCCCATGGTATAATTGTGCCACCTATTGCCATGAATTCTTCACCTACCCCTCATTTTGGGGTAGGTCAGAACTCAAGAAAGAATGCAGACTCAACTTTTGTTGAGCTTTTCCCTGTGTGCTATATAGGGTGCTAGACATAGCCTAATACTCTGCTATTGTGACTATTTAAAAGTTGAAGAAATTGATTCCTACAAATTGACTATGGTGTATGGAAGAATCCAGTTTAAAACCCAGGTCTCCTCACTCCCTCCCTAGTCGATAATCTTGGTTTTGCATACACTATAGTGAGAAAAACCTGTCTGGGCTAAAATAGAAGTTACAATATTAAAGTAGGAAAAAATAGCCTTGTCAAATTGTTCTGGGGCAAGGATGATTGTGTCATTGTGCCCAGAAGTGAGGACATTATAAATTCTAAATACAGAATGTTACACAATACTGTGTAGGTAGATAGCAGTGTACAGTGATTTTTTTTAACTCCATGTTTGTATTTATCTTTCATCCATTTATAAATGTTCTCCTAGGTGCCCTCTGTGTTCTGTTTTAAGCATGAAATAGAAGCCATGTTATTTACCAATTCAAATAGGTTATGATCAGTAGAAACAAGATGTAGAAATAAGCTCACAAGGTACATTTTATAAATTAACAAGAGAAGATTGGGGCTGGGGTTATGACTCAGTGGCAGAGCACTTGTGTAGCATGTGTGAGGCATTGGGTTTGATCCTTAACACCACGTGAAAATAAACAAATAAAATAAAGGCATTCTGTTCACCTATAACTACAAAAAAAAAAAGAATGAAAAAGAAAAGATAAGAAAGTTAAGAAGCAAAAATGTGGAGGATATAAAACAGGCAATTCACATAGGAAAAAAAAAAAACCAGGGTATTTGCTTTCAGTAGTGGCAGTATAGCTTGCTTTAGACTAATTGTTCTCTATGCGGAATTATAAATGCTGGGAAGCAAATAGCAACTAAAAACCACTTGAAAGCACAGAAAAGTGATTAAAAGCAGGTAGAAACTGCAGAAGCATTAACTCTTGGAATAGGGAATTGTGCTGGTGAGAGTAACATTTGACAGCATTTTACCTAATACCTCCTCTCAGTCCCCAGCCCAGGAGACACAACAGAGAGGCTTTAGTTCCAGTGAGCCACAATCTTACAATCCTGAGGAGTCAAAGGACAGATTTTAGGACTTCCAAAATAGATGGAAATTGAGGAGAGAAATCTTGGAAAAGAGGAAGCGACAAAGTACAGATACCCAAAATATTCTCATAAATTCTGCCCCAATTCTGAATTGACTCAGAACTGTGTGTGTTTTACGGAGGCTCCAAGTAACCTGGCTGGAAAGTTAAAAGAACTGAGCAATGAAACCAGCTGCTGTCCACGTCAGGAAAGACGGTTTGGAATTTGAGTTTGGTCAAGTTCATTTCCTGTTTCCACACTATTCAATACATTAGAGAGCAAGATAGCAAAACAGAGTTCCTACAACATGTCATTCACAGTATCTGACATACGATTAGAAGATATTAGACATGAAAAGACAGACACAGAACAGATAGTCAATAGAAAAAACAGGTGATACAAACTGACTCCAGTTGTTATGAGAGCAGAAAAGGGCTCAAAACTTACATTAAATCTGTTCAAGGACTTGAAAGAAAATACACAGATAACAAATGTAAGCCCATGGGATGTCAGCAGAGAAAATACCATTTTTTAAAAACCAGAACCAAATTGAATATTCAGAGTGAAAAAAATATAACAATTGAAATGAAGAACTTACTGATTGGGTCAATAGAAAATTGGACATGATATAAGAAAGGGTTAGTAAATTTGAAGTTAGATTAGTAGAAAATATCCATGGTAAAAAATACAGAGAAAAAGATTGATGAATATTAACAGAACCTCAAAAGTCAGTAGGATAACATAAAGCAATGAAACACACAATAATGTAGCATGTATAAGTAAAATCCCCCCTCCCCCCAAAAAAGGAGAGAAAGAATAAGGCAGAAAAAATACTTCAAGAAATAATGGATGAATATTTCCCAATTTGATAAAAACACAAATTTACAGATCCACAAATTTCAGTGAATCTCAAAAAAAAAAAACCCTAAATACAAAGAAATAAAAGAGAAATTGGATCTATTCATATCATGGCAAAACTCATGGAATTCAAACTTTTGAAAGTGAACCATTTCCTGTAAGGGGACAACAATATGAATAAAGGCTGACATTCCTGAAGAAATAATGATGGTGACAAGATAAAGACACATAGGCTTTAACATGAAGAAAGGTAAAATTGCCAAATCAAAATTCTCTATCAGCAAAATAGCCTCAAAAGTTCAGGATAAATAAAACTAGTTTCAGATTAAGGGAGTTGAGAGAATTTATCATTAATAAACATTCTCTTAAAAAAATGTTAAAGCGATGTTGAAAGGTAGAAAGGTGGAAACTACAGAAGGAAATAAACTGCACGAGAAATGGTAAATTGAAGGATTAAAAACTTTCTTCCTTCATTAATGCTTTTTAAAAATGCATAACTAATTAAAGGAGAAAATTACATCATCTGAGGAATTTATTATATATAGTTCTAAAATATATGAACAAAGTAGCACAGAAGAGGCTATCTGGTAATTATAATTAAAGGGTGGGGCAGACTGACAATAGTTACTATTACAAGGTTCTTACATCTTACATAAAAAGACATTTGCTCTAATTTCTGTGATAAGGTTGGGTGTTCACACTGTAATCTTAGGAAATCAATTTAAATGAGTATATTTTAAAAATCAATAAAGAAATTACAAAGAAGTAGAGAGAAATATTTAATTATCCAAGAAGAAAGAACAAACAGAATAAAAGATTGACACATATCAAAATCATAGTCCATATTAATCAGTATTAAGAATTATATTGAAAAAAAAAAAGGGAGAGAATTGAACAACAGCAGGGGAGGTAGAGAGGGAAGATGGGAGGGGAGGGGAGGGGAGGGGGGATAGTAGGGGATAGGAAAGGTAGCAGAATACAACAGTCACTAATATGGCATTATGTAAAAATGCGAATATGTAACAGATGTGATTCTGCAATCTGTATTTGGGGTGAAAATGGGAGTTCAAAGCACAATTTGAGTCTAATGTATGAAAGATGATATATCATGAACTATGTAATGCGATAAATAATCAATAAAAAAAAAGTGAAAAAAAAAAGAATTATATTGAAGTTATACAGTTTATCATTTCTATTAAAATGAAGATATTCTAAGAATGGATAAAAACCAGTACTCAATTATATGCTGCCTACCAAGAGACACATTTTAAGGATAAAGAACAGAAAGTTTGAAAGTAAAAAAATCTAGAAAAAGATAAATCATTGGAACACCAAAGAAAATTAAAGTGACTCTAATAATATTAAACAAAGTATAATATTATATTTTATAATGATAAAAGTATGTATTCATCAAGAATGTATGTATGTGTACCTAATTGCAAACCTTTATAGTAGATGAAGCAGAAATATAACATGTCAAAATTAGATTAAAGGCAGAAACGGAAAAATTCAATATTCCTCCTGTTGTGGTTTAGATATGAGTTGTCTCTAAAAGCTCATGTGTCAGACAACGCAAGAAAGGTTAGAGGTGAAATGACTGAGTTATGAGGTGCTTAACCTAATCAGTGCATTTATCCAGTTGAATGGATTAACTGGGTGATAACTGTAGGCCAATAGGGTATGGCTGGGGGAGGTGGGTCATTGGTAGGAGCGTGCCTTTGAGGTATATATTTTGTCCCCGAGCAGCAAAAGCTCTCTGCTTGCTGATTGTTGTGTCCATAGCCTCTTTCCTCTTCCACACCTTTCCATCATGATGTTCTGCCTAACCTGGGCCCAGAGAAACGGAGTTGGCCATCTATGGACAGAAACCTCTGAAACTGTGAGCACCAAATAAACTTTTCCTCCTCTAAAATTGTTCTTGTCATGTCTTTTGGATAGAGCAATGGAAAAGCTGACAAAACACCTCCTCTCCCTAACTGGTTGACATTGAGACAAAAATTAGCAAGGACATCAAAGATCCCAATAATGCTATAATCCACTTTGATCTGACTGACATTTTTGTACTCAACAACTACAAAACACCTCTTTCTCAAGTGCACATAAGAACAGTGACCAAGACAAAGCATGTAAACTACAAAATAAATCTCAATAAATTCCAAAATGTTTGATTCTTTCAGTGTATGTTCTCTGATGAAAACAGATTAAATGAGAAATTCAATATGATACATATAAAAGCTTTGAGTATCTAGAAATTAACAATATGCTTATAAGTAAGTTGTGAGTTAAAATCAGAAAAAACTTCAAACAAAATAATAATGTAATAATATATCAAGATTTGTGGGGGCTGGGGTTAAGGCTCAGTGGTACAGCATTTGCCTTGCATGTGTGGGGCACACTGGGTTTGATCCTCAGCACCACATAAATAAATAAATAAAATAAAAGTATTTTGTACATATACAATTAAATTTTTAAAAAATTTTAAAAAAAGATTTGTAGGATGCAGTTAAGGAAGCACTAAGAGGAAATTCATGGCTATAATTGTATTAGAAAATCATCAAGCTTTAAAATTAATGATCTAAGTTTTTACGATAAGAAAAATGAACAAATTAAATCCTAGGTACATAGGAGAAAGAAAATAATAAAGCTTTGAGTAGAAATTAATTAAATATAAAGCAAACAACCAAGAAAACTAACCAAGTCAAAATTTGGCACTTTGAAAGATTGATAAAATTAAATTCTTTATTACATTGATCAAGAAGAAGAGAGAAAACACAAGTTACTGTAGCAGAAAGACACAAGGAACCTGTGCTATCAATATAGATCCAGAAGATATCAAAATGACAATGAGAACATATAACAAACAAGTTATTTCAGGAAACTTGATATACATTAAATGGACAGTTCCTTGGAAAAACAACTTACTATAATGGACACAGATGAAATAGAAAATCTCAATAGTTCTAGATCTAGTAAAGCTGCTCCGTTTATCTAAATATAATCTGTTATATTTATCTTTCTTTCCACAAAGAAAAAAAATCTAAATCTAAATAGCTTCGGTGTTGAGTGTTATCAAAATTAAGGAACACATAATGACACATCTTATACAAATGCTTTCAGAAAACAGAGGAGGAGGGAACGTGTCCTACTACAGTATATGACATCATCATAAGGCTGGCACGGAAATCTGACAAAACCTTTACAAAGAATGACTCCAGATGGACATTTAACTCTCCCATAAAGAATAAAGAGCACCAGAAATTGATATTAAATAATGGCTATTAAATAAAGACATATGCATATGTGCATACATGTATACATTTACGTATGTACATATAAAGCTTGAAAGAAGGATACCTACCCAAATTCCGATCTTAACTTTGGGTAGTGGTTTGATGCATGAGTGCTATTTTAATTTTTGCTTTCTTTTTTTTTTTTTTTTACTAATTTTTCTATTAGAAGCATTTTTAGATTTTGAAGGTGGGCTCCCAAACTGGGTGCCAAGCAATTTTCTAGGCTCAATTCTCTTCAGGATTGAATAGAACTGACAAAATGCCCATGCTCTGGTGGAGTCCAGCATTCCGTCAGGAGAGAAGGGCAACCCACATAATGAAGACCTGTCGGCTGTGAGCAGGAAACAGTAGGTCCCCAGCTTGGCTGCGGGTGATGTGCTCTAAAGGAAAAGAGACAGATGGACATAAGGGGAGAGTCCGAGGAGGTGGCGCTGGCAGTTTTTAACAAGCTGGTGAGGGTCATCACAGAAGGAAGCATTTGAGCAAACACCTACCTGAAAGAGATGAGCGAGTGTCCTCAACTCTGTGGCCAAGGAGTGTTGCAGACAGACGGGATGGCTGCCCAAGGGTGCTGCGCCTCACGTTGGGCCTGCAGGCTGAGTGGACTTAGAGCAGAAGGAGAAGAGATCAGAGAGGAAAGAGGGAAGCTGGTCCTGAGAGGCCTTTTACTCTCCATGAGTCCGGAGTCTCCTGGGAATGGAAGTACCACAGTGTCCCCTGTGTTTTAAAGGGTCACTCTGGCTGTGACTGAAGAAAAGTCAAGGAGAAGCTGGAGGCCAGTTAAGAGGATACTGTAACAGTTCAGGCGTGGACAGTTGTATTTCCATTTTTAAATCCTCGATAGGCTTAGCTCTCTTACAGTCACACAGCTAATAAGTGACTGCACTAGAATTTGAATCTGGAACCATCTGACTCCAAATCCAGGGTTTTTCTGCCCAGAAAAGAAAACTGGACTCAGAGTCACGGTGAATTACTTGGTTGCCTATGTCCTCACACCTGGGGAGGCTCTCACCTCCAGACCATTCCCTGCCCCAGGCAGACCCCATACCCCTTCCTTTCAGCTCTCTGGTCCCTGCTGCCAACCTGAGAAACTGAGGTAAACACCATAACAGTGTCTTGTTATTTGACATCTCAGCTTTGGTTTCAAGCATTTTCCAAACCCTTAAAACAGCCTGGGGTCACTGAGGACAGCCATTATAGTATAGGTTGGAGAAACTGAGACTCTATCAAATCACAAAAGCCCCCAGAATCACACAGCAATTTAGACAAGGAGCCTCCTCTTTCTCACACCCTCATCCTAGACTGGTTACCAGCTGTTAAGCTGGTGCTGCTCTCGGACTCCAGTATGGCTCTGTTCTCAAAAGGGCGCCTGCGCCCCTTGGTAGGGGCGAGCGTCACAGCAATCCAACAAAGCTCTGGTGAGTGATTGTTATTTTCTTGCACAACATCCATCAGGAGACCAGCCTGGCATTTATCTAGCAGCGAGTGATCGTTATCTGGTGGCAATGTTCTTCCCACTGACAGTATCTTCTAAGTAAGGGTCAGCCATCCAGCTGCCTGCCTGCTGCTGATTAGTTCCTGTGGGATAAACCACATTAAAACTACGATGGCAGGAGGTGCTGGGGAGAAAGGGTGGCGGTGAGAGAGAAGTTGGTTAGGGAAGTTGGTTATCCCACAGCTGAGCCAGGGAAACCGATCCCAGCTTTGAGTCTGGCAAGTTTGGGGGGATGTCGCAATGCCAAGGAGAACCCTCGTGTCTGCTTCAACAAACCCTGTGTGACACTGATGTGAGAGGCCACCCATTCGACTACCTGGATGGCAAAGCTCTGGGTGTTGGGTGGTAAAAGAAAAGGCTTTTTAAAGCTCTTGGTCTCTGTGGCTTGTCTTCCTATCATCAGACCATAATCTGGAATGGGTTCAAGTCCATCAGCTCAGATTGAGCTCATCAGAACAAACCCATCCAAGTAGCCCAGTACTGGGCATCAGAAAACCCAGATTTAAGTTCAGGGTCTACCAACTCCTGCATTCTGGACAGGAGGTCAATCCCTAAACTTCCCTGAACATAGATTTGCTCATGTAGAAGGATGATGATCCCTTTCCAATAGGGTCGTTTGAAGATTAGTGGAGTTAAGAATCTATAAGAAAACATGGCATGGGCCACGGAGAGCTTCACACAGGTAAGTTCTGCTGATGTTGTCTGCTCAGCACTCTCTCCTCCGTCTTGCTGACTTGAGTCTGGCCTTCTTTTTATTTCTTTACTTCTTGTGGAACTTAGATTAAAAGTTATAGTCTAAATGATGAGTCCATTAATTGACAAAGTCCTACCTGGCATAGGCTATGTAGGCTACTGGGGAATCAAGAGGAATATATGACTTTGTCTCTGTCCCCTCCTGGCATTTCAAAGGTTCACCCTGGGACATGTGGAGCCCAGTAGAAGCCAAGGTGTGATCAAGAGCAACTCTGCAGTTGGTTCCGATTTACTGAGGGTCTGATATGTGCTGGATGATGACAGGGGACTCTGTGTTATTTAGTACTCCATAACAATTCTGGGTAGACGGTGTCTTCATTTTACAGTTGAAATCACCAAAGCCTGGCAGGTTGGGTGACTAAGCCAAAATCCAAAGATTGAAATAAGGACTATATCTGTTTATTCCCATGCCCAGGGCCTGGGCCCTATCCTGACTATAGCATCACCTGGTGTTTTAACCTGCTGCTTACCCAGAAGTGAAAACCCCTGGCTCACATCCTAGGTGGCTGAGGCTTTGGGTCTACTGCTCATCAGATTCTGCCCTATCATCCCTAGGGGCCTTACTACTACTGGGTATTGGGACAGGGAAGGTTCACCTGAGGTACTTGGATATTTATTTATTTATTTATTTATTTTTACATTTTTTTATTGGTTGTTCACAACATTACAAAGCTCTTGACATATCATATTTTATACATTAGATTGAAGTGAATTATGAACCCCCAATTTTACCCCAAATGCAGATTGCAGAATCACGTCGGTTACACATCCACAATTTTACATAATGCCCTATTAGTAATTGTTGTAAATTGCATGGAAATGAAGGGAGACCCTCATTGCTATACAAAATTACATATAAGAGGTTGTGAGGGGAATGGGAAAATAAACAAGGAGAGAAATGAATTACAGTAGATGGGGTAGAGAGAGAAGATGGGAGGGGAGGGGAGGGGGGATAGTAGGGGATAGGAATGATAGTAGGGGATAGGAAAGGTACTTGAATATTTAAAACCCAGGGGGACATGCAAATCAAAACTGCAATGAGGTATAATTTGACACCCATTAAAATGGCTATTCTGAAAGAAAGAAGGAAGTGGGGGGGGGGGAGAGAGAGAGAGAGAGAGAGAGAGAGAAAGAGAAAGAGAAAAGAACAAGTGTTGATGAGGGATGCAGAGAACTCTCATGCCTTCTAGTAAAGTTGTAAAATGGTGCAACCTCCATGAAAATAATTTGAGATTTCTTAAAATGTTAAACCTGAGAGTTACCATATGATTCAGCAATCCACTTCTGCACATATATCCAAAAGAATAAAAACCAGGGACTCAAACAGATATTTGTATACCCATAATTATAGCAGCATAAGTCACAGTAGCCAAAAGGTAGAAGCCGTCCAAATGTCTATCGATGGATGAATGGATAAATAAAAAATGGCTTATACATGCAGTTGGACTATTATTCAACTTTGAAAAAGGACGATGATTCTGACATATTTTCAGCATGAATGAACACTGGAAACATGATAAGTGAAATAAGATAAAGACTGAATAATTCCACTTATGTGAGGTCATATGGAACTCATGTGAGGTCTGTCTACTGCAGAGAATTACCTGCCCCAGGACCCAATAGTATCAAGGCCTCTAGGGATAGGGCAGAACCTAATGAGCTGGAGCCCCAGGACCTCTGCTGCCTAGGGTGAGAACCCGGAGTTTTCTGAGAGACAGAAAGCAGAATGGAGGTTAGCAGGGACTGAGGGAAGGGAAGTGGGAGTTATAATTTAAAGGATTCAGATTGCTGTGGGGATGATGGAAAGTTCTGGGAATGGATAATAATGGTGATGGCTGCACAACATCACAAAAATGTACTTAATGCCATTGAACTGTACATTTAAAATGGTCAGATTGGTAAAAATTTATATCATGTATATTTTGATACACTAAAAAACCGAAATAAAACATGAAGGAGAAATTCTTCACTTGAACAAAAGAAATGGTATGCGGCCAAAGGTTCCCTTCCCTGATGGCTCCAGGAGGGTTATGATGCTGGAAAAGAAATCATGACCATCTCACCAAAGAAGGGAGTAGTTAAGACACTCAAGAGATGTCCCATGAAGAGAAACAGCTCTGCAGTGTCAATGTAACTCAGTACAGGAAATGAGGATTTGATTTATTAAAATTCGGTGTTTATGAGACTTTATTCAGAGCCTTCCTAGTGCCCAGTCCAACAAACCTGTGTCAGCATTCAAAGGAGCTAAGAGAAAAGGCGATGGAATTTGACCATGGGTCCTTTAAGTCATTCCGTGATGCACATTTATGCCACATGTTTCTTGGGCTTTTAAAAGGCAATGTTCTGTGCTGATGGTCCCCCCGGCTGTATAGATAATTGTAAAACAAACTCCATATTCCACTGACACCCTTTCTAATTACATCTCACCTTCATTCAGCTATTAAAGTGATAGATGGTAGCAATTACATTGAACCCCACTGAAAACTCTCTATCTGTGACGCGCAGTGACGAGAACATGAGTTATTTACCCAGAAGCCAGAGAAGGAAGGCAGCCAAGCTGTGGCTGAGGAAAGAGAAACCCCAGGTGACCACTCGTAGGATCAGGGGCCCTAGAGCAATGGTAGGAGGCAGGTACAGAGGAACTCCTTGTGTCAATTTGTGTATGCTCTCCTCTGTCCTCCACAGATGGCTGGAAACAGAAAACAATGACTATTATCAGCTCTTTTTTTTTTTTTTTTTTGACTGGGGATTGAACCCAGAAGTGCTTTACCAGTAAGCCACATCCTCAGCTCTTTTCATTTTTTTTTTTTTCATTTTGAGTCAGATTCCTTTAAGTTGCTAGAGATCTTGCTAAGTTGCTGAGGCTGGCCTTGAACTTGGAATCCACAGGCTTTATTTAGCCTCCTGAATTGCTGGGATTACAGGTGTGTGCCACCATGTCCAGCTACTAACAAGTCCTATAAAATTATTTAAAACAAGTTTGAACATATTTATAAGACAGCCTCCAAAATACTGAATGACTCCCAGATATTTCATGAAGGAACTAGTCAAAGGAACCAAAGAAGTTGAACCTGGGAAAAAGAAGACACAGGGGCAAAGGGTGACCATCTCTAGAATTCCATTAGAATGAATTACACTTGATACATCCATACAGCCCAAGAGGCCTGAGTCAATTACTCTAATTGCTTTGACTAACTAGGGCATATGCTGGTTTGCATTACAAGAAATGCTGAGGTGGATGGTCAATTCAGGGACTTGGTGATATACTCCACGCTCTTTCCTTTCCTCAACTCTGCTAGCCAGTGTTGGCCCAATCCTCCATTGGTCCCCCTCTAGCAATAAGAGTTGCACATTCTCTTTTTAGCTTCCGTTAGGAAAGCAAGGACTGTCTTCCCATAAGTCCCAGAAAAAATGGAGAAAGAGCTTAGAGGCCAAAGCAGACACCTCCAATCATATCTCACTGACGGGCAGTGGTCATGCCTATTCTGCATGGTCTCTGTGACTAGGAGGATGAGAGTATTCTGGTTGGCCAAGACTGATCCTGTACACCCTGGAGCAGCACTCTGGTCAGCTTCCATTGGAATTTCATGGAGGAACAGTGGCAGTGACAACCTGAGCAACGCGGGACTCTATTGGGAAGGACAAAGTTGGGATTGATATTTGGCAAAACCACTAACAATGTTCACTTTGGGGAAAAACAGGACCAATCAGTGACAGCAGATTTGACTCACAGAAAGAAGAACATCTTAACACTGGAGGACGGAAATGGTGCATCTGTCCCACAGCTACCCCCTTGGATACCAATGGCAGACAAAGCTAATCAATCACACATTACCACAGAGCCTGCACACAGCCTCAGAATCCCCCTTAACTTAGTCTTCCAGGCAGTAAGTAATATTAAATTAGAGACAGCTACCAAGAAGAACCCCCTCATCCTGCTGTTACAGCTCTGACTGAGTAAACTCAGGAGGTAGGGGCTGTAGGTCACCGGCAGTGTCTTAATACAGGCTATGACTTGTGTGCAGAAATGCTATCATGGGGATTTGGTGGTAAGTGAAGGGGGAACCTAACTGACTCTAAGATTCTGTAAGTGGCTTAGGAAGAAAGTTGAGGTGTTAGAGCAGGCCTCCGGCCAGCAACAGAGGAAGGACCTAAGAGCCTTTTCCAGCCCTTTTGCTTTGCTTTCTCTCTATGGTCCTGAAACCACAGACTCCTACATGGGATATTACCCCAGACAGCTGCCATTCTCCAGAGAAGCCCTTCTAGTGACAAAATGTCAATACCTTTACCTATTGCTTCAATTTGTGCAAACCCTTTCCTTTTAGATTTCAAATTGTTATTCACATTAAAAGGTATGCACAAAAGATAGGGACCATGGTCAATTGACTGATGCATGAACCTGAGACGTTGGTTGCTTTGCCCAAGATCACACAACTAAGCTGATGGCAGCAATAACATGGGAATCTGGTCTCCTCTGCCTCAGTGCAGAGCCCTACTCTGAAATCACAGGGCTATGGGGCTAAGGTGTCCTCACCTGGGCACACACATGATGGAGAAGGGCTAGACAGGCCCCAATATCCAAAAGGTGGTCCTTGTGGGCCATGCTGGCTCGTGCGGGAGGCCTGGGTACCAGGGAGTCTGACTGTGAGTGGGCCTCCTATCCTGCTGGGCTTCACTTCCTCCACCCGCCTTCTCTATATTCTCCGAGCAGGAGATGCTAACAAGGCTAAGATGCTCTAGAGCCAAGACGATAGATGGAGGCATTTCCTCTGGATTCTCCCTCCAGAGAAGATCCTCCAGGTTCTCCTGAGCAAGGTGAGAGCCCCTATGGCTGCTTCTCTCCACTGGTTCTTGGAGCTGGTTCCTCCTCACTGGGTAGGGGTGGGGAAGGCAAGGAGGTGACCTAGGGTTAGGGCCACATCTACTGGTATGTGTCCATGTCCTTGCGAGGACACACAGCTTCTGGTTTCCTGCTCTGACTCTTCTCTGAGCCCTTTTTAGCTTGTGATGATGTATAAAAGACCAGCAAAGTGTGAAAAGAGAACCTGAAAGGAGTTCTCTGGAAGGCATTCTTCCTCCACTATGGACAGCACAGTTAGCACATTAACCACGTTCCTTATGCCAAGTGCAGTGGAAGGCACCCAATGTGGCTTATCTGGGTGGTTCAGCACTGGCACACACTAGTGAGGGTGTTGCTAGAAACTTGGCAGAACCTGTCTTTGTTGTTCACAATGTAGGGCTCAGCCTAAACTGAGTACATGATTTTAAAATAGCAGACAGACAGACTGAAAAGATAATTAAACCCAATTTTGTAAAGGAAGCAACAAAGACTTGTAAGGTATGTGTGAGTGATGGCAGAGCTGGGACTGGAACTTAGGTCTTTTGTATCCTGGTCTGGATTAGAGGTAAACCTAGATAATGTCCAGTATCCCTCTGTGCTAGATTCTGGATTAGTCTCTGGGCCAGTGTTATCCTGTAGAACATTCTGCAATGATGGAAGTGTTCTGTCCTTCACTGTCCAATACAGTGGCTATTAGCAGGATGTGGCCATTGAGCACTTGAGAGGTGGCTAGTGCAACTGAGGAGCTGAATTTTTACCACTCTGCATACACAGCTCTAGCATTTCCTCTCCCTCAAGGCCCAGCACCACAGCCCCTGCCAAACATTCATGCAGTGGAAGTTTGCAGTCGTTGATGGCACTTGGAGACACTTTCTTATATCCCTTGGCAAAACACATCAGATCACCCAAATGCACCATTCTTCAGTAACTGTGCTTCTTTCTACAGAAGGGGGATGAAAACAAAATTGAAAGAGTTGAAGCAGAAAGACTATTGATTTTTAATCCTTTTTTTATCATCTAAGAATTTCAAGGTGTATTTCTCATGTCATTCCATTTCTCCCCTGGGAGCTCGGAGAAACTGACCCATGGGGCCTGGATAGCATGGAGTTATATGAATTAAATGCACTTTAAAGAAAACCTTTCTAGACAACATCATTTTTTTCCCCAGTGAAATGTTTGGCTCTCTAATAACTATTATTTTCTTTTGGGTTCTTGCCAGGAGAGGATTTTTTTAAAGTAGATTAAACCATTAATCCATTAACCAGTGACTTAATTTCTAGGCCCTCATTCATCTATGCTGTTTTCTCATCACATAATAGATGGAACCATGGCACATCAGAGCTGGGAGAGAGCTTAGGCAACCCCAGTCCATAGAATGAACAAGGACAAAATGGTCACTGCTTATTCAATTTTGTGCCAAAATTGGTACATGCCTACACTTTCTACCCAAAAATTCTATCGGGTAGGTAAAAAATCTCCCCTTTTTATAGTTGGATGAGTCGCTGAGCATCAGGGTCCATCTGGGTCCACAGCTGGAACTCTTCCTCTGTGCTCTGAAGCCTCTGGTTCTTTCATAGGCAAGGAAACAGAGACCCAGAGAGCTACAATAACTACAGCAGCCAGGGCCTGACTCCAATCCCTGCCTAATCTCTCGGTCTTGTTCAGTCTTGATCTTTGACCTCATATTTGTCATCCCACACCCAGTGTGCACATAGCACCTTCCTTTCTTCTTTAACAACACCCTATTTCCTAGGAAAAAGTCAAATGTCTTTACTTGTCATTTAACCATTGTTCTTTTGCAATTTAGACGCACCTCCCCTGAACTTCCCACCACTGCCCAGTCCCACTCAGTCAAGAGAGATTTCAAAGCAAGTTCAATGTCCCATTATCAGAATTGAAGGGTGGTTTTTTTTTTCCTGCCACGATAAGAAATACATAAACATATATTATGTTCCTATATACCAACAAAGATATTTGGGCATTAAACACAAAGATGTTTATTACAGCAATATAATTTACTGTGAAGAGTAAAAACAGCTTGCATGGTCACCCATAACAGAAATGTTAAGAATAAAGCACTTCTATTCTGTAGATTAGAAAAAGGCCCCTAAAACAAGTAGGGGCCACGGGGAGCATTTGTCTCCCCACAATGGGAACAGCTAAAGGACAATAGATTTTTTTCGCCCTGAGGCTTCTTGGACAAAGTAATGATAAGGTATATCAATGAAGCTTTGCTTTATTTTATGACATAAAATGTCTAATACTTCCCAGCACCTCCCTGAAACAGTCTCCGATGGCAGCTGGTAGAATAGAAGCATAATGGACTTGACAAGACTTATTCAAAGGACACGGGACTTCAGTGTTCCCATCTGTGGAATGAGAAGATTCTGTTCACTATAGGGCCCTGTGCTCCATCCCTAGTATTGTCTCCACGTTACTACTTAGGAGAGGAAGCAGCACTATTTGGGCTTTTATGCAGGCACAGAGAGTGAGGGTAGCTTTCCTGGCCCTCTGGGCAGAAGGGGAATAAAGCCGAGCTGTTTGGGCTTGCTGGCCCACCAAGCTGATCACTTGGGTCAAACTGATCTGCAGCAATCTGTCCACACAGTGCAGGAGTGGAGAGGTAAGAGCCTGCTGTGCGCTCCCCCTGGAGTCCTGCTGTATCTGTGGCTTCTGCTGAACCAGAATATTAGAACTGGACCCAATAGTAATGATGATAATTGCCATGGAAACCTTGGAGGCTTTTCATCCTTCAGCAACCATTCAGGGGACCATTTTTAGCCCTGGTCAATGACAAGGTGATTACCATTACCAAGTAGGAGATTGTCACCAATTGCTCTTCTGATTGTTTAATCCAGCTGGATGTGCTAGCAGGAACCACTGTGGAATATGCTGTGTTTAAACACTAAGCCTGGAATTTGTCCACCAAAGCCGTGTGTGTTGAGAACCAGATCAGTATCCGAGTATCTGAATTTGTTCCTTAAGTCTATAATTCAGAATCTTGTTGAAATGACTAAGGAAAACTTTTTCCCTCAAATATGGATTAAACATATATAGAGCTCAATACATATGAAATGGGTAAATAATAGTTATTTTGTGCACTTAAAAAAAATAATTTCTAAGTAGTAGAAATTCTTACAAAGCCAATCAGTGACGATAATGACATGATTTTAATAAAGATGATTAAGTTGGTAAGGGCGTGGGCAGGGGAATGGAGGGAAGTTGGATAAATGGTACTGAAAAATAGTTAGAATGAGTTCTAGCGTTCTGCAGTATGGTGGGGTGACTATCCGTCACAACAACATATTGGCTATTTTATGAAGAACTAGAAAAGAAGAGCTTGAAGGCTCCAAGCACAAAGAAATGATAAGGAGATGGGAATGCTACTTATCTCGGTTTGATCAGGACATCTGCGTACATGTGTTGAAATATCACATTTGCCCCATCCATACAGACACATATTCCATATTAATAAAATGATTCAGACAGGGATCATGGATGACAGTTGCATTTTTTGTTTGTTTGAGCTTCAGCATCTGACACACCTGCATTTTGTTTTGATAGTATTATCCTAATAATGACAGTAACCTTTAGCCACTGCTCTGAGTACTTCAAACATGTTAACTCATTTAAGCCTCAGAACTCTATGAGGTTTTATTCCAGGTGAGGAAATGGAAGCCCACCCAGAGAGCCAGACATGTGGCCCAAAGCCATGCGTCAAGCTAAAGGGAGGATATAAACCTAGGCAGACTATTTCCACAGTCTATGATCTGAATAACTACTTTCTTTTGCTGCCCCCAACTAAAAGCCACAATATGTATGTGTATACACAGACACATGCACACACATGTGTGGGTACACTCATAGACATGCACAGTGATAAGTGATAACTTCTTTTTTTATTGTTGGTTGTTCAAAACATTACATAGTTCTTGATATATCATATTTCACAATTTGATTCAAGTGGGATATGAACTCCCATTTTTACCCCATATACAGATTGCAGAATCACATCAGTTACACTTCCATTGATGTACATATTGACATACTCATGTCTGTTGTATTCTGCTGCCTTTCCTATCCTCTACTATCCCCCCTCCCCTCCCCTCCCCTCTTCTCTCTCTACCCCCTCTACTGTAATTCATTCCTCCCCCTTGTATTATTTTTCCCTTTCCCCTCACTTCCTCTTGTATGTAATTTTGTATAACCCTGAGGGTCTCCTTCCATTTCCATGCAATTTCCCTTCTCTCTCCCTTTCCCTCCCACCTCTCATCCTTGTTTAATGTTGGTCTTCTTCTCGTGCTCTTCTTCCCTAGTCTGTTCTTAGTTACTCTCCTTATATCAAAGAAGACATTTGGCATTTGTTTTTTAGGGATTGGCTAGCTTCACTTAGCATAATCTGCTCTAATGCCATCCATTTCCCTCCAAATTCTATAATTTTGTCATTTTTTATATTGCTCTTGTATAGTTGAAAAATCTCCCTTTTTGGGCGGGTAGTGGCTGTGATCCCCCTCCAATTGGGGTGATCCGTCTACCATGTTGGCGGGCCGCTAGGTCTGCTCTGCTGGTCGGTTGCAGGTCTGCCCACCCTGCGGGCGCGGGTGGCAGCTCTGCTCTGCCCCCACTCCAATTGTGGTGATGTGACTACCACGCCCTCGGGGTCGTTGGGCCTGATCCGGATGCGGGTGGCGGCTCTGCTCGGCCCCTACTCCAATTGGTGTGACGTGTCTACCACACTGGCAGGCCTCTGGGCCTGATCTGCCGGTGGTCACAGTTCCGCCTACCTTGCAGGCACGGGGGGAGGGGGCGGCTCTGCCCCTCAGCAGGCCGCTGGACCTGTTCTGCTGGTGGGTCGCAGGTCCGCCTACCCTGCAGGTGCGTGGGGCAGCTCTGCCACTCCGGAGGTTGTTGGGCCTGACCTGCCGGTGGGTCGCAGGTCCGCCTACCTTGCAGGTGCGGGGGGGGGAGGGGGTGGCTCTGCCCCTCAGCAGGCCACTGGGCCTGATCTGCCGGTACAAGTGATAACTTCTTATTTGCCTGGTTGGCAAGCCAAAGCTTTTCTTGGATTAAACTGGGAGGGCCAAAGGTTTTAGTCCGAGTTCTGTACAAAATTTAAAAAGTAATAATAACCTAGCTCTGCAAGCACCCTCATTAGGGTTCAGGGAACAGTTTGAAAATTCCTGACCTAGAGCACCTGGGAACTCTTGAAGAGCCAATGGGGCAGTCAAAATCTACATCCAGAGAACCCGGGGGGAGTGGTAAAGACAAAAGACACTGGCTGGCATTTTACCAAATGGAAATCTCTAGTCTCTGGCGCTACCAATATTCCCTATTACAAATCTTCCAGCTGGTAAACAGAATGATGCCACTGACATTTAATTGAAATGTCAGCACATTTAGAAAGAGCCCTGATGGAACTGCCAAGTTAAAGTTATCACTGATGACTTAAGCTAAATGGAAACAGAAAATCGCCACTAACATCACCTCCCCCACACACACACACACACACACACACACACACACACACACACATTCACGGTAGTGTAATATCAGATGGAGAGAAAGATTCAGCTGTCCGAGAAAAATTTACAGATAGTTTTTAAATGGACTTTTATTCTAGCTGTGGAAAACTATGGGGCAATTGGAAAATACTTGTGAAAGTAATCAGGTCTGAGACAGGCCAATGCCCACGTAAATCAATTCAACAAGCATACATTGATTGAATTGCCTTTGGATAGTAATATGATCTTACATTTATTTGCATAGCTTACAGTTTATAGAGGCTGTGGTGGATGGCAAAAATGGCCCAATTCCTCATCACTCCCTATCTCCCCTCCCCTCCCATATGCCATTGTAATTTTGCAAAACTATCCCACTCTGACGTTAGGCTTAATCATGTGATTTGTTTGGGCCAATGGTACATGGTTCTGTTCATGCTTGCCCTATGCC
This sequence comes from Spermophilus citellus, assembly GCF_964194105.1. Classification (NCBI taxonomy): domain Eukaryota; kingdom Metazoa; phylum Chordata; class Mammalia; order Rodentia; family Sciuridae; genus Spermophilus; species Spermophilus citellus. Next base: position 92,230,361 of record NC_138193.1, read on the forward strand.
ATGGCCATCAGAACATGCCCATGGAACAGAGCCAAGACATCCCATGGCTCCAGTCAAGATTGTCCTAGATTAACCACAGAGAGCCCTCTCCCAGGCATGTCATCTGAGCCATTCAGGTGACCTGCATCTGAGCAGCCCCCTGAGCAAGCAGAGCTAAGAGCCACCAAGCCCACATCAACTGGACCCAGACATGTGAGCTCCTGTGGTTTTGTAAAGCACAATGCAGCAACAGACTTGATGAAGAGACCTCCTTTGTCCCCTCCTTGGGAAGAAATGTTGGACGGGGATATTTCCCCCACTTTGTAGCAGAGAACACTGGTTCACACAGGTTAAGAGAAGCGCCTTTATTCTCACAGTGGCTTTTGTGATGCCTGTTCTCTGCCATGCCTGCGTCCTGCAGCCTCTCTGAAATACTTAGCAAATAGCATTAACCTGGAGGCCCAATCCATTTTTCTCTTTTAGATCAAAGAGGCAGCTTTTATAGGTTGAAAGCACAGAGAGAGGGAAGTCTCAGAAGTCCCTAGGCCCTAAAGGCAGGAGTTTCACAGTGTTTGGCTTTGTGGCCTCCCTCCCACCCTGTCACCCTAGGATACCTCCCTCCTGCCCTGGCTTCCGCTCTGCTTTGAAGAGATAGGCAATCGGGCCCATGTCAGATGCAGGTTTCTCTCTTCATCTCTCTGTGGCTGATTCCTCAGGCACTCACAGGCATTCTTCAAATGCTTCAATGCTCCACAAAATCTCTGCCAAGTAGGAAAGTCACTGAGAAGTTAGGACAAAATAGCAAAAAATAGTTTTGTTTTGTTTTTGACCTTGCAACAAGCTCACCTGAAAAAAAAAAATCTATTCTACCTCCCAATTCCTCCACCCCCACCACCATGATGATCCTTTGAAATCTGGAACAACCCTGGATTTCAGTGTCCCCCCTGCCCCCTGCCCCCACTTTCTATTTAAAGCAGAAATGTCCCTCTCCCCCTGGAGCATTTTGGGTTTTTGATTTTTTACCCTATGTGTACTCCTCCATCTGTTCAAAATTCTTTTCCTTTCTTCCTCGCCTGGTGAGCCTCTATTCTTTCCTGGAGGATCACACTCGCTTCTTTGAAACACTTTAGAGACCCACTCATCTGTGTGAGCGTGTGCATCTGTTTTGTCTGTCTGAGGCTGGCAAGTGTGGGGAGACCCTGCTGCCAAAACCCCCTGGCAGCCTGTCCATGGAACGCTCTCAGAAGCCGGAAAGTGTGCAGAATAGATGTTCTAGTGTGGGTTGCACCCAAGTCCAGTGGGAAACAGGATGAGTCTCAAGGAGTTCAGAGGGATTCTTCCCTTCTAGAAACAGGTAGGGTTAAGTAGATCCAGCCTTCTCAGATACTCCCATTCCAGAGTCTTCCAGCCTGCCCACGTGCCACCAGGTTGATTCCAAGTGCCTCTTTTAACTGGTCTACCTCCCTCTCTTGCTCTGATCTCATCGAAGGCAGATGTCATCTTGCTCATCTTTGTATTTCCACATCTCCCCACCAGCCTCCTCGCTCCTGACTCCCAGCACTTACAACACTTACAACAGAGGCTTGCACGTATCAGAAACTCAGTGATTGTTTGCAAAATGAGTGGGCACCAAAACAAGCTGTTGGGTATTGGATTCCCGGAGATTCTTCTGAGAAGTAAATGTACCTCCTCAGACCCCTCAGAGAATTCTGTGAAAAAATCTGAGCATATAGTAGAGACCGTAGGTGCTCTAGAGTCAGAAGATCCTGGGAATGTCACTTAATCTTTTCTAATCCATAGGGTAGAGATTGCATATGATCCCAGCCTGATAGTATTATTCTTTAAAAAAGGATCCATTTTTCCAGAGACAATGGCCCCTGGGGGAGAGTGGCAGAAATATGTATTTGAAAGGTATTTTTTCCTCATTGGATTCTGAGGAGCTAAGCCAATCCCAACATGAGAATCTCTTGTCTAGGTTTGAGGACAAGAGAGTGGATTTGGAGTGGAGTAGAACATGTAATTTGGGGACAACTCAGAAGCTCTAGTCAGTGAAAATGACTCATTGACTTGACTTCTAGGAGAATGAAGGCAGAAAACTTGCAGAGAGAAGGAGAGAAGTAAGGGGAAGTCACAAATGGCTCTTTATCATCCATGAAGACCAAGGATGAATACTAAGACTTCACCGTGAGTGCCTTATTGACACTGTTTCTTAATTCATGGATGGCATCAAATGGATGTGAGAACATGCTCAGCCCAGTATGGGGCTCAGGGCAGGGTGGGAGATGGACATGTTGGGCGGGTGCTTTCTTTCTGCAAGTGCTCCTTGTCAATGGCAGCTCTGACATGCAAACACACAAACATACAAAGCCCCAGAGAGAGTGCCCCAGTAGGATTTAGGGAGATGCTCTATTTTTCTGTGGTAGTTGTAGGAGCCTCCAATAAGCATCTGCTGCCAAAATGCTTCCCCCTGCCCTGTTTTTCAAGGTCTATTAAAAGCATAATCATGTACAGATTTATGTATACAGATAATGCATATGTACATATATTGCTCTAATTATTTTATTAAAATGCAATTGCACTATGCCTACCATTATTTCTGTGTCTTTCTTTTCTCATCCAATGAAATCCATGGAATTTTCTCTAAATCTTCGGTAGTTCTCAAATACATCCTTTTTTATGCTCACATAATGTTCTGCAGTGTAAATGTATAGCAATCTATTCTGTATGAATATCAATAAACAATTTGGCATCAATACACATGTCGATTTCTGTTTGTATCTTTAGAAACAGCTATTTTATTTATATGGGATAAATTCACAGAAGTAGGATTGCTAGATCACAGAATATATGGACTTTGAATACTAATAGATGTTGCTTGCTAGCTTCCAAATATTGTAAGTACATCACTATCCCAACCAACAATGTATGAAAGCACTCTTTATCCTGCACATCCCTGCCAGCAGCAGATATGATAGTTCCCTTTTGATTTTTGCCAGTCTGGTGTGTGCAAAAAGATCTCTCATTGTTATTTTAATTTGGATTTCTATGACTGTCAGTGAATTGAGCATATTTTGTGTTATTTGCATATGCCCTTCTATGAATCATATTTTGATATAATTTGCTCTATTTAGTGTGATTTAGTCTTTTTGTCAATTTACAATTTCTCTGCCTAATACAGAAATTAACCCTTTAACTGCCATCTGAATTAGAAATATTTTTATACATATGTTTATCTTTTCTTTTGCCAAAATGCATAGACTGAATTTTTATTGAGATACAATCCACATACTTCACATACCATAAAATTCTACACTTCATATAATCCATTGATTTTTTTAGTACATTCAAAAGGCTTTGCAACCATCACCTCTATTTAATTTCAGAATATAAATATCATCCTAAAGGCACCCCATACTTGTGAGAAGTTGCTCCCCATTTCTCCCTTCTCCAATCCCTGGAAACCACAAATATGCTTTCTGTTTCTATGGATTTGCCTATTATTGACATTTCACAGAAATGAATCAGACACTATATGGCTTTTTGTGTCTGCTTCATTCAGTTGGTATGTTTTCAAAGTTCATCCATGTTGTAGCATGTATCCAAACTTCATTCTAATTTCTGGCTGAATAACGTTCTGTTGTATGGATCTACTCTATTTTGCTTATCCGTTTATCAGTTGATGAACGTCAGCCTGCTTCCACCTTTGGCCTACTATAAATACTGCTGCTATGAACACTCATGTGCAGGTTTTTGTGCAAAGATGATGCAGTTCTCTTGGGTATACACCTATAGGAGGAATTAGCAGGTCATTTAGTAATTCCAAGTTTAACTTCAGAGAAGCTGCCAAACCATCTAGTTTTCCAAAGCAGCTGCACCATTTGACATTCCCACCAGCAATGTGTGAGGGTTCTAGTTTCTCCATAATTGTCACTGTTCACCATTTTACTATCACTGCCTTAACGAATATGAAGTGGTATTTCATTGTGGTTTTAATTTGCATTTCCCTCATCACTAATGATGTCAACTATGATTACTGGTCTACCTACTTTGAAGAAATATCTTTTCAAATCTTTTTCCCATTGTAATTTTTAACATAATTAACTAATTATTTTGGTACTGGGGACTGAATTTGGGGCCTTGTGCATGCTAAGCATGTGCTCTGCTACTAATCTATACCCCTAGCCTTTGCCTATTTTTAAGTTAGGTCCTTTTATGGGTGAATTATAATCATTCTTTATATATTATGGATACTAGACATATAGATTATGGCAAACATTTTTCTCTAAATTTTATATTGTCTATATTTACCTTCTTAATAGTGTCCTTTGAAAAACCAAAGTTTATAAGTTTAATGAAGTCTAATATATCTATTCTTTCTTTGGTTGGTTGTGCTTTTGATGTCATAGATTTAAAAAAAAATAAAACTGTTACTTACTCCAGGATATGAAACTTTATATTTTCTTCTAAGATATTTATAATATTAGCTTTCACATTCAGGTCTTTGATTGCCTACAAAGGCAATGGTGTTTACAGCATTATGTAGAGTCGCAGCTTTGTTCTTTCATGAGAATATCCACTTGTCCCAGTATCATTTGTTGAAAGAACTATTCTTTCCACATTTTATTGTCTGGCACCCTTGTTGGAAATCAGTTGACTGAAAGTGGAAGGGTTTATTTCTGGACTCTCAATTCTATCCTATTGAATAGAAGTGGTGAAAGTAGGCTCCTTATCTTGGTGCTGATCTTGGGAGAAAAATTTCAGGCTCTTGCCATTAAGTGTGGTATTAGATGTGGATTCCTTGCCACTTATCAGATTGAGGAAATTTCCTTCTATTATTGACTTGCTATTTTGAGAGGATGTTGGATTTTTTTTCAAGCACTTTTTCTGCATCTTTGGAGATGATCATGTGGCTTTTCCTTCCATTGCCTGATTTTTCTATGTTAGAACTCACCTTTTATTCTTAGGATAAACACAACATCCTTGTGCTGTATCATCCTTTCCAGTGGCACTGGATTCAGTGTTTTTTCTTGGGATTTTTTGTGTCTATATTCTTAAGGAATATCGGTCTGTAGGTTTTTTGTGATGTTCCGTCTCATTTTGTACTTTGCACCTGGGTTCAGATCCCACCCTCATCACCAGCTGTCGGGCATGTGTGGGCTGTCAGGCATGTGTGGGCTGTCAGGTGGTCCTAGTTAACCAGCCTCCCCAGAGGTGACTTCTCCCCTTGGGTCCAATTCACATCAGGAATGAGTTTCAGTTGATTCTGGCAGCACACTTTACAAGATGAAGAGTGGCAGCCGATCAGTGGTATGGACCAAACACCATCAAGGGTCAGATGCCTGACTGACTGGGAGGCACGCCATCTGGAGAGCATTCTCAGAGTTTGGGGGATTCATTCCCATTTCTTTTTCCTGTATTCAACCTGGATGGGTTACCAAGTATTTCTATCACCAAAGGAGTTTAAGCTAGTCTTAGGAGTTTTGTTTTAAAATTCATGGGATTTGCTTTTGTGCTGAGTGGTCTTGTCTCCTGAAAATCCCTTGGCCAGGGTTAGGAATCCCCAAGCCAAGTTGCATCAGACTGCTAAGTGACATGTAGGGTTGGCCCTGCAGGATGTTCGAGTGAACTTTCATTTTTATCATTATTCTTAAAGCCACAGTATGTCTCTCATGATATACTACATCAGGGTAATACAGGTCTCATGGAATAATTTGGTGAGTGTTTCCTCCTTTTCTGTTTTTGAGTAGAGTTTGTGAAGAAATAGTATTAGTCCTTCTTTAAGAAAAGTTTGGTAGAATTCATTGATAAAAGCATTTGATCCTGGGCTTTTCTTTGTGGTATTTTGATTATTTTGATTTTCATTCAATCTCTTAGCTTAATTCAAGTATTTTGATTATTAATTCAATCTCTTATCTTATTATAGGTCTATTCAGATTTTTTATTTCTCCCTGAATCATATTTACATATTTATTTACATATTGTCTCTTTCTAGTAATACGTGCATTTCATCTACATTATTTAATTTGTTGGTATTCACTTGTAATTCTGCTTGTAATGTAAGGTTAATAGTAATTTCCCCTTTTTAATGGACAGTTTTAGTTATTTGAGTCTTCTTTCTTTTTCTCTCAATCTATGAACTAAAGGTTCATAAATTTTGTTGATTTTTTTTTCAAAAAGCCTGCTTTTGATTTTATTGATTTTTCTCTATGGTTTTTCTATTCTGTAGTTCCATTATTTCTACTATCATCTTATTATTTTCTTACTCTTACTTACTTTTTGCTTATTTTGCCCCTTTATTATGTTGACTCCTTTCTTCTTTTAAAATATAATATATTAATATAGTTTAGTGATTCTTCTCTATGCACTTTTTTTCTGTATCTGCTAAGTTTTAAAAATCTGTTTTCATTTTCATTTTTCTATTTTCCCTTTGATTTCTTTTTGACCCAATAGCTAGTTAGAAATATGTGGTTTAATTTCAACGTATCTGTTTCACAAGTTTTCTTTTGTTGATTTTAAATTTCATCTCACTGTGGATAGAGAACATAATTTGAGTGAGTCCATCTTTTTAAGCACAGTAAGGCTTGTCTTATGGCCTAGCCTATTGCTACCCTGAAGAATGTCCCATATGTGCTCAAGGAGAAAGTGTACTGTTCTTGGTGGGTGGAATGTTCTATCGATGTCATTAGGTCTAACTGGTTTTTAGTGTTGTTCAAATCTTCTATTTCCTTGTTGATCTTCTGTCTAATTGTTCTGTCCATCATTGAGAATAGGGCATTGAAGATTCTAAGTACTAGCATTATATTTTCTATTTTCCCTTTAGTTCTTCCTGTAGTTTGTTCCATGCCTGTGGGGGCTCTGTTGTCAGGTGCATATGTATGTATGTACCTGCTGGGTCTCCTTGCCTTTCTTTGTCCCTGGTAACAATTCTTGTGTGAAAATCTGCTTTATGATATTTGTAAACCACTCCAGCTCTCTTGGATGCTGTTTGCATGATTTATCTTTTTCATTCTCACACTTCCAACGTATTTGTGGGGTTTTTTTGAATCTAAAAATGTGTCTTTTGTGGGCAGCATATAATGGTATAATTTTTAAATCTCTTCTGCCAATCTCTGCCTTTTGATCAGTATGTAAGAATTTACACTTAATCTTTAATCCATTTTCATTTAATGTAGTTACTAATGAGGTGTGATTTATAGCTGCCATTATGCTGTTTGTTTTGTTCAAAGCATTTGTCTTTTTCTATTGCTCTACTCCATTACTATTCTATTTTGTAGTAGAGTTATTTTCTGGGGTGCCTTTTCAATTCCTTTGGTACTTCCTTTATTATTTATATTTTTAGTTATTTTCAAAGTTGTTGTCCTGCTGGTTGCCAGGCTTCTGGGTTTATGTGAATGCAGGGTGTTGGTTTTCATGACTATTGCAGAGCTGGGGAACAGGAAGTTTAGAATAGGGCAAGTTAAAATGCTCCCAGATACTCACTGTTCTTACAAAGTTCAGCCTCTTTTCTTGTATGAATGAACACTGGATTTCTGTATACCTTTGGTCAATGTCCAGTGTTCTGGAAAAGTTGATTCTGACAATTTTTGCTAATGTTACTATTGCCTTTATGGAGGAGAGACTTTTTGAAGGTGTGTACTCTGCCATTTTTCACTGATATTGCTGCTATAATTTTCTTTATGCCAAGGTTAATTTAAATTAGTATTTCATATAAAGATTTACTTTAATTTGTCTATAGTCAAATGTCTGTGGTATTTTGTTGTTGTTGTTCATTCTATGTATCTATTTTTCTTTTCTTTTTCTGTTATTGGGAATTGAACCCAGGGGTGCTTAATCACTGAACCACATCTCCAGCCCTTTTTATTTTTGATTTTGAGACAGGTTCTTGCTAAGTTGCTTAGGACCTCATACGTTGCTGAGGTTGGCTTTGAACTTGTGATCCTCCTGCCTCAGCTTTCTGAGCCACTGGAATTACAGGCATGTGCCATTGTGCCAAACCTCTATTTTTCATCAGTAAAATCTCTCCAACCAGAGATCATAGTCTCCTAGATTAATACATATATAGATAAAGAAATTATCATTTGTATTAATACCATACATATTATTGCATGTGTATATAATAATATGTATAGTATATGTGTATGTATACACATATTCAATTCATTGATACACTCATATAAACTGATATGTATATTGATATAACGATAAATATGCTATAGTAATTGTTTTGATAGATTCATATTGAATCATGTATAGAATCTACTTATTCATATTATTCTTAGATCATTGCCAGATTTCATCTGCTAATATTTCATTTAGGATTTGTCACCTATATTAGAAAATGATATTGGTAGATATAATTTTCCTTCTTTGTTGTCTTTGTCAGGTTTTGTTATTGGAGCTTTGGGGGAGGGTTCGGTTTCTTTACATCATCTGAAATGTTAAATTGCATTGGAGTTACCAGCTCTCAAATGATATAAAAACTTAGCTCACTAAAGGGCTTACCTAGTTCTCTAAATGTTGATCAAGTCAAGATGCCCACTTCTTCATAAATCAATTTTAGTAGGATGTGTAATTCTTAGAATTAGTCCATCTCCTCTAGATTTTGAACTCTGCGGCTATACAATTCAAACATGTCATCATGGTACATGTCTCCTTTTTCATTTATAATCTTGTGTGTATTGTGCATTCTTTTGCCTTAATTAGGCTTGCAAGAGAGGTATCAGTTTTATTGGCTTTCTCAAAGAATCAGCTTTCAGATTTATGCTATTTTTAAAATTTCAATTTCACTGATTTTTAAGAAGAAATTTAAAAAGAGATTACTAATTACCTAGATGCCCATGAAAAATACAACTCATACCACAGTAACACTAGACACTGCAAAAGCAGTACTTAATCATTAAAGAAAGACCAGAAAAAATGTCCTGGTCTTTTTTAAGTGCTCCTCTTAAACCAGGAAAAAAAATGAAAACAAACAACAACAACAAAACAGTGAAAGAAATCAATCCGGAAAATGGAATTTATAAAATGTTTAAATAAAAGATATTTCAAAGCCCAGAGATTTCCTTGCTTCTGTCTTTTCTCTCTACCTCCAAGACCCAGTCCTTAGTCTGAAGCATGACACCCAGCGCCATTCCTGTTCTCATCCCTCTCTGCCTTTGAGTCAATCAGCTGACATGCCCAACTCACTTCATGACCCCTGAACACCAAATTGCTTGCAGTTCCCAAGACATATTCTTTCCCTTTCCTTCATTTTATTACTGTACTCTTCCCAGTCTTTGAAGTGAATCCAACCCTCTTCCACCTGGCAGACTCTTTTTAATCTTTAAAAACTGAGTTTTATGGGAAAATAACCATAGAAAGTTTCTCCAGCTTCTCTACCAGATAAAACAAAAATTTCTTCTCCTGAGATATGCCTGTAGTTTTATGTGCCTCCCCAATTGCCTTGTCTTCTTCATCTCCGTGGGGAGCACCTTGGTGACAGTATCATTTATATATATTTTGTACTGGGAATCGAACCCAGAGGCATTTTACCACTTAGCCATATCCCCAGCCCTTTTTGGTTTTTGTTTTGAGACAGGGTCTCACTAATTTGCTTAGGGCTTTGCTAAATTGCTGAGGCTGGCCTCAAACTTACAATCCTCAGCCTCTCAAGTTGCTGAGATTATAGGTGTGTACCAGCATGCCTGGGAGTAGTTGTATTTTACTAAACCCTATGACAACCCCCAGCTAAGTGCCTAGAATTAATAATTATTGAATGAGTGAATGGATGATAGGACTGTAGTACCCAAATATCTCAAGACCGTCATTGCTGGAATACTCTTTCAGAGTGTTTTTATGCCTTCTCTCTCTACTTTCTGGAATTTTGGTCCCTTGTGGCCTTTCACCAAATGCCTTCTTGTCCTACTGTATCAACAAAATGACTGCACCCAGCATCCCAGCAGCTTTCTTATTAACACTTATTGAGTGGCCCCTCTTCCTCTCCCTGGTTTTGTCAACCTTTAGGCAGTATTTCCCCAGTTAAGCCCATTTATGCTTCTATCTCCTCCCTGATTCTGGGACATCATTCTCCTAGAGAGCTCATTCTCAATTTCTTCACTTGTCCCCTTCTATGGGACAAGTGTGGCTTAGCCATCTTCTCCATTGAGTGGCCTCATGCAGTCCCAGGACTTCAATGTAAATATCCAGATTGAAGATTCTCCAATCACCAGCCCCAGCCAGGTCTACCTATGAATTCCAAACTGACATACTATGAACTTACTCCCTGTCCCTTAGGCACCTCAAATTCACCTGGAGACTTTGCCTTTAATTCTGATTCCTCTGTGTCCCTTATTGTTAAGAATAGTGTAATTGTTATATTGTGTTCATGTACGAATAGATAACAACAAATCCCATTATTATATACAACTATAATGCACCAATAAAAAATGTTGGAAGAAGAAATAAAGAACACACGTACATGTTCGCACACGCGCACACACACACACACACACCCATCCCCAGAGAATTCCTTTCCTCTTCCTCGGTGTGAGGAAAGGCCATAAGAGGCACCATTTATAAGGAGCAACCCTCACCAGACACTGAATCCACTTGTCCTTGATCTTGCACTTCTCAACCTTGACAACTGTGAGAAATAATTTTGTTGTTGTTATTGTTTGAAAAATTGGGGAAAAAAAAGAATGGTGTAAACATTTCCCAAGTCACTTGATCTGCAGATGGTTTCATCCCTGACTCTCTCTTGCCCACTGCCCATGTCACCAAGTCTTGCTTGTGCCTCTGAAATGCCCTTCAGACTTCTCTGCTTGCCTTCATTCCACCGATGTGGTACTACACCAATCTCATCATCTTTCCTCTTAGATTACAGTAATAACATTCTAATTGCTTTCTCAGCAACCAGTCTCTTTCTATCTAATGTGTTCTTCACTTGGCTTTAGTTCTTGTTTTAGCTCTAAAACATAAATCTGGTAATGTTTTCCCACTTTGAAAAAAAAATTGTCAACTCCAGTTACCTAAAGAACAAAACATAGAGGCCTTAGCACCACATGAGAGACCCTCCACAGTGTGTTGAGTTTGTATCTTTTCAAGTTCAGGTCCGGTTTCTCCCCACCCCACCCCACATGCTGCAGGGACATAGGCTTCTGCATTTCCTAAGGCCACCTTGTGCATAGTTGCGTGTAACTGTTTCATACCTATTCCCATCTGTTTGCTGCAAACCCCATGAAATCTGAGGCTCTGTCTTATTGACTGCTGTACTCACAGGGCCCCACATGTCTGCACAGAGCAGGTGAAAGGGTCCCTTCCATCCTTTTTTGCCTCAGCTGGTTCCTTTACTTGAGGTGCTCTGACCCTAGTTTCTGGGTCATGAATGTCTACTTGCCCTTCAAGCCCTAGTTCAAATATCAATGCTCCATGAAGGCTGACCTAAACACACCTGCCCCAACTCAAGATAAGTGGCTTTCCTTCCTCTGTAGACCTAAAACATTTTCCTCAAAAATGCCAGTTTAGCATTTACCTCCCTGTATGATGATTTTTTGATTAGGTACTTCACTAGAGTTGAACTCTTAGGAAGGAAGAAATTGTGTCCTATTCATGCATAGTTTCAACACTGAACTTCCTGGGAAATCAGTAGCTTCTCAATAAATACTTGAGCTGGAAGAAAGTGGAGTCAGATGTCTACCCTTGAGGACATGCAGCCAGTTCACAGACAGGGAGCCTCTTCTGCAAAGCACCTCTCACCTGTCTCTAACTCACCTTTGAATTGAATCACAGAACTGTGGAGCATCAGAACTACAAAGGGAAACTGAAACACAGCAGTTGAAGGAACTTGTTCAGGCCACACAGTCAGGCTGTGAACCAAGGCTAGGGCGAGTTCAGCTGACCCCTTGAGCCCCTGCCTTTTCCACTTGACTCTCTCTCCAGGTCCAGTCATCTCCCATCGGGAAGACCAAGAGTCAGGTCATAGAGGGAAATCCATGGGTCAAGCAGTAAGGAACACAATTAAGTGTGTGTGTGTGTGTGTGTGTGTGTGTGTGTGTGTAGGGGTTTTCTTCCTCTTTTCTAATTCTATAGCCCCCTGTGTGGCAGCATTAAGATCCTGGCAGTGAACAGATAAGTCTATGACCTTGAAAAAAAACCTATGAGAAGAAAACTCACTACTTCTGGCTCTTCCCAAATCATTCACCTTCTAGAAAATGCTCAGTGCCTACCCAAGCTTGGCTATGGCATACTCAACCACAGTGGGGTCCTAGGTAAGCCTTGAAATGTCACTGTTGCCAAGAACCCAGATCTCGAGGCAAGACGGGAAATGATGAGCTTGTGTCTCAGTCTCTTTCCATCTCCTTGGGAGACAATAACCTAAGACAGCCACTAGCTGCTGTCTTGCCCCAGCCTCTGTGGCCTAGATAAGGAGCAAAGAATAGCTCAAAGGAATGTCTAGTTTTAGTCATTCTCCAATATCAAATTAAAAAAAAAAAAAACTTTACCCTCAATAGACATGGTTTTATTGCAATTGCTTGGAATTTAAATAGCTTGCCATAACCATCCCCATAAATTGGACTTCTTTAGATTTATTAAGCTATTTATTGAATGGTGGGTAATAAACATTCAGGATTAACAGCTCTGCAACTGCTCCGCGCCAGTTACATATAGAGTTGCTAAACTCCCATAAAATAATTATGAATCAGTTACCATGCTCACAAACCATAATTGTCAAAAGTTCAATGCAGACTCAGGGCCTTATTTAAAAGTTTGTTCTCGTTTGCGGCTACGAGTCTCATCTTCGTCTGCTGGTTCTCCCTTCAACTTTCTCCCCATCCTCTCTGTTCCCTTCTCCTATCTCACCATCTCTTTCATTTATAGTACCCAATGGTAGCATGTTATGAAGGGGCAGTGATGTGGGGTCAGATACATCTGAGCTCTAGACAGGCCTTTGCCAGCACTGGGACATGGGCCAAAGGACTCCTCTGGGTCATCGTCTCCCTAGCCATGAACGTGGAGGCTGATGTCTAGCATACAAGACACAGAGGCTTTGATAACTTTTGGGTTCCTTCCCTTCTCCTGAATCCTGAACCTGACTGAGGACCCGTTCTGCAATTCAGCTGACCCATGGCTCTTCCCTAAGGCTCTTACCAAAGAGTTCAGTCTAGCCTCCAGGCTTTCCATGTTTGGGCCCAACCCCTTCCAACTATATCACCAACCATATCATATTGTCTGGTGCCGTAGAGTAAACAGGATTTTAATTCAAATCAAGTGAAAATATTTTTAAAGGTGGTAAAATATACATAACCTTAAAATTATTATTGTAACCCTCATTTAAGTGTCCATACAGTTCAGTGGACAGGGACAGTCACATGGTTGTACAATCAGGGCCAAAATTCATCCCTGAATCCTTTTCACCCAGTAAGACTGAAGCCAAATGCCTATTAAGTATAAACTCCCCTCCCCTTCCTACCACTTGTCAATCACCATTCTACTTTCTGTCATTTTGAATACCTTAGGTGTCTCAGGTAAGTGGGATTGCATAGAATTTGCCTTTCTGTAACTTGCTTATTTCAGCTAACATCATGTCTTCAAGTTTCATCCATGTTAGAACATTCTACAATCTATACATCATGTTTTGTTTATCCATTCATCCATAGGTGGATGTTTGAGTTACATCCACCACTGGCTATCATGAACAATGCTGCTATGAATATGTATGTACTTACATCTTTGAATCCCTGGTTTTAATTCTTTTGGGTATACACCCAGAAATGGAATGGCTGGGTCATCTGATAATCCTTTATTTAATGTTGATGGAAATACCATTCTGTTTTCCATAGTGGAAATTTTTCTTTAATTTTAATTTTAAAGGGATACATGCTTTATGGACAGTTTGAAAAAAATACAGAAAAATCTGTAGAAGAAAATAAGTTACTCATAATACCACCACTCACAGGGCCAGTGTTTACATTTTGAAATAATTCTGGCTAATCTTCTTTCTTTATATCACATTACATACAGGGGTTTACCTGACTGTATTTTTGTTTTTCAAACAGAAATTTTTAGATTGTATTGACTATATAATCTTGTTTTTTTTACTCCATAGTATACTGTGAACATTTCCAATTCTGTTAATTCACACAAATGTGAATGCTTTGTAATAATCCAATCTATAAATGTACCATTACTTATAGAATATAATGATTAGACTAATAAAAGTTCCTATTAAAATTTATTCTTGTACAAAATTATCTTTTATTTATGGAAAAGTTGAGTGAGTTATAAGAATATAAAGTCAACCAAATATCTGTAATTTTTTTTAAAATATGGGTTTTTAGAACTCAATATCCCCTATCTCTTTGATTTGAAAACAAATAAAATGGTCATTTTCATCCTGAGGAAATAGGTAATGAAAATTTAAAAACAAATGGGGAAAAATAACCTACCATCCTGATGTCTATGAAAAAAAATAGTTTGCTCTGCAAGTCCTAGATGGCTGTTTCTTTTCTTCTCTTGCCTTTCTATAACTTGCACCATATCTTCAAGGTTCATCCATGTTATTTTTTCCACCCAAGGTTCTTTTTTCCTTTTGCATAACGGTTATAAAACTCTATGTGCATCTACCTAATGCTAACAAACTAAGTGCATTTGACATGCTTCAGTCTTAATAAAATTAATTGTAATGGTTTCATTTCATTCTCCTGAGGGCTCATCTTATGCGTTCCTACCTTCAGACACTATTTGATTTGGGAAAATTAATTTATTACCCATTATCCATGGACCTTCAGACTTTCTAAAAAGTGCTCCCCTTTCCTTCCCTGACAAACTACTTTCTTCTGGAATCATGACTTTTATATTTTTTTAACTCCTCATGGAAGCTTCCCCTGGCTGATCCCACTTGACCTAGCTCATCTAAACTCTTTCCAATCCAGTTATTATATGTCAATAGGCATTCAATCAGAGAAACTATATGCAGAGAGAACTAAATTCCAGGATAAATTTTATAAATAATTCTGAGTCTACGTCCCTGAAATGCAACCTCCTTTAATTTAGTGTTCTCCAAGACCAAGTTCTCATTGATGGACTCCGTTTCAGAGATCATTCATGCAGACAACCCTCCAAACACTCAGTATCCACACACACACTCACACATACACACACACACACACACACGCATGCACACACAAAAAAATAGTAAAAGAACTTGGAAGGGGACAGCACTGCATGTTAACCAGGGTTGTATCTTATTATCTGCATATTATTATCCCTAGGACCCAACTAGATTAAGAAACATTTTAAAAGAAGTTTCAGAAGTGGAACATTGCCCACTGGGAAATCTGAACATTATATCTCCATCGCAACGTAATGGACCAGTTTGCAGGCTGCATCCAAATTAAGTCTATCTTACAAAATCTTTTCAAATAAAATAGTTTTCTTCCAAAGAGTTTACCTGAATAGCTCACAGGTCTTTGGGGTCATCTGTTTAGACTCAGTCCTCAAAAATTAAAAAAAATACATCAATAAAAAACTTTGACATCAAATCTTCATTCTCACCTAAGATTTTGAAACCAAGAGAAAGTACCCTCTGTCCCATAGTCCATATTCAATTTTATCTCAGGAACAATAAGGAAAAATAGCAGCTTTAAATGCTGCCAGTCCTTGAAGAGTAAAGATTCAAGTGTTTGAGGGCCAAGATTTTGAAACCAAGAGAAAGTACCCTCTGTCCCATAGTCCATATTCAATTTTATCTCAGGAACAATAAGGAAAAATAGCAGCTTTAAATGCTGCCAGTCCTTGAAGGGTAAAGATTCAAGTGTTTGAGGGCCCCCTGCAATCGATCTAGTGATCCCAGTTAAGAGCATTAATCTAAATGGAGGTAAATCAAGGATTCTCAGGAATAGGAAGGACTTGCTTTTAAGATGCAGGCTATTTGCATTCTAAGATTATTCCTGCAATAGACTTGCAATTCACATTAGATAGTGAATTCTTCAGAACAAGTTTTATTTATTTATAGTTGTTTATATGGTTTTGTAACTTGGAAAAAACAAAACGTCGTACTTAGTAAAAATCGATGGAGGAGAGAAAGGACAGGGTGGAGAACAGAGATTCCTGGTTTCAGTTTGGGATGACATGTACCAGATGGTGACATCCTAGGCAGCAAAAGCTCTGCTGAGGGTTCTGAACTCTGAAGACCAGAGTTTGAACTACTGGACCCTGGAGTCCAGACGTTTCTGAGCTTTAATTCTTCATTTCCTTCAGATTTCTCTGAGGTACTTCAAGAGCTGCACATCTAGGATAGGAGACCAGCAAGGAGAAAACAACTTATTTGGAAGCCCAAATACCTAAAGATTTAAAAATTCAAACAGAACGGCTATGTTTTTATTATTGTGGTCACATATATGTAACACAAACTTTACTGCTCTAGGTATCTCGTTTAAGTGGAATTGTACAGTATTTGTTTTTTTGTGACTGACCTATTTCACTCAGCATGATCCAAAGTTCACCCATGTTGTAGCAACAGTCAGAATCTCCTTTCTGAGGCTGAGTAATATTCCATCTTATTGATAGACTACATTTTGTTTACCTATTCCCCCATCAATGGACACCAGAATTGCTTCCAGCTTTTGCATATTGTGAATAATACTGCTATTAATATAGGCTCAATATCTATTTGAGTCTCTGCTTTTAATTTTTTGGGGCATATACCCAGAAGTGAAATTGCTAGGTTGTATGGTATTTCTATCATTACCCTTTTGAGGAACTGCCATAGAGTTTCCCAAACTGGCTGTACCATCTTTCATGCTGGTAAGCAGTGCACAAATGTTCCAATTCCTCCAGATCCCCACAACACTTGTTATTTTCTGGGGTGTGTGTGTGTGTGTGTGTGTGTGTGTGAGAGAGAGAGAGAGAGAGAGAGAGAGAGAGAGAGAGAGAGAGAGAAAGAGAGAGGTTCAGGTAACAGTTATCTTAATGAGAGTGAGGTGGTATCTCATTGTAATTTTGGTTGCATTTCTCTAATGACTCATGACATTGAGTACCTTGTGCTTATTGCCCATTTGATCTGTATACCTTCTTTGAAGGAAAGTATATTCAAGGGCTGGAGTTGTGGCTCAGTGGTAAAGCACTTGCCTAGCATATGTGAGGCACTGGGTTTGATTCTCAGTACCTCATATAAATAAGTAAAATAAAGGTCCATTGACAACTTATATGTGTATGTATATATATATATATATATATATATATATATATATATATATATATATATATATAGAGAGAGAGAGAGAGAGAGAGAGAGAGAAGTATATTCAAGTTTTTTGCTCATTTTTAACAGAGCAACTCATTTTTTAAAATTGCTATTTTTAATTTAGTTGGGCTTCCAATTCAAATTTGAAGAAACTATTTCTCTGATTTAAAAAAAAGGACATCTGCCATTTTACATGCCAGGGCCCTCCAGCTGAGCTCAAAAGTGAGTGTTTGAGAGTTCTACACAGTTTTTTTTTTTCCCCACATGTGCCTCCTCATGGAGATAAACCCCCCGAGTGCCACATTGCTTTTCAATCATCAAAGTTAATTTTTTTCCACCGTTCTGTTATAAAACTGTGCTAGCTAAATCACTGAGCTTGGCAATATGTCGACAGATTACGATTTCAGACCACTTTTCTGGAGATATAGTGTCTGGTGGAAAGGCAATCTCTATTCCAGGGTCCTTTTGCTGTTGTGTGGGCTACAGGTGCAACAGGAGGCTCAGGAAGGAAAGGAGAAAAAGTAGAGATGGCCTGGACCCCTCTTGCTGAGACCCGACAGGACCAGATAGTGTCTGACAGCAGGACACCTCTAACCTCCTCTTCTCACTAATAAAAAGAACTGAAGAGATGAACTGAAGGGATTCAAGAAAAAAACAACTGAAATGGGGAGAGGAACTATATTCCTTGCACTATACCTGCTTTCCTGAAGCTTCTCTCCTGTCTCTCACGCTGCCCTATCCTGTCACTGAGTTCAGCTGATCCAGATGGATTCTGTAGGTAATGGCATGTGGGAGCTTTTTCAGATCTCTGAATGACACCTGTCTTTGAAATTCAAGAAGGAACAGAAAAAAAAAAAAGATTCAATCTTGCTTTTACGTCACAGCCCTGCCTGAGTTCTTCTCTCCTGGTCGAGAAACAGCCTCTTTCTGTGGAGCCAGGACAGCCTGGCTCTGTCCAAATTGTCCCAAACCATCATGTTTGCTTCCTCAGGTCCTTGGGTAGCAACCAGCTTCTCAACTATGTTCCTAATGATCTAATTCATCTAGGAATTTTCCGATCTCATTTATTAACCATCATGAAGTACAAGGTTGGCAGAGATTACTGAATTCATAGATTTGCTTCCTCCGATAGAGCCAATGTTATCAAGTCTCCCTCTGACAAATCTTTTATATAAATTTCAGAAGGTGGCTGCAAGAAGGTACCACAAACTGAGTGACTTAAACAACATAAGATCATTGTCTCACCCTGATGGAGCTTAGCAGTCTGAGATCTAAGTATTGGCAGGGCCGTGCTCCCTCTGAAGGTTGTCGGGAAGGACATTCTAGGGTTCTCTCCTAGCTTCTGGTAAGAAGTTTGTGGCAACTTTAACTTCAGTCTTCACATGACATTTGCCTGTGTGCAAGCTTGTATCTGTGTGTAAAATGGGTGACCCCAAAGCCACCGATGTACTGGATTATCCTGATGACCTCACTTTAACTTGGTTAGCTCTTTAAAGACCCTTACTCCAAATAAGTTCACCTGTGGAGGTACTAGGGGTTGGGGCTCCCACCTACCTGATTTTGGTGGAGGAGGAGAAGGGAGCATAGTTCAACCCATAATATATACCAATAGCTTGGAGTTGCAGAATCTCCCATCTGGATTCACCCAGGTCAAATCCTGGCTTATTATTAGCCTCTCTGGACTTCAGCTCTCACCCTGTAAAATGAAGGAGCAGGACAAGGTGATGTGAAGACTGTCTTCTATCTCTAAAATCTCTCAAGTTTAAAATTGCTCTTCTCCTTCATCAAAACTTCCTGTCTCTTTACTAAGGATTCCCTCAGTAATGGATAAAACATTTGAAAAACACTTGAACCCAGTGACATGGAGCAGGACCCCAAAGGGCCCAAGACAAAGTTCATGGAACTGAAGGGGGCAGGCAGTCACCACAGGAGGTCTGATCTGAAGACAGAGAGGACTCATCAGTACCCAACAAACCCTCTCCATCACCACGATGAGTCTCTGGGCGCCCCTCTGAGTTATTGACAGCCCCCAACCCCTAAGACATGGCAGGCCAGCCTCCTCAGTCCTTCAACCTCAGCCCTGGCACCTGAGTGCAGTCTCCCCTCTTTATCTCACCAGGAAATCTGCTCAGGCAGAAAAAGCAAATGTCCCTGATGATAAAATTATCCTGAAATCCACCCCACTCAGCGGGCGGCCTTCAACTGACAATGCGGCTCTTGGAAAACACTGGCAATGGTGATTAGCACAAGGGTGTGTTTTGCTTACATCTGCACACACAAGCATTCTAAGTGGGGTGGACATCCAGCTTCACATCCCCTGACCTGAAGGCCTCTGCCATCTGCAGGAGAAACTGGCAGGAGGAAGTGGCATGCGTTCCTCCCCTGATGGGAGCACACCCATATATATATATATTTATTTTAACCCTACTCCCTCCTCATTGTGGAAAAATAGAGTACCATAGAAATGGGTAAAGAAGACATGAAAAAAATCAGCTATGCTCTTACTACACAGAGGCAATTATTGTGACATCTTGGCATTTTTTTGCTTCCAGAATTTTTATAAACCATTATATAACATAGTTGAGATCATATTGACTATATTATTTTGAGAACCCAATTTTTTTTTGGCATTTGATATGCTCACAGCATTTTGCCAAGGCTGGTTGTTAATCAATCTCCTAATTGATATTATATATGAGAGACTGACAACCTGTTGTTGGCCTCCATATTGACTTTGGGATTTATTCAGGCCGCGGAAGGTGGTGGGTGGGTGGTAGGGAGGTCTTGTTTGCCATTACATCATTTCCCTCAAATTGCAAGTCTTCCTGCCACCTAAAGGGAAATTGGTCTGGGCACTTCTTTGTAGTTCAGCAACAGAAGTAGAAATCTGGCTGGGCATGTTGGCACACATCTGTAACCCCAGAGACTTGGGAGGCTGAGGCAGGAAGGAGGATGGAAAGTTCAAGGCCAGGCGTGGCAACTTAGCAAGACCCTGTCTCAAAATAAAATGAAAAAAGGACTGGTGATATAGCTCAGTGATAGAGAGCCCTGGGTTCAATTTTTACTTTCTTCCAGGGAGAAAGTAGAAACCTGAGAAGAAACCTTAGAATCTTGTCCAAGAACAAACATGCACAACATTCTCTCAGCTTCTTGGCCACCAGGACAAGTGGCAGAAATTGAAGATAAGTGGCTTAGGCCTATCCAAGTATCCTGCAGGATCAGACAGGGAGAGAGTGCCCCAAGGGAACAAAACCCACCTGGGGGCACCCCAGTGCCTGAGATGCTGCCTACACCACCATATTTAATCCTCAGAGACTCTGCATATTTAATCCTCAGACACTCTCCATTCATGACCCTATTTTAAGGATAACTTAACCTTAGAGATTTTAGGTGAATTGTCTAAGATGTTCAATTCAGGAAGTAACCAAGCTAGGATTTCAATCCAAATCCAAAAGTTTTTTCCACTGTACCCAAATTGCCTCTCAAGGTCACCAAGAAGTCTCCCTTCCTCGGGGCAGCTAATTAGACATTCATTTATACTGGCAACTTGTCTCAAAGAATAAAGAGACCAGGACCTGGGTGGTGTGCTGGATGATGGGGTGTGACAGGTACATCCCCGTTCAGGACTGAGGTGTGTTGACAACTGATGGCTTTCCATGATGTCCCTCTGCAGATATTGCCCTTGATAACCCTTCACTGAAGAGAAATGCCTTACCTAAGGTCAAGGCCCCTCCCCAAGGCAGTCAGCCTCAGTTACCAGTTCAGGTGGGGGATTTAGCAGCCCTTCCCTCTGGCCTCAGAGTGGGATGATTAAGGACCCTTCCAGACCCTAGAGCTGCAATGGCCTCAGTCCCTTCTACCCAGTCCCTCACTCTGTCCTGTCTGTCTGCCTTCCTTCCTGCACAGGAGCTGATCCCAACAAAGCTTCCCAGTAAATCCTCTGCACGTGAACCTCCTGCTCAGTGTTTGTTTCTAGGGACTTGACTAAGACCATGAGACCACTAGGCATCTACATGCCAAACTAGGGGCCATAGAAATGGACCCTGTAATGCACATCTTCCCCAGGACCCACAGCTCCAGGGGAGAGGGGAGATGAGAGATCCTGAGGCTTTGAGGAAGAGCAGGCCTCCATGGGGTGGCTGAGTGCTTTGGGGCAGCTAGAGGGTGTGGTTCTGTAACAGTGGTCCATTTTACCTTTTGAATATAGCCCTCCTTGTTCTGAGGCTTATTTTAAAAGGACATGTTCCCTCCTCTCCCCTCTCCCCCTCCCTAACAAGATTAGGGAGACAATGTTATCTTTTCTTCCCCTAGTTAATTGTCCTTGAACACATCCACCACAGGAAGGAGATATCTGCCAGAGGATCTAAGAAGAGAATTTGGACACACTTGTGGGGAACACCTGGGGCCCCCAGTCAGGGCACACCTGGAATGGAGCCTTTGAGGAGCTCCTTTAAAAGCCCTCTCTCCTCCCTGGTGGGCAGAATCACAGTCTCTGGGACAGGAGTCCCCTGGGTTTCTCCTTTGCTGGCAAGGCAATAAAACTTCTTTTTCCTTTTTCTCCAAATCGTGTTCTCATTATTAAATTGGCACGAATTGGCATCAGGGACAAGAACCAAGCTTTTGGTAACAAAATTAGCACCCCAGATGGGACCTGAGAGCAGCTCCACTCAGCTTTCTTGGGCAGGCAGGGCACTGCAAGGAACCACACTTCGAAGCTGAGGATGGAAGGCCGACTTCTTTTTTTTTTCTTTTTTTTTTTTATTGGTTGTTCAAAACATTACATAGTTCTTGATATATCATATTTCACACTTTGATTCAAGTGGGTTATGAACTCCCATTTTTACCCCGTATACAGATTGCAGAGTCACATCAGTTACACTTCCACTGATTTACATATTGACATACTCATGTCAGTTGTATTTTGCTGCCTTTCCTATCCTCTACTATCCCCCCTCCCCTCCCCTCCCCTCTCCTCTCTCTACCCCCTCTACTGTAATTCATTTCTCCCCCTTGTATTATTTTTCCCTTTCCCCTCACTTCCTCTTGTATGTAATTTTGTATAACCCTGAGGGTCTCCTTCCATTTCCAAGCAATTTCCCTTCTCTCTCCCTGTCCCTCCCACCTCTCATCCCTGTTTAATGTTAGTCATCTTCTCATGCTCTTCTTCCCTACTCTGTTCTTAGTTACTCTCCTTATATCAAAGAAGACATTTGGCATTTGTTTTTTAGGGATTGGCTAGCTTCACTTAGCATAATCTGCTCTAATGCCATCCATTTCCCTCCAAATTCTATGATTTTGTCATTTTTTAATGCAGAGTAATACTCCATTGTGTATAAATAAGGCCAACTTCTTGAGAGCTGACTGCTGGAAAGTCAGGAGATGGCCGAGTGTGCCTTGGGTTGAACCAGAGGAGCTATTCCTGTGAGTAAAAGGAGGGACTGAGGAGTGTAGCAGCACCTACAGAAGCCCCTTTTGCTTAAGGGAACTCCCTCCTTCCTTCCCTGAACTATGTGGATTACTCCATCTTGATCTACTTTGAGAAAAAGGAAACTGAATGCAGTAAAATCGGGACACCTTGGCCTTTCTGTAAGCTCCCCTGCAGTGTGCACACCAAGACCCTTGATTCTACATGTCTGGTTCCCCTTTTGGGACATCTTTGGTGTCTCTGGTGTAGAAGTCATGGTTAAGTGGGAGTTGGGAGCTTCGGGGGACTTTCCCCTATCTGGTCTGTTTTAAAGGTTCCCATCTATTGGACGTGGTTGGGATTCTCAGTTTGTCTTTATGATTTTTGTTTGTATCTGTTTCTGGCCCTTTAAGACAGGGACAATACTGTGTTGATTCTATAGGTTGTTTTCTTGGGAAAGATCTTGGCCCAATGGGTTACCTATACATATAAACCTATCTAAGAAAAAGATAATGTTTTACTGTAACAACCTGGTCTTTGAATGGTTTTCTGAATTATTGTACAAACTTGCAGTTGGAAGTTGGTCTGTCAGAAACAAAATAAGTGAAAGATTCTGTATGTACAGGTATGTATGCAATTACAAAATAAGGAGTCTAAACAGTCAAAAACCAATTTGGATGCAAAAAGATACTGCCTCTAATGTGTGAGCAAAGCAGGACACAAAAAGAAGATCTAAAAAATATTTATTAAATTTTTTATTCCTTTCAACCCGGTGCTGACAGTCTAAGCACTCCTTCTCATCTTGGCCCCAGGCAGCTGCAAATCATCCTACTGTGGGTCAGAGCCACCAATCCTGGGATAAGGGGTGGGGGGAAATCCCAGGGAAACTGTCTGGTCTATAGAGAAATGAGTAAAGAGGACCTGGCTTCTACCCTGCTTTCCAGCCACTCTTTGCCCATGGAAATAAAATCAGAGTTTGAGAACAAGGCTCAGTTTGCCACTTCTGCAGACAAATGAAATCTATGTGGGCTGTAGCCTCACTGATTTCTTTCTGGGTTCTTGTGTCATGGATTCAAGCAATGAAATCCACCAAAGGTGGTAGAGGACAAAAATAAAAGAAATAAAATTAGTTCTAAATGAGAGACAAAAATAGACAGAACTCCCCATGATGTGAGGGGGAAACCAGCAGAAAGCTTTTCCACTTGAGTACACTAGTCTGGAGACGTAATGCTCTGGGTAAAGGCATTGGTCAGAGTCCATGCTGAACAGACCCAACAGTGTTGGGGGTAATCGTTGGAATCTATGCTGCACAGATGATGGGAAGGCACCTAGGCTAGTGTCTTGACCTCTGACTTTCTATTTAACTGTGTGCTTTTATTAGTCTTAAGTCTCTATTTTTTGTAACCTCCATTTGGATCCATCCCCACTTCCATTCTCCCTGCCCCTCTGAGACAAAGGAGTGAACTGGAAAGCTTCACCTCACAGGGTTGCCTTTACATTCGAACCAAGCCTTATCTGGGGCCATTACACTCCTTGTCTGATGATTAACTAGCCTATCTTAATGGAGGTGGAAGATGAAAGCTGCCAGTCACAAGGAACGGGGCAATGGGTTCCA
This sequence comes from Spermophilus citellus, assembly GCF_964194105.1. Taxonomy (NCBI): domain Eukaryota; kingdom Metazoa; phylum Chordata; class Mammalia; order Rodentia; family Sciuridae; genus Spermophilus; species Spermophilus citellus. The sequence goes on from NC_138193.1 coordinate 92,254,580, forward strand.
GGACTATTAAATTATAACCCTGGGACAAAATAGTTTCCCCCTTTAAGATCTGACAGGGAGCCCCAATTGGCCAGGGGACACTTCCGGGTGCAGCCCTTCCTGTTGCCCACAGAGTTACAAGGGCCTACCCAAGTCCCCACGTATGCAAGTGTCTGTGTCTTGGCTCTGATGATTTCTGCAGAGAGAGGTCCCTAACAATCTCTGTATGGTCATTGTGACCTTCACTGGACAGAGTGCCCTAGATATAAAGATATATAAAGAGAGTCCCTGGGTACAACTAACAGTGAGGAACTCATTTAAAGTTGATGGCATTATGATGATGATAAAGGAGACTGGTCAAATAACAATGTCCTGTGCTCAAACCCCTTGAGTGCAAACTAGAAGGAAAAAAGATTAAGGCACAAGTTTTTAAATAAGGTCAGACTGCCACTTCCCTCTCCTGGGACAAAATTGGTTGTGTAAATTAAATGTACAGATAACATTCTCACCCTAAAAGCAACAGCTTCATTTGCAAGAGCCTCCCAGGGGAAGACGGAGGTCTCCTAGGAGTGAGTAAGACCTTTTAGGCCAAAGAGACTCTGAGTAAGGTGACCAATGTCATCCTAACCAAAATTTGTTTTAGGAGGAAATAACTTGTTCCAGGTGGCGGAAATAGCCCCTTAAGAAAGAGGCATTAATGGGGATTAATTCTCTTCTGGATGGTTGTTTAAAATGTGAATTGAGTCAGCTTTGCCAGATATCTTATTCTGCCTGTTGTGCCTGTTTAAAAAAAAAAAAAAAAAAAAAAAAACTCACACGAATGAGTCCCAATTTGTGCAAGACTTGAGAGCTAAAAAATATTTATGAAAGGGTGAGGTCCATTACTTGTAGGATTTTTCTTTGTCAGAGAAACAGATGAGTTAAAAATTTTGGTCCAGCTTGATTTTCAAGAATACCCTAAATATATGTGACTAGAGATACGTATACATCTAAAATTTAAAATGTTTGTCTGAGTTTTATCTAAATGTTCTTTGAAAGTTTATAAAATGAAAATTCATATAGATTTAACCAATAAGTGCTATCATTATGAAATTGGCATGAGCTGGCATCGGGGACAAGGACGGAGCGTTCAGTAACAGTTCCTGCCCAGAGGTCCTGGTGAAAGCACATGAAAGAGAATACAAAAAGAAAAAGAAAATGGAGGCCGACCTCATGGACCAGCAATGCTTTATTCAGCACTAAAGGGGCACAAGAGTCAGGTCATGGGAGGAGTTACTTTTGGTGGTGGGATCATTTATAGCTCAGAGTGGGGCCGGGCATGTAGGGCAACAGTAAGGGAAGTTCCTTGGGGTCTATTTTCCATATCCTTCACCTGGTGTCCCCATCCACCAAGGACAAGATAGAAGGGACCCAGGAGACCAAAAAAAAAAAAAAAAAAAAAAAAAAAGACACTAAAGGCAGTGGTTCTCAGCCTGAGCTGCACATTAGAATCAGCCCATAATGCCTGGAGTAGCCTCACTCTACCCTCAAGATTCTAATGACTGCTCAGGGGCAGGCCCTGGCAAAAGCATTAAAAAAAACACACCTTTCTAGGTAACTCTAATGTACAGTCAGAATTAGGAGACTTTTACCTGCACAGATGAACAGTCAGAAAATGCGAATATTGTCTCTTAAAATCTACTCCACAAGTTTGCTCTGACCCCTGGTGGTCAGACCCTGAATACCACGGAAGATCTCTTCCTGGGTCCCAGGGCCAGCACTACAGAAGGGAGCCCTCCTTCCTGACCTGTGCATGTGAGGATCTGTTCAGTGAACCAGCCACAACCAGTGTGAGTCCAGGGGTTCTCCAGGCAGGATTCCCTGGGATGCTTATTAAACCTGTGGAGTCCCTGGCTCTAACCCCAAATTACTAAGTCAGAATCTCTAGGATGAGGCCTGGGAATTCACATTGTTTCACAAATTCCCCAGGTGAATCCCCTGCACCTATGTTTGAGAACTGCTGTTGAGAGCTCTCTGCAGGGCACCTTTCTCCTAGGCAACCCCTCCACTCCAAGGAGCCCTCCAAAGAGCCCTCTTGCTCTTGTGTCGTTTGACAGCACACTAGCTTTCTATAGTGGGCAGTACAGGTTCCTGGATGGACCAATCAGCTTGTCAATGAGGATCTGAGAATCAGCAAATTCCTTCTAGTTTTTTTTTTCCCCTTTTCGCAGGTATGATAAACATTGCTTGTGAATTGTCCCAAATATATATTTTTTTCCTGGTCATTGTACAACTGAATTGAAAGTTTTGTATAATAAAAGGTTAACATAATGAGCTGAAAAAGAAATGAATAAAGCTTGATTGTTCTTTTCAGGGGCAGCATTTGCAGTTGAGCACACTGTATTTATCTTCCTGTTTGGTTCATTGTCTAATGATTGTCCTCTCAAGATGTAAGTATGGCCCTAATGCTGATAAAAATAGATATTAATAGACTTGCTTGCACACACCTCCCCAGAGGCACTGGCTTGTAAGGAGGCACAAATATTCCTCTGACCACTCAGCTGGCTTTGTGTAATCACAGCGGGCGCACCCCAGCTAGCTTGCAGCCCATCCTCCTGAGGCCTGTCTCGATATGGCTCTTATGCGGTGATCCTTGGCAGTTTTAAACTTCCTCATTTACTCCCTCAGTGAAGGCTCCAGTATCCATATTCATGAAATTATTTTGATTGTCTTTCATAGATAATGCATCCGTGGGCGGCAGACCCTCTGCTGGGTCAGGCCTCAGGGTTCCCCCTTCATCCTTCTCCAAAGGCCTCTTATCTTCTGAGGATTCACCCTCAAGACTGGCTGTAGATGAGACGGTCTCAACGGGACAGCCCTTTCTTTCTGTTCCTCCAAATGAGCACAGGCATCCCTTTTTGTCAGTTTTCTTGCTCATCGTCTTGGGGAATGGAGAGAAGTACCCAGGAGTGCTTGGGTAGCAGCAGCACTAGCCCACACTGGTTCTCCAAGATTATTTCGTTAGGGTACCGGGGGCTCTCCTGTTGGGACTGAGAGCATCTTTTCAGGTGTCTGACTCACAAATGAAGCTGGCACTGCCACAGCCTCTCGTGGATTGAGCTGGCACTGCTCTCAGGCCTTACTTGTCCATCCTGTGTCCTTGGCCTCCTGCCTCTTCTTCCCCAAAGTCCACTCATCCCCATAAGTCACTTTGACTTCAACAGGCAATTGAAACATTTCCCCACCTGTGTGCCCAAGTCCTTCCTTCGTCTTCAAGCTATTCTGCAGCAACTCTGAACACCACTGATCTGTGCCTGTCCCCACCCTACCATTCAATGCCTTTGGGAGAAGGTAGGGCTTTTCATGAGGTTGCCAAGTTAGCTAGAGGATGATAGCTGGAGTACAGCTTCCTCTAAGCTCCACCTACCCACGTTCCATCTTGACTTAAGCCCTCTGTCTCAAATTCTTGAGAAAGCCTTTATTAGGGGATGTAGTTGAAGAAGGAAGTAGTAAGAACAATCCCAAATCCTGCTATTCAATCAATATGCACTGGGTGTGTCCCCCAAAGTCCATGTGTTGGAGACTTAATTCCCAATGTAATATGTTGGGAGTGGGGCCTGAGAAGTGGATCCATGTCATTATTGCGGGGTGGGGGTTCCTTATTGTGAGAGTGGATTTGTTTTTAAAGTGAATTTGGCCCTCCCTCTCTCACACTGTTGCACTCTCTGATCCTCTGCCTTCGGTCATGGACTGATGCAGTCAGAGGGTCCTCACCTTATGCTGGCACCTTAATATTGGACTTCCCAGGCACCAGAACCAGGAGCTAATAAACTTCTGTTGTTCCCCGGTCTGTAGACATCCTGCTACAGTAACACAAAACAATGACGCCTGTGCTCCCCTTTGACCCCAGGACGGGATATGGTTCTGGTCCAGGTGTCTTCTGAGGCTGCAAGGACAGATAGTGGCCACCCTTGGACTGTGATTTCACGGGTCTGGTGTTCACCAAAGGGGCACAACCTGAGGGGTGCTGAAGTATGGGAGGAGACAGAGCAAGCTCCATGATTGACACATACTCCCACCAGGGCACAAGAAGGACCTGTACTGCTCCAGTCCCCTCCACCACGGCCACCACACCAGAAGGAGGGAGGGGTTCCTTTCCTTCAGTCCACCTGCTACTAAGGTTTCCCCATCAGTGGCAGAGCGCATTTCTCTCTGGATGGAATCTTCTGTCTTTATAGGTACGGCAACGCATGGCAGCAGCCATATTTTGCTAGTCGCTTGGTTTCTTCAGGCCATATTTACAGCATACTTTTCCCACTCTAGACTTTCTCTTGGTCAGTGTTGGGACCTACTTTACTGTCCTGGGTTGTCTCCTTTCTCTGCCCATTAATGTTCTTGGTTCCTACCTCAGGAGACCCAGCCTCCCTCCTAACCCAGTTCCCCTACCCTTCCACCAGCCGGATGCTAAGTCACATTTACTAAAGAATACCCATCATTTCCCAAATAGTTATTATGTACCAGAATTGGCATTAAATAATCTTCTTGCTGTTGGATTTTTCATTCTTATGACACCTGATAAATTAAATTCTATTATCATCACCCTTTTGATGTTGAGAAAACAGACTTAGAGTTAAGCAGCTTGTTCAGGATTCTGCAATAAGAAAGTGGTAAGGCCAGGACAGTCTGATTTGAAAACTTGAGTGTCGCTAATGTACTTTTGAAGATAATTTTAGATATTTTTTCACATATTTCTTCAATCTAAAAGTAAGACAAGACCTATCCATCACAGAGGCCATGAGAATCTGCAGGGCGCATCCTCCTAGAGGTCAACCGCCTCATCTCTGCCCCTCTAGCAATGTTCTCACGGGCCTTCCCTGTCAGTTCCAAATTCTAGTCTAAGGACTCCTTCTAACTTATAGTTCATTTGTCTAGGTAAAATAATTATTGTAGCCCAAGATAAATGAATGGTCTTCCTCTTCAACACTCAAGTAATCCACTTGATTTATGTAGTGCACTAAATGCCACACAGATTTATTGAGCACCTACCTTGGGCCATGTATCTGCTAGGAGTTTGGGACATAAAGGATACATTATCCTTGCCATGTAAGTAGCCATGTATATAGTATATAATAGCTTAAGTGAGTGAGTAAGACATTGTACAGAAAGAGGAAGAAGCTGTAAGATTCACAGAGGAGAATTTCATAGAGGATAGAAACCTAGGCTCTGAATTCAGATTGAACTGAGTTCAAATCAAAGTTGACCACTTCCATCTATGTGATCTTGGGTAAGTTATTTAACCTTTCAAAGGCACTCTCCTTGATGTGTAAAATGGGGTCAGTGACACCTCTCTTATAAGGTTATAAGGATTAAATTAAAGTATATGTCATATAAAAAGGGCCTTCCTATAGTATTCCGTAAAGATGTCATAGTAGGGGCAACTGATGATATTTATTAAACACTGGCCCCTAGTAGGTAGTGAGAATCATAGCAGTGATATTTGAATTGGGACTTGAATGCTGATTGGAGTTTGACTGATCAGAAGAGAGGTGATGAGAAATTCTAGACAAAGGAGGAACATAAATGAAGTCATGGGAGTATATGATGTGTTCAAGGACTGCTAATTAGCCCTGTGCCTGGGGCTGGGCACATGGCATGGGGGAAAATGCCACCTGAAGGAGAGGTGCTGGCTAGATGAACGAGATCACAGAGGTCCTTTGAGGGTTTGGAGTTCACTTCTTTACTCTCTAGTACTCCATCTTTCCACCCTAGGGAAGTGGCACCATTTTGTAAAGTAAAAATACTATAAAGGAGAGAGAAAGGCCTTTCTACACTGCTGGAAGGGGCGGCGGGTACAGTCCTTTGGAGGAGAATTTTAGCAATAAAAAATTAAAGACCTTTCCAGGGTTCGTAGCTCTTCATCTGATAATTTCACTTTTAGGAATTTAGGAAATGAATCATCACCTTTTGAAAAGATTCCCACGCAAGGATTTGTAACTTTGACAAGGCCAAAAGTTAGAAATGATATAATGTCCAAAGATGCAGGATAGGTTAACTTTCCCAAACTCAGGTTTGGAAGCTCACCCTGCAGAAAAACCAATGCCTGAGAGATCAGTGTTGGGGAAGAAGAAAGGGAAAAGAAAGGGGGTACAAGAAGAGAGACAGAAACAGAGCAATCTATGGAGAGTAAGTTTAAGTTATAAACACCTCCCTTCAGAGGCATACAATTGCATGATTGGTTTGCACAGGAAGAGGGCCCCAGCAAGGACTTGGGGACAAGAACTGGGGCTGGGGACAACGTAACTAGGTGCAGCATGAGTCCAGTGCATTGTGCAAGGCAGTTCAGGGTGGCCTAGTGGGACACATGCTCTGTGGACACCCAGAAGACACCCACAGGCTGCCCAGAAATATTGGGGGTGGTGAGACTTTGTAGGGAAGAGGCTCAAAGTCAGTAGGGTAGGTCACAAACTCTGGGTCAGCCTCTCTCACATGCAGCTGTAAGCTCCAGTGACTGAAGTGATTAAGTTTTTGTTTTTTTTTAATGGGTGGGTTTAGAAAAACAGTAATTGTTAAGTAACCACCACCTGGGTTCCTTCTGTCCCTCGTGCCTGTCCCCTTCCTGCCTCTCCACCTTCACATGCACTCCACATTCTTATCCTGCATAGGAATGGAAACTCCAGCTTTTGTTGGGATCCTGTCTCCCAGGGCACAAATTGGGGAGGAAGGGACCTGTGCCTGACTTGGATGGTTCATATTTATCCAGACCACAATCCACAGCTTAGCAAACACAGGCTGGATGAGTTTGGGGCGTCATCCTTCTTAAGAATAACAAAATCATCTCACTTTGTTGACTTTGCCATTTCCGCTCCCTGAGGAATGTAACAACACATGAAATCTCCCAGCTGATCTGTTCAAGCACCCTGTATACCCGTTCACCCGGCCCCACAGTGCCCTTTGTTATGTTTTACATGGAAATTTGACTTAATCCCGTAAATCAACACTGGTTTATTTTCTTATAAAGAAAAAGGGAATGAGGCTTATCAAAATTAACCAGACTGAGGACGCTTTACCTTGGGGCTGCCTGCAGGACACTGTGGGGAGGTGTCCAGGGAGCTTCTGGGAACCCAGTAATGCTGTTTCTTGACATGGGTACAGGTGTTTTGGCTTTTACTTTGGGAAAACTCGTCCAGGGATTTGGACTTTCTTACCACTCTCCTGCTGGCTGGTTCCTCGCATCTGCACTCCTCAGGGAGGCCTCCAGTGACCCCTCCACTGGGGGTGGGGGTGGGGAGGGGGTTTCCTTGCTTTGGAGTTTCATCAAACCTGCCACCCCTGCCCGCCTCACGGCGCTGATCCCAAGTGAAATCATCTAGCTGTTCTGTGGTTACTGGTTGAGGAAGCCTCTCACATTAGACTCCTAAGCAACAATGCTCGCTGTGTCCACCTGGTCTACAGCTGCGTGTGCTGAGGCTAGCACAGGGCCTGATACACAGGGTGGCAAAGGGCACTGTAAAGGAATGATGAAGGAACAGAGAGCGAGTCAAGCAGAATAGAGGACTTGGAGAAGAGGAGGAGGAGGGAAGGAAGGGGAGGGAAGAAGAGCTGTGTCTCTCAAGATCTGGGTAACTGGAATCATGGCTACAGGCTGGGGAGGGAGAGCCTCCAGGAGTGAGTGAGCAGAGTTTATCATGAGTGAGCAAAGAGGATCCCGAGACAGAAGTCTTTCCAAGGGAAGGTAGGTTGGTTCAAGGACTATAGCCTAAGTTCCTAAGGTGAGGTTGAAGACCCTGACCCTCACTGCTTTCTGATTTTCTTAAGGCTCAGAGGACAGTACAAAAAAGAGCTATTTCTCTATCATTTCTCTAGGACACAGAGCATGAGATGTCAGCAGTGTGGGTGCGGGGAGAGGCAGCACCAAGGACAACCATTACATTATAGAGTAGTGGTGGGGTGGGGTTGCAACACTGTGGCAATGAAAGCATCTTACTACAGTACTCAGGAGCAGCCCCAGCAGCCTGACTTGGGCGGCCACAGCAGGATCTCTGCATTTGTTAGACAATGGAGGCCTCTGGGTCTTGGTGACATAGCTGCTGTCACATGCAAGGAAAGAGATCTGCCTCAGGAGAAAGGGTGGCCATGGCAGGTGCCACTGGGGGACCAAGGGGCTGCATCTCAGAGCAGGATGTGAAGTGAAGGGCATTCCTTCAGAGCAGGAAGTCCCATTAGGAATTTACTGTTAGGTGTTACCTGGTTTATGGCCCCAGGCTGGAATTCTCTGGGAAACACAAATCACTGAGAGTTGGTCTCTAAAGAGCACAGACAGGTCGGGAGGAGAGCGCCAAAGAATCCAAGAAACCAAAAAAGCAAACAGCCACTTGGATTTGTGAACAGGTCTTCCTCTCAGGACCCCTCACCTTTGCCATCCTTATCATACAATTATCACCCAAAGAGACTTGTCTCCTGGCACCCAAATCTCCCTCGAGAGATATTTCCCTTTGAACTCAATACTCCCAAAGACCACTCTAGGGACAAAGGCTCCTGCTCTTAAGGGGAAAAATATTTCATGAGATGAGAGAAGACAAAACCATCATCAGTCAGTTGGAAAACACCCAATTATTTTCCTTGAGGCACTATCTCAATATAGGCTTGTGTGGGTGGGGCTTGCGAACACATTTTCTCACCTTTTTTTCCCAATATGCTGGCTTCCAAATGTTTTTGATTGCATACCCTATTAGTAAAATTATTTCAAGCAGGTACCACAAATATAGGCATGTTTATTCATTAACTGTCCTTATATAATAGTGTGTGTATTGTATTTATAGTGAATGTTCTAATAGCATACGTCCCCAAGTGTCCCACTAAACAAATGTGAGGCAGACAGGGCAGGCACCATAAACCTCACTTCACAGATCAGTGAACTAAAATTCAGTAGGGAAGGGACTTATCCAGGCTATAAAGCCAGAATTTATGGAATGAGATTGAAAGCCACCTCTGCTCAAGCCAGTGACCCCTACTAACCCACTGTGCTGTCTCCCAGGGTGGTTTGAGCCACATCTCACAGGTGCTCTGATTCTTCCTTCCGTGTTTCAAGCTCCATCTCTTCTCAGCCATCCCAGTTTGGAGAAGGTCCAGTGTTAGTTTCTGGTGATTTTCACATTTTTTTCCTGCCTTACTGATTTTATCAGTATCTCAGATAACACAGGTGAACTACGCCATCAGGGTTCTGGAATCAGGAACCATGGGCTGTTAATGCCTCATCTGTTGCTCCCTGACCCATCAACAGATGATGCAGAGATCATCTCCAGGTCTCGCTGGGCCCAGAGCTAATGAGTTCTGCAATTTATTTGCAGAAGGAAGATGCTCTGTCCAGTTGAAAGGATGTGTGCCATGATCCTCCTTGAGTGACCACTCTTGACAGGAGGACATGGCACATGTGCTCCCCACACTAGAATGTGGCATGAAGGAGAGTTACTTCCTGGAGTCTTTTCCTGGCACTTTCTCCCCTCTCCTAGAAGGGCTTTATAAAAACACCAATTTCCTGAAGCAGAATAAAGATGAAGATGAAGAAATATATGGAAACCACAATTGAAGCAGTCAAGATGTCGGTATCTGGAAGCATCCAGAAGTGAGGTGGGGTCAGATGGGGAGAGGGCTGGGGAGAGGACATGGGAGAACTTGCTGTTAGAACCCATTATTGGCTGTCTCTCTCTCTCTCCAGTGCCAGGGCCTGGACACAGAAGTCACTGTTTAACTAGGGTGGAGCGGCAGCACCTGGCGTGCCCATATAAGGAAGAGCCCAGGGAAAGAAGCAAGCAGATGCCAGGACTGCCAATTGGCCCACAGCTTCTCTGAAGACTTCTCCGCAGTCACCACTGCCACCTTACATCACACAAAACTGCTCCTGCTGAGGCTGTGGGACTGGGTCCCAACTGGGTTTCCTGCAGGAATACTGCCGTGGATGCTGCTCCATCAGACGTACCTGTGAAGGACACAGGTAAGGTGTGAATGGTGAACTTTTGGGGCTCTGAACCACGAAGAGTCTTCTAGAATTAGAGAATAATTCATGAGGCACATCCTGAGTCCCCTAGAAATGTGATTCAGTAACATGGAAGACCAGCTATGTGTGATCAAAGTGGTCCTAGAAGATGCTTTAAGAATGAGGGCAAAGGACGAGTTCACTTTCTAGGAGAAGATTATAGAGATTGTGGGCTGGGGATGTGGCTCAAGCGGTAGTGCGCTCGCCTGGTATGCGTGTGGCCCGGGTTCGATCCTCAGCACCACATACCAACAAAGATGTTGTGTCCGCCGAGAACTAAAAAATAAATATTAAAAATTCTCTCTCTCTCCTCTCTCCTCTCTCACTCTCTTTAAAAAAAAAAAAAAAAAGATTATAGAGATTGTGCCCAGTTACTGCAGAGAGAGGACCTCACAGTCACTGAGCCATCTTTGCCTTCTGCTCAAAGTCAAAGCCTTGAGTGCATCATGGACCATGAGAGAATTGTGCCCCTGTGTTCCCCTATGTATCATTTCTGACCCATGTAAGTGCTTAACGAAAATTTGCTAAAAGGAGAAAGGGGGCCCAGGCCTTCTGTTTTCTAAAGATGTAGCAGAATAGTTACATGAACAAAGTGGCAAAGTCTGGACTAATCACAAAAGATAGATCACTGCAGTTTCAGAGAGTCAGATGCTTCCCTTCCCCCTACAGCTGTGTCAGTCACAGATTTGTCCCTGTGGCTGCTGGAGTCAGATCATTTTTGAAATGTGATGCTGTTCTCAGGGAGATAGTCCAGCTGCTTAACTTGAGCTCAAATGCAAATGTTTTCCAACTTCAGTCACCCTAGTCATTGACTACTCTGTTTGTCCTGGGTCACAAGAAAAACTTTGTTCATCCCTAAGAGAGATTAAGTGGATCTCTGACCTGCACATCTTCTTGAATTGCTCCACCACAAGGGGCATTTTTAAATTTTTTTTGGTGGTGGAGGGGTGCATAGTAGCTGTAGGAAGGTTTACTTGTTTGTTCATTCACTGATGAGAATATAATAACCTAACAATTTCTAATAGGCATGAGTTATATGTGGCATGAGCTCATGGTTCTCAAATTATAGATGGACAAAGCGTCTACCAGACACAAATGACAGAACTAAAGTTCTATCATACCTCAGTTTGTCCCATTAGCTGATAGTGTTCAATGACCCATTTGGAAGAACACCTTAGAAGAAGAAGTGCTATCAAGAAAGGCATTCACTAATGACCCACCTCCCGGGACTGAGGGCATATTCTGTGTCAGGTATTGTGCCTGCTACCCTACTACATGTGAGCTGAGGGAATCTGGGCCTCAGTTTTCTCATCACTAAACTGTGGTAGCCATAGTATCCACCTCATACCATTGAAAAAGTTAGATGGGGTTGGATATGAAAAGTACTTAGCTATATCTGGCTCATGGTAAGTGCCCAAGAAATGTTAGTTATCACTAATGATATTTCTTTAGACTGGTTCTCTGTGAAGCAAAGCCCGAGGTGAAGCATCAGCAACATGCACTCACTTCCCTGGAGGTGTGATACCTGGGCAATGGGAGTGAGGGAAATGGAAAATAAGCAGAGAATCGTGGGAAACAATGCAGGCCACCCACCCAACCTGTCTTCACAAAGAGGCATGGAGGTCACTTGGCAAAGCAGGCCATCTCTGGGCTAGCTTTTCATAAACATTTTGGCTTAGAATAGAGAGAAGGTGGAGAGGAAATGGTGATACACTGGCTCCTTATCTCCTCCCTCTTCTGGTTCAGAGGAGTTTGCTCTCCTGCTTTCCTGGCTTGTGTCATTTTGCTCCCTTGGCAGCCTCTAGAAAACTCAGATCTTAGGTCCTTGAGGCTGAGGCAGAAATGACGAGCAGAGCCATGTGCTTGGCTAGAGTAGAAAAGGAAACTTAGAGTCCTGGAGACAGGTGAGGCTAGAAGAACCTGAGATAGCACTGGAGATATGCTCAATGAAGATCAAATTACCATGGTTATTATTTTCTGAACACTGTGCCAAGAACTAGTGTTTCCTGGGGTCACCTCTTTCTCCCATAAAGAGAACTGTGAAGGGTCATCTGAAGTCAGCTGCTCCATCCCGTTTCTCCTCAATGTTTGGAAGTCTGACAGAGTACATTCTAATGCTATCAAACTTCATGGTGGAGCCTGCCACTGATAGGTGGTAAGGAAGCCCAAGACCGTACAAAAAACACCAGAGCAGAATCAAGAGGGGAGTGTTGATTTTCTACCACCCTCGAGACAATAGGGTCTCCTTATCTGTGGTTTCTGTATCTGTGCATTTGACCAACTGCAGCTCAAAAAGATTGGGAAAAAAAAAATTTGTGCTGAACAGAACAAGCTTCTTTTCTTGTCATTATTCCCTAAACAATACAATATAACAACTATCTGCACTGAATTCATATTGTGTTAGGTGTTATAAATAATCTCGAGATGTTTGAAAGCATACAGAAGAATGAGCATAGGTTATATGCAAATACTATGCTTGACAGTCCTTGAACATCCTCAGATTTTGGTATCCACAGGATACTACACTACACAGTGTAGTCTTCTCAGTATCCATGGGGGACAGGTTCCAAGACCTCCTGTGGATACCAAAATCTGAGGATGTTCAAGGACTGTACAAGCATAATATTTGCATATAACCCATGCTCAGGATACTTGGGCTAGGAGAGAGCCAGGGTTCTGGAGCTAACATCCTTACTCCACCAAATAAGCCCAAGAGGCTTTAAAACCACGAGTGGCCAAGACCCTTGTTTGCTTTTCCTCTGAAAGAATGGTCCCTTGGGCAGCAGTCTGCCCTCTGATCCTATTAGGTCAGCCCTGCCAGGCCCACCTGCCAGTCCTGAGGATCAGCCTGAGCAGGACCTCTCCTTACACACAGAGAACAAGCTGACCCTAGCAAACCTGAAGACCAGAAACATGAGGGGCATCCTGTCCCTCAGAGTGACCTCACCTGCCTTCAATGACCACATCTGGATCCAGTGGACTGTCAAGGGCCTGGGGTGGGAGAAGCGATGAGGTCCCAAGCCATAGGAAGCGTGCCCCAGATCTCTATTCAAACACTGGCTTTCCCCAGCAAGCCTTCACCAGCTTGCTGCCAGTGTTAAGCTCCACTAGGACTTTTGTGGCATTACCTGGGGGAGAAGTTCAGGGCAGAGACTTTCTGGGTCCCAGGACTCTGGTGGGCAGGCTGGCCCATTCCATCAACTCGGTCCATCTTGACCCAGCTCTGCTCTCTCTGTCTCACCTGTCTGTGAACCATGCCTATTCCCTCCGCCAGGTTGCTTTCTCCAAAAGGACACAGGCCTCACCCCTGGCTCCCTGTCAACCTCATCTGTACTGGAAGGCTGTCCAGGCAGCAGGAGGGCCCTTCTGAGGTAGAGGCTCCCAGACCTGTCCACCCTCGTGGACCTGTCCTTCCCTCACCTCCCCTTCGACCTCCCCACAAGCTGGTTCTTAAACCATTTCTGTTCCTCTCTCTTTCCTTCTTGCCTGAAGCCCCTCCTGGAAATGCTCCGGCCCTCACCCCACCCCTACCTCGGAGTTCTAAGGGATGGGAACAGATGAAAGAGGAACACGGGGCCCCTCAGAGGCTTTTCTTTGCTCCTCTCTCGCACCCACAAACGCTTGTTTCTTCCACACTGCTCCTTGTCATATTTAATCAGAAAGCTTTCACTTTTTTCCCTCTCACTGGTCCACACACCCCTGTCCCTGACCCTAGAGGTGTGACTCCATCTGCTTGGATGGAAGCTTTCTTATTCAACCCCCCCCCCGCCCCCAACCATCTCAGAACATCTCAGAATATTGAGACCCTTGGTTCCACGCCCAGCGCCACAGAAAAACAAAAACAAAACAAAACAAAGGCACCTGAATCCCAGGATTCTCAGAAAAAAATCTGAGAAGAAGCTTGGCCTGGGCCCTCCTGAGAACCACCACAGGGTGACCTTGAGCTCCTGGTTGGGACAGAGATGGCTCCCTTGGCCAAGGTGCCTGGCTGCTCATGCTGCTTGGTGTTTCTCCCACCCCTGCCCCATGGTTGGGGGGGGGGGGCATTGGCAGAGCCAGGCTCCCACTCCCAGCTCTGCCCATGCACCTCTGTGGCTGCCAACAGCCTGAGATGCCCAGAATGACCAGGCCCAGGCTGGTGTGCCTGAGGTAACCAGGCCAGAGGTCCACCTGCCAGCTCAGCCGCCTTTCCTCCCTGCTCTGTTGTAGGCAGCGCTCCGGGTGGAGGGGTGGAGTCTCAAGGGCTCCTCCCAGGGGTACAGCAAGCAGGTGCAAGTCTCTTTTCCTGCTGTCCTTCAGCATTCCCATGGGATGAATGAGGCACAATGACAGTGAGCCAGGGACACCCAGGCTACACGTGAACGGCTGCCTTGTTGTGTCTTTGCCCTTCATTTCATCTTAGCCTCTCCTGGGCCACTCTCCTCCTTACAGTCCCTCTCCCCACTGACTGGCCTTTCCTTTCTCTCTTGGCTCCTCTCTGGGTCTCCCTGCCCCGCCCCTTCCCGCTCCCTCTGCCTTTATCTGCCTCATCTATTTCCTTTCTCTGTCTCACTTCAATGAAAGACTAAGAAGATAGGCCAAGAGGAAATTCTTTAAGAATAAATGGATAATCTAATTGTGGCCTCAACTTCCAAAAAGCCTTTGGAAGGGGCAGGGAGAGGAAAAGATGCCTAACCCAGTCCTCTCTGGTTCATGCCTTTTGGAATAGATCAGGTGGGGAGCCTGGGGAGTACTGGTCCAAAACAGAAGCTCTTAAGACCCAGCATTTTAGGTTGACAAATGGGCCCCATCCTCCTAAGTGTCCCAATTGACTCAGTAAGTGAACAGAACATTCCTTCATCCATGCCTAGAAACCTAGGAAAATATCAAATATTGGCAGAGCCAGGCTCCCATTCCCACTCTTTGAGAGGCATATAATTGCGGAACCCAGGGAGAATGCTCTATCTACCTTGTTTGTAGAACGCAGTTGACGATCTACTCAAGAATGTTCTAGGCCTCTTTCTCAGTTGAATGACACATATCAAAGATGTCTAGAGGGGAAAGAGGAGAATAGTTTTATGCAAAATGCATCATGTTGCCACACAATGAGCCTAAACTTAATGGCAAAGAATAAAAACATTCTGTGGGTTCTTGTTTTATCATCTGCCGAACAATATCACTTAGGGCTTAGAAGAACCCATATTCTCAACTCCAGAAGCACAGAACATTAGGGTTGAAAAACACCTAGAAAAGGAAATCCAACATTCTTAGTGTTCCCAATGGGGGAAGCTGGGCCAGAGGACGGAGCCCAAGGCTCAGAGACTTTAGTGGAGCTGCACAGATTTTTCTGCCAGGCAAATGTCCTCTTGGCCGCCTCACAGGGTCTTCTGGGAAGGAGCCATCTGCTGAGGTCTCTGAGCTCCCATGGGCCCGCAGGCTGGGTCCCCGTGCAAGGGCAATGGGGAGAGAGAGGATGTGGCTGCTCCAGGCCTGGCACCATGGGAGGTAGCTTCTGTGTTCTGCTCTCTCGTGCCAAGCTGTTGATCTGCTTGGCAGCCAGCCCTGAGGCCGAACCCAGTCACTGGCAGGCAGTGGATAGTTCCATTCTGAGCACTCACTTCTCTGGCACCTGCTCCAGATCTGAGATGCTTTGTAGCATTCTAAATCTGCCTCTTTCATGTCTCCCACTTCTGTGGCCCCTAGTGGATTAGAGATTATCTTAGAGGCTGAAAAACACTTGCTTACCTGCACCCATCTCAGCCCCAAATGAGCAGAGAATAGAATGCACAGGGCCAGGCCCTGCTTACAGGCCAGATCTCCAGCCTGCAAGCTGGGGCAGAGCAGGAGTCTCCTACAAGTGCTGTCCAATTCTCCTGATTGATCTTGAGCCTCAGTTTCCCCTTCTGCAAAGTGAGCCCAGCAGAGTCGTCCTCTGAGACCTGTCTTTCTGGGGGTCACAACCTCCACCTATAATTTTTAGGCCACCAAGGCATGAAAAGGCTCTGAGATGACTCAGATGCGTGGGAGCAGCCTGGGACGGCACCCTTCTGGGGTTAAGTACGATATTCAAAATCCAGAATTAGTGCTCATCCTCACTTAGCACCATATCCCACAGTTCTCCCGAGATTAGTCATGTGTCCCCTCTCTCCGTCTCTTCCTCTCTCTTGCTTCTCTCTCTCTGCTTTACCCTTTTCCTTGCCATTTCTCCTCTGTTTTCTCTTCCCCTTTCTCTCCCCCCTCTTCCTTGCTTTGTCTGATTCTCACCCTCTCTCTCTATTCCTCTCCCCCACATTCTCCCTGCCTCCCTTTTCTAGCTTCTCCCTCACTCCTTCCCTCTCTGTCCCCGAAGCCCTGAGGTGTGCCGAGGTGGCACATAGCTGGAAGTGATTTGCACTGGGTTTTTTTCCGCCAGAGAGCAGTTAAGTGCCTTATTTTCTCCACTTGGGTGGCTAGATTATTCTCCATGTGTTAAACAGTGTAATTAAACACATACACACGAGAGTGCGCGGGCCCCTTCCCCCACCCTTCCTTGTTCCTTGTCAGCAGAGAGAGTGTCAGCCCCAGCCTTCAAGCTCTGTTAGTTTTAATTTGAGTTGTGGAATTAGTAATGGGTTTTGCTGGAACACTGTTGTGGGAAATAGATCGCTCCTCGTGCAGGGCTTGGGCACCATTTCAAATGAGTATTTGTTAAGGGGAAAACCGTCCCTTGTCGTGTTCTGCTACATTACATCAGATTTATTTCCATTGTTCTGAAAAACACCAGCCACAGGAGAGGGCTGTGCGCATCACTCCTGGGCAGACGACGATTGAACCGAACCGCTGCTTCCTGTTTCTTAGTTGATTGAAAAAAAAATGCAAACAAACTCACCCTTTGTGGCTGGGAGATGCTAAGCAAGTCTAATGGCACAGTGACCAGGCCAACTCCTGCACCCTCACTGTGAGGGCTAGGGCAGCTGCTGTCCTGCATGTGAAAACTGGATGCTGGAGGAAAGCACCAGAGAGACGAGAGCCCAGTGGGTCAAAGGTGAAAGGGAACTGCCCCGCTCAGGGATGCTTCTGCACCACCTCTGCTTGACCAGTTCCACTCAAGTGTCCTCACACCCTTGTTTATATCATTCATAGCTCTTTTCTTGGTGCTGTCCAATAAGGCAGCCACTAGTTGCATGTAGATATTTACACATTTAAATGTAAATGAAATAAAATGGAATAAAATTAAAATTCAGTTCCTTAATTGTACTAGCCATATTTTAAGGGTTTGATAGCCACACGCAGCTACTGGCTACTGTGTTGCCTGGCGTGAGTTTAGAACATCTTCCTTGCTGCGGAAAATTCTGTTTTAAAGATCTTTAATCCCTTCCCCCAAAATCTGAGGACTAGTTGCACCCTCTAAGCCACACAGATGATGTGTGCCTCCTTTGCCTTCCAATTCTTTCCACTGGGAATGTGATTGGCTTCAGGGGCATGCTGCCCATCATGGCAGGACAGGGTGGGCACGGAGATGCAAATGCCCTGGGATAGGGTGGAGGCTGCGGGATCCTGGTGCAGTTACAGGTGCTGAGCAATAGTGCAGTGTACAGCTCAGCTGCGTGCCCATGTAGGTGGGCACTCAGAGTGGCTACCAGGCAGAGTGGTGAGTGTCCAGACATTTGGGAGGAACATGACTCTGGAAACCTGATGTTGGAAGTCCAGAGGAAGTCTGGCCAGGGCTTGGGGTACCCATCACATGGTATGGAGCCCCAGTCACTGGACTCAAGTTCAGTAGGCCAGGCAAGATACCTGAGGACTTCCTGATAGGATACTGGTCACAAGATTTTCTACATGCCCCACCAAGAGTCTTCTCCCTTAATACCCACGGGGCACTATGAGGCTGGTTTTACTACTTTCACCTCCAGTCTATTTTATATGTTAGGAAAGGAGGCTCGGAAGTTCCAGTGCCCAGGGTCATGTAGTCAGTAAGACACAGCTGGATCCAAACCAAAGTCCCCACCTGATTTCACCTGCTTGTGCCCACCACCTCATTCTGCCTCTTTTGCTCTTTTATTTCCTCTTTCTAAAAGGGCAAGGCAGAGCACAGCTTTTCCACACTGGATCTTAACATTGGGACAGAGAACTGCCAGGGAGACAGGAGTGGGGAGCCCTGTTGAAGGTCTGGAAGTGGTTGAGCCCCTGTTGTCTCAGTGACATCCATCTGGAGGGCCAGGGAAGGGGGCTGCAGGGACAAAATGATGAGTCTGTAGACCTCTCCTCAATCTGCATTTCTCCCAGTAAACTCTGGAACTCCAGCTCTTCTTCCCAGGAAGTGACTTCTAGGCTCCTGGTCTACTTGGCTTAAGTCTGGATGGCACACTTGTGCCAATTAGATGGCCATCGCCTGTTCCTAGTTGGTATAATGCCTGCCAGGAGAGCTTCCTGCCAGCACAGTGCTTGCCTCCCTGGCCGGGTGACTCCATACCACTCAAATACTCTTTTTTTGGATACAACTGAGAATGTTGATGAACCTCTTGGAATGCAACTTCTAGAACTCAACCCAGACATTAACGCGGCTCAAGAGAAGCTTCATACCTGGGACTGGAGCCTGGATCCCAGTCACAGCAATGCTGTACTGCCCTAAAGGCTGTCAAATCTCTCATAGTTTCGCCTCATTATAAAGAGGAAGGCAAGGAAAGCATGCAAAATATTTTTTAAATGAAATGTAGCGAGACAGACCCTGCTCACTGTGTACTTGCACAATTAACTTTGAAATGTGAAGACAGGTTTGCAGTCGCATGGAGTAAGTTTCATCTCCTGGGTTCTGAGGTCATTTGGGTTTTAGTTCTTCCCTCTGCTTGGTTAGTGGTTCTTCCTTTATTTCTACTATTAAGCCTGAAAGAGATGAAAAGGATTTTTAAATTTTCATTTCAACACTTTCTTCCAGGATTAAGATTTAAAAAAAAAATTTTTGTTTTGAACAGGAAAAAACAAGGGAAAGAACTCTGTGACCATTATAATACAATGATTCCAAGATAATCCAGAATCTTTCATCCATAATCTCTGCAGCAACTGTGAATTCTATTTACTAAGCTCTACTCTACCTTCCTGTGCTACATTTCACAGCTCTACCATATGACATGATGTACAACTTAGCCTGTACAATCTGTTTTCACCATCTTATATGTAAGAAATAGGTGATTTCATCAAATGATTTTTAAAGATTAAGAAATTACACACACACACACACACACACACACACATCCTCTTCATTCAGCATATCAACTAAGTACTCAAAATACTCCTTTGTAAGTCCATTTCAGGTTTTTGCTATGAATATTAGACTTCTTAAAAATATAATTATGGAGCTACAAAAAATTTTAAATCAGTATTTGGAAAATGATGGCCTTAATTGCAGATAAACTTTCTGTTAGGAAAAGAATCTCTCACAAATTATCTTATGTTAAATTTCTATAATAATTAACATTTGGCTCAATTTATAATAATTAAACTTATCAGCAGATGTTTGTAATACCTCTGTATTTGCATAAGGTAAAGAATAACTGTGCTCTTCAAGAGACACTGTTTAAAGATTAAGAAGATTAGCTGCAAACTGGGAGAAGATATTTGCAGCATATATAACCAACAAAAGATGAATATCCAGAGTAAGTAAAGAATTCCTACAAATCAATAAGAAAAAGACAACCCAATAAACAAATGGGCATAAGATATGAATATTCATTTCTCCAGGGAGGGAACATGAATGGAGAAGAAACATATTGAAAGACGCTCAATCTTACTGGTAATCAGGAAAACAAATTAAGACCATAAGGAGTTGCCATTTACTCCCACTAGACAGATACAAATAAGAAGCTTGCCAATACCAAGAGTTACTGAGGATCTATAGCAATGGGGGCTGTTTGCAATGCTGGTGGGATTATAAATTGGTACAACCTTGAAAATAATTTGCCATACTTAGGTTCAGTATGTGCATACCCTAAACCCAGAAATTCCACCCAGGAGTACACCTGGAGACATTCTTGCATGTGTTTATTGGGAGATCTGCTCCAGAGAGGAGAGGTCTAAGTAAATTGTAGAATGATTACTTTTTTATATACAGCAATGAAAAGGAAAGAAATACAACTACTTTTTAAATTTATGGGCTTATAAAAAAAAGGAAGTTGCTGAAGACTAAGCTATGTACAGCATTTGATTATTTAAGATTTATTCTAAAAATTAAAGTATATATGACATCAGAATGCATTTTGATTCATATTACACATATATAGTACAATTTTTCATATCTCTGGCTGCACACAACATAGAGTCACACCATTCATGTCTTTAAAACAACCTCATTTAGGTGCAATGAATGTACAAAAACTGCACATATTTAAAGTATAAACTTCAGTAAGTTTGATATGTGTTTACGTGTGAAATCATCACCACAAAATGGTAAATATTTACATGGCCTCCCCAAATTTTCTAAGAACCCCTTTAATCCATTCCTCCCTCCACCCTCATTTCTGAACAACCACTGAGCTTCTTTCTGTCGTGGTACATTAGTTTGCATTTCTAGGATTTTATATAAATGAAATCATAACAGATGTACTCCACTTTGCCTGGCTTCTTGCACTCAGAACAATGATTTTTGAGATTTGTTCATGTTGTTGGATATATCAGTAAGTGTCTAAGGCCCTTCCACCATTAGGGAACCCTCATTATCTTTAATCCAAATGATGTCTGCATACTCTGCACATTAGGTGCTGCTCTGCCATTTTTGTGTCTGCTGTCATCCTTTACCTATACCCCAAGGTCCTAATTAATATGCTCCAGTTCCCCCGTGGTCTGCATTCTTCCTGGAATACACAGTCAGAGCCTGAAAAGTCAAGTCAGCCAGGAGTTAGTCACTGCTGTGGCCTGAACCATGTTTACCCAGAATTCATATGAAGCCCTGGCCCCCAGCATGACCATGTCTAGAGACAGAGACGATTAAGGTTAAAAGAGGCTAAAAGAGGTCATAAAAGTGAGACCTAATAGGCTAAGACTGTGTCTCCTCCCCTCCCCCTTTTTTCTTAACATGTGAGGACACAGAAGCTGACATGCTAACACGCTGGTCTCAGATTTCCAGCTTCCAGAAAGAATTGTGAGAAAATAAATTCTGTTGGTGAAGGCCCCAGTTTGCAGTATATTTTTATGCAGCCCCAGCTGATTGTGCCTGTCCCCAGACCCAGCAGGGGAATCACAGAGGCCTAGAATCAGCCTCTTTCACAGACCCTGAGGCCAGCAGAAGAGGCCTCATGACCGCACTGTTCCTCCTGCCTGCTTCAGCCTGCTTCTGAAACTCCACACATCAGCTCACAAAAGTTCTCGTAGGAAGACCTTTGTGTCAACTCTCTTTGCCAATTTCTGAGCTCCTCCTGTATCATTTTTCTTGCCAACCCAAGAGATCCCTCCTGAAATAAGACAGACTTTAACCTTGGTAGGTCTTTAGGTAGGCCTTTTGTCTCTTACTTCCTCTTTCTTAAATCAAGGCAGCGGAGTCTCTTCCGGCCTTTGTATATCTTACACGATGGGGCAAGCAGGAGAGAGGTGGGGAAAGAAACCATCAGCCCTCTCCAAGTTGACCATGGGAAATTTGGTTGTTCTTTACTGGGTAACAACAAGTAAAATATTAAGTTCTGTAGACTCTTCCTGAGAAAGTGAGCCCAGAAGCTATTCCTTGGTCAAGCCATGAGCAATTCAAGAGAAAGCAGACCCTGGTAGCCATGGAACGTGGGTGTGAAGGCTGAACTAGCTTCCCTGTTTGCCTTCTCTGTTCCCCAGGAAGGTTCTCCCCCAGAGCAGCCATTTCCTCTAACAGCCAACTTCCGGCCGGATGCCTGTCCTCAGAGCCCTGCCCTGCCCTCTCGGCTCTGGGCAGCTCAGTGAGCTATCACAGAACAGCAAGGCATAGTGGATCACCCAGGCAGCCCTCACCCCTGAAAGCCCCTCTGAGCCTCGCCTGTCCTTGGCCATAAGTCAGTCCTTAGAGGGTGTCTGGCTTCTGCACAATCCTTCCAAGCTCCAAGTGATAATGATCATGGAACTAATAGCCATTATGTATTGACTGCTTTCTATTTACTAGTCACTGTGCTAAGCATTCTATAAGCATGATTTCATCCGAGCCTCACAACAACCCTATTATGTGAGTAATATGATTATGATCTCCATTTCACAAATGAGGAAGGTGAATCTTAGAACAGGGATTCCTTAAGTCTGACCAGCCCACCCTCCAACCCATAGTGGGCAGTGAGGTCCCCCAGATGGGTTTGGAATGGATTCTCACATGAAAGGCCTTTGTATAGTTCTGATGGAAAAAATGAAGCAAAGTTCTTTAGACTTTTATTTTCACCTAATATTAGGACTGCTTACCAGCAATCCTGTAATTGTGTTATTAAGAGTAACTACAATTTGGTTTTCATGAACCGAAAATAGCTCATTGCTGGAGTCTATCACACTCCAATTTGACAGAGAGGTGGGAGCTTGGCAATGCTGTGCTGGTGCCCCCATCCCTGAGCACGCACAGAGAGTAGAAAACCCACAATCTCTCAGCTCTTCATTACCAGGTACCATTGCCTTTGTCTCGAATTGACAAGCAATTTCTATCACTATTTTCTTGCTCTTGAATGATAGCTTGCCATTATTTTAGCTTCATCACTATTTATTTAATTTGTTGTGGGCTCTCCATGTAACTCCATTGCGAGTGGTGGGACATATTGAATATTTTGGTCTGTTATTTTCCAAAGATAAGATTGAAGAAATTCATCTATCACATTAAGTAAGATCAAATGAAACTGCCTGTATTTAACCACTATTTACCTTAGCCTATACCACATGAATACGACTCTATTCAACTATTTTGGATCAATAAAAATGCCAGTTTTTCACAGTTCAAATAAAAATTATTCACATCCTTTTTGGAAGACAATTGTATGTACTATTCCCTCCAAATACACTTGTATAATGACACTTAATCGGTGATATTCTGCCTATGAATCTGCTATCTACAGAATTTGCCACATACCATTATAAGAGAACTGCAAGATAATTGTGAAGTTATTTCAAGTTTGCATGTGTTTTTCTAAAATTCAAAATCTTGATTGCAAACTCATGCTCTTTCTTTGTAAGTTATTTATGCTTTTTCTTCTTTATCATTTGACTTTTTTTTTTCCACTGAGATTCAGTAATCAGTGGGACACTTGGTCCTCAGGGTTTTTTGTGCCACTCAAACAAGCTTCCAAAACACTCCTTTGAGGCCTGAGAAGCCATCATTAATAAGGTAGATTTTGTATTCAAATCGAGGCTAATCTCATGATTGAGGATATGATGCATATTTTGGAAAACAGCAATAGTTGCCTCCCTGTGGCTATCTGAATGAGAAACCTCACCCATCCTTGAAATCTCTTTAGGGAAACTGGACACCAGCATTTATTGAATGCCTACAGTATGACAATCCCTCAGGTTGATCTATTAGGTCAAATTTGAGTTAATTCCACAATGAACCCAATGCGGTTGGTAGAGTCATTCCATACAGATAGAGAAACGGGTCCAACAGCTTGAATACCAGCTCAGGATTATAGAAACAGTAAGAGGTGAGAGCAGAACGCAAACTTCAAAACCCATGGTGTACTGCCTTTTCTTCTCCCCGCTCACCTCCCATATTTGATTCAATCTCAAATCCTATTGGCTCTACCTATGAAATGACACTGGAATCTGGCTTGCCTCCACTTTCTTCACCACTGATGCTCCATCAGGGTCTCACAGGGACAGAGGCAGCAGCCTCCTAGCCTCATCCCTGTTTCCAGGCTCCACCTATACCCCAACTTGTTCCCTGCAGCACCATCCTATCTACAGATCTGATCAGGTCCCCAGTCTTCAGTGGGCCTGCAGTACCTGAAGGGTATAAAAACATCTCAATCCATCTTTCCAACCTGCCTTTCTGGCCATCTCTTCCAATGCTCCCTAAACCCAACCCCCACCCACCAATCCCCCAGTGGCTCCCTGAGCCCTCCACACCCCATGGCCTGCCAACACAGCTCCTGGGCCTTCAAGCCCTTGCTACCCAGGGCACCTGCAGATACTTTCTAAGAAAATAGTTTACCTATCCATTCTCCACTTGGCAGATCCTTCTTCCTTAAAGGCACGATTCACTCTCTGTAGGAGAGTCATGTGGGAATATCCTCCTCCAACTTCCTGTGGGAGGATAATCCCAGACTGTCTATGACAGCTGCTAGCTCCTCCTCTTTAGGTCCACAAGTTCTTGTACACATTTTTAATTGACAGCTTATATCAAATGATAGCTGGCTGCTGAAATGTCTAATCCATCTTTTCCACTTGATAATGAGCCCTGGAATTATAAAGATCACAATGTGGTTCTCTCTGGATTGCCAGCATTCAGAAGAGTGCCTGGCCCAAGGTCAGTGCTCAATAAATGCTCATTAAATGTACAAATAACCCCCATAGCCTTTCATGCACTTGTCAGCACACTGAGAGGCTGCTTGGTACAGCGGGTTGAATGCTGAACTGGAAATAAGGATGCTGAACTTCAGTTGAGGCTCACCCATCCACTGGTTATGCCACCAGGCACAGCATAAATGTGGGGAGATAGGAGTGCCCTTCTGGGACTCACATCTGATGATGCAAGGCCTGGGCATCTCACCCCTAAAAACATTCCTTTTTCTCACCAGAAAGAAAGAACCTCAGAAGTCTTCTAAGGAGAGTCATGGCACATAACCCAGAGCCTCTGTCAGAGACCTCTGTCATCAAGTTCAATGATCAGGACTTCCACTCCTTGCGGGATCGTTGCCTACGCAGCCGCCTGCCATTTGAGGATGAGACGTTTCCAGCTGAGGCTTCTTCCATAGGACAGAAGCTGCTCCAGGGAGACAATCTTTCCTTCCTGGAATGGAAGCGGCCATGGGTGAGTCCGTACCCCAAGAACACACCCAGCTCTGCCACCCTCGGAGCTGCCTGTCATGGCACCTCCCAGTGAAGGAGCCACTGTCATAGGTTGTCCAAACCAAACTGGAAGGAGAATGAAATACATTGGGACCCTCTGCTACAGTGTTGTGTCCTCTCAGTGGGAAGGGAAGACCCTGTGCCAGGAGCCAGAGCCCAGATCTTTGGTTCTAACCCAGTTCTAACTCTGAGTATACCACTGGATTAAAACGCCTCAGCTCTGTCATGGAAAAATGAAAAGCCATTGGTATGAGGACTGTGGTAGTTGGTCTTTAGGGTCTCTCCCTCCTCCATAATTGAGCCCATCTATCAGTCTGTCACCCTTTATTCTCTTTGGATGTCAATGTCTTTATATTCTTTTTTCTGTCCCTATTAGGATGCACTCAAAGGGGATATATCATGCTGGTCATTTATACTATGGGATGAATTTGAATAATTGCCTGGCCTCTTTTATATTCACATTCTCAATCTTGTAAAGGGTTGATCGCCTATAAAAGAATTTCAGACTTCCACTGTAAAATTAGGGAGATATTTCAAGGCAGCATTCGAGCTACCCTGACTCCTCCCCTCAGCAGATAGCATCTTACTCCACCTTGCAGCAGGGTGAGCCCCACTAGTTTTTCTAGAACAATCGTAGTTTTAGAGCATGAAGCTCCACAGGGAATTTCTCAGCAGATTCAAACTTCTCATAATCTCATGAGGACTACTACTGATGAGAAGGGGACAGGTAAGAAACACTTTGAGGATCCTGAGACTCCAACCTCCTGTTCATGCTTCCAAAAGCTCCAGTAGAACCTTTAATAAGAAAAAAAAAATAGTATAAAATCTAGTAGGTGAATGATGGTCAGTATAAATGACTGACAAGACATATTCCTTTTGAGTAAATTCTAATAGGGAAGAAGAAGAGACTATAAAGACACACTGAGCACAGATGAAATGCCAAGCTCTCTACTGAGCACGTCCAATAAAGTTGGTTCAGGTATTTTCTGATGATGCCCAATGAGATGCCCAGTGAGAGTTCTGATGATGCCCAATGAGAGGCTGTGCAACCCCAAAAGTATCTGTCTGGTGTGTAGATAGCTAACTCACTTCTGCCCATGAGAAGGACAAGTCAAATCCTCTGGCTCTGGAGACGACACCTCTTGTTTACATCAGGACAGATTTGTATGGGGGTAGGGGGCGAGGGTTCGTGGAGATCAGGTGAATCATAGGATGGTGCTCAAAGGAAGATAAAGGTGTTTCAGCCTTCCAGGGCCCATCGCAGCAGCCAAGGGCAGTAAGTCCACAACAATGATTTCTTCTGGCCTTTACCTCCTGTGCAGAACTGAGGCAAGTGAACTGTATTTTTTTTTTTAATTCTGAGCTAAACCCAGTGGTGCACACCTGTAGTCCCAGTTACCTGGGAGGCTGAGGCAGGAAGATCATAAGTTCAAGGCCAGCTTGGGTAACTTGTGAGACTCTGTCTCTAAATAAATAGTAAGTAAATAATAAATAGATAGATAAAGAGCTGGGGATGTAGCTCAACGTAAAGCACACTTGGGTTCAGTGCCCCATACTGAAGTAAAGGAAGAAGAAGAAGAGGTTTTGAAGGGTCATTCTTTGTTAATTTATTTCAAACACTGAGATTGTTTTAGAAGTAGTAGGGTTTTTTTTTCTCACTCTTACAGGTGTTGAGCAATAGATATGAGACATATTTATAGTGCTGAGGAATTTATAACATTTCTATTTAGAAAGGGTTGACTTTTTCTTACTATCTAATTCCAGCAATGCCTCAATTTGTGATGCATTTTAGACGCAAGGAGAAACTGAGGCAAATAGGCATGAAACCATTCATACAGAATCGTACCAGGAGCCTAAAATAGAGGCAGCTAGGGGCCATTGTGTTTTTCCCCTTACTCTCCTTGTCCAAAAGCTTTCCTGAATTCTACTGGAGGTCATTCTTCACTTCAATGTTTCTTTTTAAATATCACATTTCTATGTGTCCCTTTTCAGAATCGACAATACTTAACATTGTACAGGACTTTCCATAAAATCTTTGTATCCTTTGTTTTCTAATTTTATAGAAAAGGAAACTGAGGTTCAGAGAGGTGATGTGACTCACCAAGGTGACACGGTTAGGGAGGGAAGGACCCAGGACTTTAACAAAGACCCCTGACCCAGATGCTGCTCTTAATGCCCCTCTCTCCCTCTTTCCCTTTTCCTACTTTCCCTTCCTCTGCTGAATCCATTTTGCTGATCAAATTTTGTTTTAAGAAGAAGCTCCTTCTCTACCTATTTTGTTTTGTTTTCCTTTAAAGAATTTCCAACCCCTCCCCACAGACCCACTCAGCTTCATAAACAGCCTGTGACCTTGTGGTGAAGGGACTCAACAACTCATCAGTCTCAGTGCTTCCTGTAACCCCCGCTCTCAGCAAGAGATAATACTAAGAATCATACTTACATCTGGGGTGTCTGTGCCACATTCCCCTGAATTAAATGGAATACTTAGAGTAGCTCCCTTTTAGGAGAAATTTTATATCATGGATAGCAATAATAAATCCGTTTATCGAGAGCATGCATGTGTTAGCTTTATTTGCACTTTTTGTGCAGTTTTCATTTAATTCTCCTCACAGTCCTGTGAAGTAGATGATATCACCCTCACTAAATCGATCAGCATTGTCCCAGGGACCCTTCCGTGATGCTGGAGACGTTCTTTCTGTGCTATCCAATGCTATAGCCATTAGTCACATGTGGCTTTTGAGCACTTAAAATGTGGCTGATGATACTGAGGGACTGAAGTTTTATTTTATTTTATTCTAGTTTTTAGTCTGAAGCATTATTATTTGTTTATTTATTTTTAAATTTTTTAAATTTATATACAACTGAAGAATGCATTACAATTCTTATTACACATATAGAGCACGGTTTTTCATATCTCTGGTTGTATACAAAGTATATTCACACCAATTCATGTCTTTATTCATGTACTTTGGATAATGATGTCCATCACATTCCATTATCATTTCTAACCCCATGCCCCCTCCCTTCTCCTCCCAACCCTCTGCCCTATCTAGAGTTCGTCTATTCCTCCCATGCTCCCCCTCCCTACCCACTATGAATCAGTCTCCTTATATTAGAGAAAACATTTGGCATTTGGTTTTTTGGGATTGACTAACTTCTGTTAGCATTATCTTCTCTAACTCCATCCATTTACCTGCAAATTCCATGATTTTATTCTCTTTTATTGCTGAATAATATTCCACTAGGTATATATGCCACATTTTTTTATCCATTCATCTATTGAAGGGCATCTAGGTTGGCTCCGCAGTTTAGCTATTGTGAATTGTGCTGCTATAAACATTGATGTGTCTGTGTCCCTGTAGTATGCTGTTTTTAAGTCCTTTGGGTATAGACCAAGGTGAAGTTTTAATTTTATTAAATTTAAATCTGAATAGCCACATGTGGCTTGTGCCTACTGTATAGGATGGCCCAGCATTGTAGATAGTGGAGCTTCACAACGGTCACCAATGTGTGTCAGACCAATGGACAAGAAGGTCATCTTTGTCCCCATTCTATAGTGAAAAAACATTCCAGTTTTCAATGACAAATGGGCTGAGTGCCAAAAGCATGTTGTCTACTGGGCACTCAGAGCTCAGCAGCAGCCCCGTTGTGGGTCTGCCTGTGGCCGTCCCAGAGCCAAGTCCTGCCTGTCCACAACGGTGTTCATCTTCACACAGCCAGAGCAGTTTCTGATGGTATAATTCACTAGAAATGATTCAGCTTGGTACCAAAATGTGTTTTTCAGAAAAGGAAGAGGTTAAAGAGTGGAGAGATGAGTGTAGGGTGGATTGCATAGATGTCCCATCAGGCAACAGGTAACAGAAGGTGACAGAAGTGACTATGCCAACAGCCAATTGCCACTGAATCAAAGAACTATGATAGCAATATATCAAAGCCCTCTAGGAAAACTAAAGGGCGTGAAGTTCTACCCGTCCAAGGCTTACCTCTGGACACTGTCTGAAAGGGCCACATGTCAAGATGCATAGTGTCTCCTCATCCAGAGCAGCATGCAGTGTGGGGAAGTCTTGAGCAGCCTTTGAAGAGAGTGCAGAGTGATGCCAATGCTGACACATTGGGAGAGACACTCCAAAGGCAATGGGGGGACAGGGGCTGATGAACCACTTCAGAGGGGCTATTTGCTAAGATCCCAGGAGCTCTTGTGTTATAGGAGCTTCTGAAATACCTAATAGAACAGAGATCACCCCAAACTTTGCTCGAAAAATGCCCCCCTCCAGAACTCAATTTCTGAAATTACTTAGTTTGACTGTATTACTCAGGGTTCTCCAACACACAAAACCAATAATATGTATCTCATTGAGACACATGTGTAAGTTATAAATATTGAATATTTATTATTTTGATAAGTATATTGACTGTATGTCCTATTACATAGCCTAACATATATACCCTATTACACACACACACACACACACACACACACACACCCTATTGATAGAGTTATATATACATCCTAATATATATGTCCTATTGATACATTTATTAGAAAGATTTTTTTTAGGAGCTGTTGGCTCATGTGACTCTGGAGGCTGAGAAGCCCCATGATACACCATCTGCAAGCTGCAGCCGGAGGAGGGCCAGAGACAGACTTACATCTGCATTAGGGGCTGGAGAACCAGGGGAGCTACTAGAGTCATTTCAGTCTGAGGACAGGATAGAGCTCAAGCTGAGAAGGGGCTAATTCACTTTCTCTGCCTTTTGTTCTATTCAGGGCCTCAGTGGATTGGAAGATATCCCCCCACACTGGGGAGGGTCATCTGCTTTAGGAGCCCCACAATTCAAATGCTAACCTCACCCCCAAACACCTGCACAGACACAGCCAGAAATCATATTCCCCAGCTACCTGGGCTGCCTCTGTTCCGGTGAGGAAGACATATCAAATTCACCTCCACAGCTTCCTTGTGTACACCTGGGCGTTTCCAGGGCCCAGGCCATCTCACGGAGTCACAAACCCTAAAGCTCAGAAGACTGTGACTGCTGCTATGGTTAGAGGGAAGAGCACGGCTCCCTGTGGGCAGAGTGCCCAGTTCCTAGCCTGCTCCCGTAGGAACTGGAACAAATCACTCAGCTCTCCCTCACCCTCGCTGGGCCTCAACTGGCCTGAGGAACCATGTCCATCCTGCACCCTACCTCTGGCTGATCTGGGAAATCAGAACTGGGAAGGCGGGGCTGCCCAGGGATCCTGAGTCACCCTTAGGCGGTAGTTCAGCCTGATCTGATCTAGCATCTGATCACGCTGTCTTCACCACGGCTCTAGTGCCCTTCCCACCTGGTCACCGGGCACCTGCCCAGGCCAGGGCTTATTTTCCTTATGAGCCTTGGCTCAGGTACTTAGTTTCATTATGGGCCTTGTCTCAGGAAATCAGATGAAAGACAAAAATGCTTCTGAGCATGTCTATTCCTCTTGTGGTGGCCTCTCACAGCTCTAAAGCCCGTGGTAGGGAAGGGACATGTGCCTGGAGGACTGGAGACACAGGTGCCTGCCCATCTGGACACAGGTGATTGCAGGGTTTCTGTGTAAACTTGAGGTTGACTATTGATTTCATGTTTGAAATAATCTCCATTTAATTTTGATCGCACTGGGCTGGAGATGTGGCTCAAGCGGTAGCGCGCTCTCCTGGCATGCGTGGGGCCCGGGTTCGATCCTCAGCACCACATACAAAACAAAGATGTTGTGTCCGCCGAAAACTAAAAAATAAATATTAAAAATTCTCTCTCTCTCTCTCTCTCCTCACACTCTCTCTCAAAAAAATAAAATAATAATTTTCATCGCACTAAAATAGCCTCTGTTCCTAATTCGCTAATGTTTTTTAATTATAACTTCTATTGTTTCAGCAAAAATATAAAAACTTGTGTATTAAATGCCTTCATAGCAATCAGTGACATGAAATGTCAACCCTTTACCCCCTAGGAGGGCTAGTTCATGTTATGAGATGTTCTGAAGTCATTTTTACATTCTGCATTTCTACAGCAAATCCTATTTGATGGTAATATATTAGGCAAAATCAGTCTGGTGTGTGTGTGTGTGTTCTCTCTCAGGTTGATCATCAAGGCTATACTGGCTTCTTAAATGATAACAAGATTCTTTTTTCTTCTTAACACTGAACTAGTAAACGACACAAGAACTGTCTACTCCCTATAAGTCCAAGAGACTCAGCAGGAAAATTTCATATACCTGGAAGCCTTTACAGACATATTAGGGAGCTACTCCTTATCGTAAAAATATTATCCCAAAGCTATTGGTATTTCTAGTTAGTAAATACTTGAGTCATTTCAGCCATGTTAATTTTTTAAAATTACTAGTATAAAGTTAATTTTAGAAAATTACTAGTATTTCTTAATTGACTAGCATAGAATGTTACATTGTATTTTTATATTTCCAAAGCCCATTTTTATCTAATCTTGTTTGGGTTTCTCTACCACATGTGCCAAAGGTTGGGTCTGTGTAAATTGCCTATCCTGAGTAGAACTTTTTTTTTTTACTTGATTAATCTTACTGTTCTTCTGATTCATCTCACAATTCACAACTGTTCTTTTCATCACTTGCATTTGCTATTTTTGGGAGCCCCTTTGTCTTTTTCTTTCTAATGTCTATGAATTGATGGCTTTTAATTCATGTTTTTATTCTGTCTAGCAACAAATGCATCTGAGGCTATGGGTTTATCTATGAGCTCAGCCTTTTTAACCTTGCAGGTATTTCAGGAGAAGGGAGTCAATATTTATTGAATATATACCCTGTAGGACGCTGTGCTAAGTATTTCACTTCCTTCCTCATTTGCAGAATGGAAGGACTCATGCTGCTCTGCAAGGCTGTCTGGAACCTGCAGGCAATAATCCAGGAATAAACAGCCAGCCCTCAGCCAGGGTTTCAAAAACAGCAGCCATTGCCTTATTTCATCATTTGAGTCTCCTGTCTTTACATTCTGTTCCCATTTTACACATGAGGACACTAAGCCTCTGCAAAAGAGAGAAAATGGCTCAAGGTCTTCAGGTCATCTGGGGAGAAACGTCAGGGCAGGACTCCACAGCAGGTCTCTCTGAAGGACCCCTCTGAATGCACCTGCCCACCCTCATATGCAGGTTGATGGAGGGAAAGCAGCAGGACAACAGCAGAAGAGCTGGTGGTAGGTCAAGAGAACAGAGCAAAATCTGGGCTGTGTTGGCACACGCCTATAATCCCAGTTACTCGGAAGGCTGAGGCAGGAGGATTGCAAGTTCAAGGACAGCCCAGGAAATTTAGCAAGACTATGTCTGGAAATAAAATTAGAAGGGCTAGGGATGTAGCTGAGTGGTAGAATCCACTTGGGTTCACTCTCCAGTGACAGAGAGAGAGAGAGAGAGAGAGAGAGAGAGAAACACATGAACGCTTGAGAGTGAAATAACAGGACTTCTTTGAGACCTGTAGTTCCTTTTCATAGTAGAATGGGAGAATTAGCGGTTACTAAAGTGCCCCAAGTTGTTTTCAAACTGGCTGGCTGCCCTATGCACACAGCTGAAGCCCCCAGGGCATTCTTCCCTGACTACTTGGCTTAGGGACCCCCAAGTCCAGCCAGACCATGGCTCTGGCAGAGGAGCCCCCTCTCCAGGCAAGGCCTGCGGGTGCCCCTCCTGGCATTTGATGGTCAGTTAGTTATTAAGAAGGCAGGGGAGGCTGGGTAAGAGGATGCCCTTACCCGGTGCAATGTGTTTGCAGAGGGGCACACCTTTGTTTGTCCCATCTGGGTCCCCTCCAGGAAACTGGCCACTTGCACTAGTCTAGCAGTTTCTACAAGGTGCAACACTCTGAACTTTCATGGCTGTTGGGCAATTTAATCTATTTCTAAGGTGCGACCCTCCTCTCTGGGGACTTATCTATTTGTCAATGTGAAAAGAAATTATGCAAAATTATGCATACTATGCAGTGGAGATCAGGAAGAGCTGCACTGACTCCTCAATAGGATAATCCTGTGGGCCCTTAGTAGGGACAAACTAGAAGGTGGGCCAGTTCTGGGGAGGGAGCTGGACCTTCAGCCCAGTGTGCCCCCAAAGTGCCTGGGGATTCTCTTAGGAACTCTCACAACCCTGCTGAGTTCCCCCTAGTTTCCCCCAGATGTTGCTGTACGTGGAACCCTCTAGCATCCCTTTTTTCTGGTGGGCGGGTGTGTGTGGGTTGGAGGTTGGAGAAGGACAGGGTCTTCCAAATTCAGTTTATGGGTGAGCCAGGGGTGGGCAAAGATAAGATCATGCCTACCTTTTATCCTGTGCAACAAGTGGCTGATCTGGGACCCAGAATCCAGAACACACGATGTCTGAGAATTGCCATTTCACAAGTTTTATTATGAAAAGCTAGAGCACCTATTACATTTATAAAAGTCTCACTCATCTACCACATGTATCTTATTCATTTGTGTTGGGAGTCGCCCCAGCTCCAAAGACTAACCTCCCCATCCCCCCCCCCAGAAGAGCCAGCCAATGGTGAGCCCTGCTGGCTCACATGATCCTTACCCACCAATCAGAACTTCCCCATCGCCATCCAATGGTGAGTCCTGCTAACTCACATGATCCTTACCCACCAATCAGAAAGCACCCCATGCCAGCTGCCAAAGCTGTTAAAACTGTTAAACTGTTTCAACTGTCAGACCACCCCCGCTCTATACATATGCAGAGCTGCCTCAATAAAAGGGCATTTTCTCTGACGGCAAGCCTTGATCGTTCTTTCAATTTGTGTGTGTGTGTGTGTGTGTGTGTGTAGCCTCTTAATAATAACATTGGCTTTTGGGGACCAGAAAGGCTATTTACTATAAGAATCTTGAGCCTTTATTTATGTTGTCCCCTCATGCTTCTATGTTTATTGCCTTTGACACCTGCTTTCCTAAGAACAGAAGAGCCTGAAGATGAAAAGAACTTTCCTAATTTAGTTTTTTATATTTCTTTGTTTTGTTTTCTTTTACTGGTGATTGCGTCCCAGGTGCTTTACTACTGAGCTACATCCCCAGTCCTTCCTTAATTTTTTTTTTTTTGAGATAGGTTCTCGATAATTTGCTGAGATTGGCCTTGACCTTATGATCCTCCTGTCTCAGCCTCCCACCTAATGAAGATTTTAAGCAACTGTTTAAAAATTAAACTCTATCCCTCAAAGACAAAGTGAATGAGGTCTTAGGTCCCACCTCAGGGCATAAAGAGGTGAAAGATGCTCACAGCTTTTCTTCCTCTTTCCTAAGGAATTATCAGAGGTTCCCCCTCACTTCATCCTGGAAGATGCAAGCAGATTTGACATCAAACAAGGAACAGCAGGTGAGAACTCAACATCTTTCCTCAAAGCCCTTGGACTTGGACTTCACCTGCTAATAAAATTTCTACCTGGCCACCACCCCATAGTCCACTCACAGGGTTTTGCTGACTGGAGAAAGGAGCTCTCTAAGTGTGTCTCTGTGGCTTCTGCACTGAGCACAATGCCTGCTGAAATAGGATTCAAACAATTGTTCCTGTTGAAGGTAAAGGAGAGACTCAAGGGAGGGGATAAGCATGTTCAAAAGGGCCCACAATGGTGCCCAAGGAGAAACACAAGGCCCACATCCCTCAAGGCAAGAAGAGTGAATCCTTGTGCAGCCTACAAAGGCCCTGTGTAGGTAGGAGCTGAGCAAGTATCAGCAAAGGTCTGTTTCCCATGTGGTATAAAGCACCACTGCCACCTTTGCTAGCAGCAGAATTTTCTATGACTTTAGCTCTGAGCACTTTGGCAATAAGAGAATCAAGGAGTAAGTTGGACCCAGCTCTGTCAAAGGGTGGCTGGGGTTACCCCGTGCTCCCTCACCACACCATCACCCCCACCGCCACCACTACAACAGCCATTAGCTGTCCCTTCTCTACTTCCTTGGAACTGGCCCTAGTGAATCCTTTCCCCAATTTTCTTCTCTCAGAGGGCAAATATGGGTTATACATTAAGCCATCTTCATTCAAAATCTGAAATGCTCAAAAAATCTAAACTTTTTGAGAGCCAGCTTATTGCCACAAGTAGAAAATTTCACATCTGATCTCACGTTATGGGTTGCAGTCAAATACAAGTGCACTAAAAATATTGCTCTGCTTAAAATTTGCCTTCAGGCACTGTGTATAAGGTGCATATGAAACATATATGAATTTTGTATTTAAACTTGAGTCCCTCCCCAAGATAACTCATTGTGTATATGCAAATATTCCAAAATTTGAAAAAATCCCAAATCTGTAACTTGTCTGATCCCAAGCGTTCCAAATAAAGTATGCTCAACCTGTATTCATAAGGAAGTATGCCAATTCTGGGGACCAAGGACCTGTAAAGTCATGGGATGGGTCTTCCAGATGTGTCCACATGGTCTCTATGACTTTATTCCTTGCCAGGAGACTGCTGGTTCCTGGCAGCGCTGGGCTCCTTGACCCAGAACCCTCAGTGTCTGCAGAAGATCCTGATGGACCAAAGCTTTTCACACCAGTATGCAGGGATTTTCCGTTTCCGGGTATGTATGCTGCTGTCACTCCTTAGATGATAGAGCACCCCTTGAGCACAGAGGTACAGAGGAAGCCAGAATCATGGGTATTCTTGTGGCCTGGGAGCCTGAGATGAGAGTGACATTCCTGTGTTAGTTACACAGCCTATCTCATGGGGCTTATGACTTGATTACACATATGAGAATTAAAGTGTTTTCATGGAAATAAGAAGAAATGACAGTAATAATTAGCAAAATAAAAGAGTTATTGATTCAGAACCTTGTAATGATGGTAGGTTCTTGTCTCTCTATCTATTCCTGCACCGTGTCCTGTTATTTTGATTACAGGAGTATCATAGGAAGTTGTAACCCCTGGGGCAAAGTCCCCCCCCCCCCTTCATTATTCATTATTATTTTCTCAAAAATATCTTGGTACTTCTTGCACATTTATTCTTCTGTGGGAATTTTAAAATCATTAATCTAATTAAAAAGAAAAGCCACTGTGATGTACAATGTATTAGCATCAAATTTATGTATTAATTTGGAAAAATTACATTTTTATTGTTTTAATTATTCTCTTCCAGAAACGTTGCCTTTCTATTTATTCAGAACTAGTTTTATGCCCTTCAGTAAAATGTTATAGTTATCTTTTCTTATTGGTGCTCTACCTTTCTTGGTAAATTTATGCTCAAATATTTTATAATTTTATAGCTAATGTGAATGAAGTTGGGTTTTTTTGTTTATTTGTTTGTTTTTGTTCTGCTCATTTCCAAGTAGGCATCACTGGAAAAAAGAAAAGCTACTATTATATGTTAAACTGGATCTAAATACCTTACCAAACTCTTTAATAATTTCTTATTTTGTTATTTGGCAGAATCTGGATCATTTTAGTTACCTAATAACTGAAGTAAAGATAATTTTTCTCGAGACTGGAGTTGTGGCTCAGTGGTAGAGCGTTTGCCTCACACATATGAGGCACTGGGTTCGAACCTCAGCCCCACATAAAAAATAAATACAAAAATAAAAGTATTGTGTTCATCTACAAATAAAAATAGAAAACAAAGCAATCCAATTTTTTAAAAGATAATTTTGTTTCTCATTTTAATTTTTGTAGAACTTATTTTGCTCTTCTTTGCCCCATCACATTAGTTAGCAACTCACAATTTGGAATCAAAGTGAAAAGAGTCAAATTCCTGTCTCCCTTTGATTTGGGGAATATACTTTCCTGATATACTGTCAGATTCAATTTGCTAAATACTTTGTTAGAATTTTTGTCCCTGTATCATGTGTAAAATTAGCTTCTAGTTTATGTTATTTTGTCACATTTGCGTTATGCTAGCTTTTAAAAATGAATTGGTTGAGATTGAGACTACTTTTTAATTTGAGATAATTTGAATAATATTTTCTAATCATTATCTGTCCTTTGAAAGTAAAATAAATAAAAACGAAAGAAAGAAAAAAATAGACAATTGTTAAATTAGCTGACCCTGCCTAATCACATTTTAAAATATAATTTCTTTAACTCCTTCTATATATTTAGTGGCTATTAACCTGCTCAGATACCTTATTTCTACTGAACTTAATTCTTGAAATTTATTCTTTACCAGAAAATTCAACTATTTCTTCTGTATTTCCAAATGCATTTCCTTAGATTTGCTCATGTGATTCTCTGAGAATCCATTGTACCTGTGGCTAAATCTACTTTCTCAACAACAGTGCTATAGTTCTATTTTTCCATAATCCAGTTTTTCTTAATCCAACTAATCTGTTTGTATTGATATTTTAAAACAAATCAACTTTGATTTTCACTATTCATGCTATTTTTTTCCTTTTAAGGTTTTGATTTCTATGCTATTAATTTTAATTTTATCTTTATTAATTCCTTTTTTCTTTATCTTGGTTAATTGTATTGTTCTTTTTTGTTTATTGAAATTACACAGTTTAGTATTTGAATTCTTTTTTAATGACAAAAGCTTTTAAAACTATAAATTTTCCTCTGAGATCTTATCTGAATCTATAAGTTTTATTATAAAATATTTTACTTTTGGCCTGGGAATGTAGCTCAGTTGAAGAGTAGCTGACACAAGACTCTGGTACAATCTCCAATACCCCCCCACACACAGATTTACTTTTATTAATTTTAAGATGATTATTTTTGGTTTTTAAATTTTGGTTTGTTCATTCATATACATATGGGGGTTATTCCTTTAAAGTTTATTTAATTTATAAATGATGACATTTTATAGGAGAGGGCAATCATCTGGTTGCTGAGTTTTAGTTTTGTTAGATTATAGCCGAAGAATATAAATCATAAAATATCAACATTCAGGGAAATTATTAAACTAGTTTTAGTTATGGTTAAGTCTGTGACAGTTTTTGTTGATGATTCACGGACGCGAGAATATAGGTTATCCAGTGGTCATGAGGGTATTCACTGAATCAATCTTTCTGATTTGCAGATTGTACTATCTACAATTTTCTATTTTATCTGGACTTAATTTTTCTGCTTAATTTATCAAATACTAAATGGACAATTGAAGTTCCTCCTCAAAGTCATCCTTTTGAGACTTCTCATGCTTCCAAGTATTCTGGCTCTGCACATATTCTCCTTGTATCCTTTGGTGGCCAGAGGTTTATGATCTTTATCTTTTTGTTAGGATAAACTTGTGTAGCATCTCTATTTGTTATACTTAAAGCCTTTGGCCTTGAATTTCTCTTTATCTGACAATCACATTGCCACACCAACTTCCTATTATTTACATTTCCTTGTTACATCTTTGCGTGTCCCTTAAATACCAATTTCATTTTCACTATTTTAGGCCTGTTTCTTATAAAAAGCATGTTAAGAACTCATTGATTACCACTGTTTCTTCTACCTTTATTGCTTGAGATTTTTGTTCTAATTTAACTTTCATTGGATAGAAGTAGCTCTTTGCATAATTTCCTCAGTCTACATGAAGGGTTTTCATGTGCTCTTATTTAAGAAACGACATTTTGGTTAGATTTAGGATTCTTGGAACATGTTCCTTTTCTCAAAATTTCCGTGTCCCATTGTCTTGTGGCTTCTAATATTACAGAAGAAAAATCCAATGCTAATCTATTTTCCAGGCTTTGTATGCAGAATGTACTTTCAAACTGCACATCTCTAAGAGGTTCTCTTTCTTTCCCCGGAATTCAAAAATCTTTCTAGAACATATTCAGATGTGTGCCTTTAAGAAATAGTCCTGCCTGGAATTCAGTGAACTCTCTATCTGAAGACCAGCCTTCTCCTGCTCAGTCTCCCTCCATCATTGCTGGGCCTCTTGCAGTGCATCCTCAGCTGGATGTGTCAGCCCTGTTCTCACCTCCTGAGGTCCCACTGTGTGCATCCTGGTTCTTTTGATAGGCACCTTGGTGATACTGCTGCCACTGCTGGTACAGGGACACAATGAGGAGTGCACTGGAAGATTCAGGATTGAACTACACCTGGGCTCACCCTGGAGCTGCCAACATGGCGGTGGTGGCGGGGGTTGGAGGAGTTACTTAGTGGTTATAGACCCAGGCAGGACACGCTTTGCCCTTCTGGGTGACAAAGACAGTTGCACAGTTCCCCAAAGGCATCTACAGTGCTGAGCTCTGAAGGCCTCTCCTCATGGCTGTGTGCTCAAGCAATTCTTCTGGAGAGCACCCAGTGCCCATGGCCCCTTGGATACTTTACCCAAAACACTTCTGGTTTTCCTGTCAGGCATTTGGGTGCAGGCAAAATGGTGCCTGCATGGTTCTTAGAGGGTAGAAACCCTGTCCAGACACCAGACCTCCTTCCTCATCCAGTAATGCAGACCAAGAAACATAGGTTCATGGTCCCATTCCTGACCACCAGTCAGGCCATTTACATCCTCTCTTGCAACAGCAAACTTATCTGATGCTTTCTTTATCTAGGGAGAGAAAGTTCCATCAGCATTTCTGGTAAGAGAAGATGGAGGCAAGGGTGATTTCTAGTCATTGTAACCAGAGCAGCTTACTGGAACCAGGATGCACTCAACTTGTGCAGGCCTTCTAGGCACCAGGCTCTACTCTGGGTGCCAAACAAAATGACTGTTGACAAACAGTCCCTCAAAACAACACTCTCGCTTTCACAGTCATCTGATCCCAGTCACTGCCTATAAGGAAGTTGGTTCTTAATCTTACCATCATTTGACAGGTGAGGAAACTGAGTCACAGTGAAGTGTCTCACCCAACATTTGTTGCTTGGGCATGAAGGGTCAAAACCAGAATTCACATACAGTTCTACCAACTGGACAATCTCGCTCTGTGTTGCTACTCAGTTAAGTCCAAAACCTAAATGGTGCTTCCAGTCCCTGACTCTTCTGGGAGCTGGGATCAGCATCTGATAACATGCCTACTCCCTCTGCCTCGCCACCTACACATCTTGCTGCTGGATGGGAGAAGATGCAAGTCCACAGTATGCCTGAGTCAGCTGCAGTGCACGGACACATTCGTGTCCATGAGGACGTGTTCTTTGCTGTCTCTGCTGACATCTCTTCATCTCCATCTCTGCTCTGAAAGTGCGTCCTCAGCTGGATGTGTCAGCCTGACATCTGGGACATCCAGCTGTGGAAAAGGCCATGTGGATGAGAGATCACATCCACCCAGCTTTAGCGGAGCCCCTGTGGCTTCGACTTGCTTTCATCAAGGCTCAGGGCTGAAGCTGGAAGCCCTGCTGCTCATCCAGCACAGGGGAGGCCAGCAAAGAAACTCAAAAGTCTGGCTTTGTAATGGATTCTCCTCATTTGGCCATGTCCCCGGGTGAACTGTTTAGAGTTGAATGCTAAAGATGAAAACAGTCTGTTTTGGAGAGGAACATCTGGCTCATTGGAGCTCTTAGCAGCAGCAGTGCCAGCCAGTTACATTTCTTTGTAATGGCAGTGCCAGTGTGACGTGAGGACAGGAGGGCCAGAGGGAGACTGTCACCATCTCGGTCCTCCTGAGCCATGAGCATCATTCTGCCTCCAAGCCTTTGCCCAAGTGGTCTCACCTCCTGAGATTCCTTCCCTATCTCCTCATCAACTGCCTGAATCTTACCTCCTCCCTCAGGCTCTCAGCTCCTGGTGGGTTTTCCCGCCCCTCTTACAATCCTGCATCTACCACTCTTCTTGGTTATTTAGCACATTCTCCCTCTACTGCCCTTTGTGCACTAGAACCTAGAGAGTCTCCATGTCCTTGCAATTCACAAAGAACTTGCCAATGTGAGGTCATAGTTAGCAGAAAAGCCAAACTAGAACCCAAGTCTCCTTCCTCCCTGGGCTAACTTGGTCTGTGCCTAATTTTCTCCATCTACCAATATGGGTGACACGCCCTTGTCCTGTTTAGCAATCTGAGCTGGGATTGCTCTGGGTCTAATTTGTTTTTGCATTATGGAAGTCTTGTTGCAACTGTGGCTGTCTTTTTACTTAGGTTGGAGGGCTTCAGAGGCTCCTTCCTGCCTCACCACTCCTAAGACATACATGTGTCTCTCTTCCAGTTCTGGCAGTATGGCCAGTGGGTGGAAGTGGTGGTTGATGATCGACTGCCTGCCATAGGCAGAGACTGCCTTTTTGTACGTCCTCGCAAAGGCAACCAAGAATTCTGGCCCTGCCTGCTGGAGAAAGCTTATGCCAAGTAAGTATGGGCCTGCTTCTCTCCCCAGAGTTCCATGCTGGCCCTGCATGCCTATGCCTTGCCCTTGCAGATGTTCCCCACCAGCTGGCCCTGTAACTCTCAGCAGCTCTCCTGAATGTGGGCAATGTCCCTTGGAATATCAGAGCCATTGCCACCTGGCTGGGCATCCTCTGTAAATAATCATCATGTGCAAGAATCAGTGCTGGGGCCATCAAGAGGGACCCAGGGAGACATAGTGAAGTGTGGGCAGGGCAGAAGACAGAGATATGCACAGATAATATTATTGCTAGGCTGGTGTGAGTCCATATGAAATATAGCCCTCCTTGGAATCTGAAGGAAAGTGGTTCTAAGACCCCACATGGATTCTAAAACCCACAGGTGCTCAAGGTTATTATATAAAATGGTGTAGTGTTTGTATATAACCTATCACATCCTCCTGTATGCATTGAATCATCTCTGCACTACATGCAATACCTAATGCAATGTAAATGCTCTGCCAATTGTTGTTAAACTGTATTGTTTAGGGAATAATGGACAAGGAAAGATTGTGCATGCTCAGTACAGACCCAGTTTTCCTCCCAAGAGTCTTGATCCATGGTTAGTTGAGTCGTGGATGTGGAGCCTGCAGATACAGGGGGGCTGACTGAGTGATACCTTGGTCAAAGTCCAGTGAGAGGGCAGAGAAGAAACTGAGCCTGACTGTCCAACCCACAGAGAGTCAGGTTGAGTCTGTAGGAGGAGGCAGCATCCGAGTGAGGCGGAAAGGATGGGGGATCCCGCGCAATAGGGGACTTAGGGGCAAGAGCAGCCCCAGCAGAGAGTGCGTCAGGCAAAGATATCAATGGGGCACTTCAAGCTGAGGTCCAGGCAGCTGGAGGCCTGGCATGGCTGATGTGAGGTGGCAGTGGGTGTGGGTGTGGGGCAGCTTTTGCCCATTCTCCTGTGCTATGCTCAGGGACTACCTTCTGGCACTGACAGGCTGAGGACTTACAGCATCTGACTCACGTTTCACCTGGGCTTTGGGGCTGGCTTTTATTCAACGGATGTCTCCTGAGCATCTCCCCAGATGCCAGGCACTGGGGTTGGCACTGGGACAGACTCTCAGGCTGTGTGTGAGGAAGAGGGCACTGTCCTAAAGCCCCTTACCGGTGAACAGATGCTCAGACTTTCCAGAATCAGAAAAATGCAAATAAAAAGAATAATAAAACACCTCTTCACTCCTAGGAGACTCCAGAGGTTAGAATTCTGGATAATGCCGAGTGTTTGCCAGGAATCCTCCAGGAGCCCTGGAGGAAGTGCCACAAAACAGCCTTCTGAATAGCCACTCGACAACAGATTAGTGACATGCACATCTCACACCCTGTAAGACACTCCTAGAGGGACACTCAGGAGACAAGTCTAAGGCTGTTCCTGACAGTGCTGTGGGGGTGCAGATTGGATCTATGGTGGCACCTATCACCAGGTGCATAGGTACCACGGGGCAGATGTGCTCATGTGGAAAGCCACACAGTAGTTGGAAGCCTCAGATCCAGTCTGCACATAGGAGTGTCTTCGGAGGCCAGGTACCGAGAGAGTGGGACAGGAGACACTGAGCAATAAAACACAAAGTTATTTATGGGAAAGAAAATGTGCCTCGGAAAGTATACACTTGACAAGGACACATGAGAGTGAGCAGTTATCCCTCCCAGGGCAAAGGCCACACAGAGAACCACACCCTGGAGAAGAAAATGAGCAGGCGGGGGTTCCAGGATCACCACAA
This sequence comes from Spermophilus citellus, assembly GCF_964194105.1. Lineage (NCBI taxonomy): Eukaryota > Metazoa > Chordata > Mammalia > Rodentia > Sciuridae > Spermophilus > Spermophilus citellus. The sequence continues at coordinate 92,297,412 of NC_138193.1, forward strand.
CCAGACCCTCATTTCACACGTGGGGAAGCCCAGCCTCCCAGCAGTTGGAGGTGGCAGGTGTAGGCAACCTGAATCAGCCAAGGCCTCTGGCACCTGACCAGGGGACCCTAGGTACAAAATCTATCAGGACTGCAGCCCTGGCTGCATCCAGTGCTAGGCCCTCTGGGGTGATAATAATACCACCCAATAATACCTCCCAAGTTCCTGTCCTTCTGGAACCTACAATCTAAGGAGCAAGGTACCCGAGTCCTCTTGGGGTACCTTCTTTTTTCTCAGGCAGCTTGTGAAAAACCGAGGTTGTTGCTCATTTCCAGTGTTAGGAAGAGCTGTTCGTTAGCACAGGAAATGAAGCCCAGATAACAGCAGCGGCTGTTGAACTGGTGCACATGTTTGGGGAGGTTAATTCACTTCTAAGCTACTTACAAAAATACTGCCATTATCTTTCCAGCATGGATCCCGCCCCCATCAGTCCAGGGCCTCCTTTTTCTCTTATGTGAAAGGGGGTAGCGTGGAGGTTCACTGGGAGAATTAGAAAGCTGCAGAATGAAATGATGACTTTGACCCCATTTTGTTAACAGCTGACCTAAAGCAATCATTCAGCTTGAAAAGAAATGGGAAAGTAGACCTGGAATCCAAATTCCGCTGCCCAAAGAAATCTAGCAGAAGGTAAAATGTTTCAAACTATTAAAGCCATTTAAAAGCTTTGCCCCCACCCATCCAAAGAAGGAAGCAGGTGAATGCAGGAGTGAGTCAAATAGAATTATAGCACTTGAGAGCTGGAGGGGACTTCTGTGAGTATTGAACCATCTCTTCTTCTGTGAAAGGTGAGGAAACTGAGGCTTAGAGAGGTGAAAAGGCTTGCCCAAGGTCACACAGCGTTTGAGGCCAAGCTGGTACAATAACTGTTCTCCCTGTCACATACTTTCCCACCAGTCCTTAATAATGTTAGTCCTACAGAAAGAGATTTGTCTTCTTGCTTTGGATAACTTCGTGCCTGGCACATGGAGACTATAGCACACGTGTGGAAAACACGTCTGTCTGTGTACAGAGCCCTCTTTTGCTCCAGGGGTGTAAGCAGCTGCCGAATAAGCATGGGGACTCCAAACTTTCAACTATTCTTGTGCCTGAGGATTCTGGAAATTAATTGGTCAAGTCAGTCAAATGTGGGGGGAAGAAATCCATGTTTGGGGATTCTTTTCCCCAGAGGTTATAAAATAGAGAGCAGATTAGGTACAAAATCTGGCAGGCTGCATACTACCCTTCATAAAGTCTCTGCAGGTGAGAATTGCAGTATTTCAGCATCTTGTCTGGCTCAGATTTAGACATCTGGATTCTTCCCTCTCGTATCATTGCAGGCAGATAGACATTTCCCCCAAATAAAGCTGAAGCAGAGAAATAAGGACAAGACTCTCAGAATTCCTGGGTTCTGGTTTAGTGACAAGGTGGCAAGCCCAGTTCTCTCTCTCCCCTTTTCTTTCTATTTTCTGTCCGCCAAGGGGGCTAAGAATAGTTGCCGCGTTCCTGAGCATCAACGGAATCCTTGAGCTCATGTTTGGAAAGCAGGGCGGTAGCTCCTTGTCAAAACACCCAGCTGCTGCTGGGACCAGCTTTGTGAACACTGCAGACAGACAGTGAGAGAAGGTTCTGGAAGTCCTGGAGGGGTGCTGGCCTTGGGAGTCAGGAAAGGGGTGTTTCTGGTGACTACAGGACAGTGTGGGTGGGAGACCTCAGATGAGACCCAGGGCCACTGAGACTGTGTCTGTGAGATAGCCAGGGAGGGGACAGAGCCCTCCACTGCTGTTCTGGGGTGGCTAGGATGCTGCCCTGGAGGGTTTGGCCAGGAAGGGGCTATTGCAATGAGGCTCCAAAACAGGCTCCAGAACTCCAGCCTGGAACCTTCAGTAGCCCTGCAATGACAAGTGTGACCTCAAGAACTGAATGCTGAGACCCAGTTGGGCACTATTGTCATCAAAGGGTGGCTCTGCAGTTGACTGAGCAAGTGCTCCTGAGATAAGAGTCTCCTATCAGTCCTAACCCAGGGTCAGAGAGAGGGAGAGGGGATGATAAGATCAGAACCAGTTTTAAAACAAGTTGGGTAAATCTGTCACATGGTGGTTCCTGGAGAATTGCCCCTTTGTTCTGTGGGTCCTTCACTTTCTTTAGCAACTGGCTTTCTAAGCCGTCTAGGCATCTGTGCTGCATTCCACTCGATACGTATTTGCTGAAGTGAATTTATTGGAATTTTAGGTAGTTTCCTGGAAAAGTGACCTAGGTGGAAACAGGGTGAGAAAGAAGAGTCTGGGCTCCAAGAGCATCAAGTCCACCTTGCTCTTTCCAGCTGAGTGGCCAAAGACAGGGCAGGGCAGGGACTTGTCCAAGGCCAAAGACACTGTAAAGTCCGCAGTGGGCATGGATCTAGGGCCCAACTCACATCTGATTTTGCAGCACTAGAAAAAAAATGGCACAGCAAGGTTCCCCCAGCCCACACCTGCTGCCTGCCCCTGTCAAAGGCCTTGTCCCTGCTTGCTACAGACAGGAATGTACAGGACTCTGGAAAAAAGCCGGAGTCGCAGAGATGACAAAGGCAAGGGCAGCAGCCGCTGGGCAACTTTGAAGCCAGGAGGCAACCCTAGGCCCTGCTGCCCTCTGCGTCCCTGCTGCCTGTCCTGTGTGGTTGCCCTGGGTGGATTTGGGGATTCCACAGAAAGACAGTTCACCCCACTGACAGGAACTAGATGACCCACCCCACCCCACCCCCGCTCGCAAAGTAAATAGGATATGTCTTGTCCCCGCTCCCTTCCCTATTGCTGGCCCCGTCACCAGCTGTTCAGGTGCTGGGGGTCTCCCCACTGCGATTCTTCCTCCTTGGAATACCTGTACCTCTTTCCTTACCTGGGTGAACCTCGACTCAGAGGGTCCCTCCCAGAAGTCTTCCCTAGACCCCAGGTTAGGTTCGGCCTGTCCTCTCTGTTCCACAGGGATCCCTCATGTTTGTAGCAAATACACACCAAGAAGGACCGAGAAACCTGGTATATTGTTATTATGACCCCCATCTAAGGAGAGTGTGTCCTGATGTCTCACGTTGACACCAGTGTCACAGAGCCAGGTGCACACGATCCACTCACCAGCAGTGACCCCCACAGCCCCACAAGGCAGGTGCTGTTCATGCCCATTTCCCAGATGAGCCCTAGAAACCTTCAGCCTCTTCTCAGGGATTGAGTGCTCAAGAGCTCCGAGGCCAGGGGTTGGGCCCAGGTGGTCTGTGATGAGCCACTGAGGCTTGGGGCAGAATCCAGAGTAGGGCAGATAGGGACATAGAGGCTGGGTATTTGGGGGTGCAGATGCAAAAACAGAAGGCCCAGTAGTGGTGGGTGGTGGGAGATGGGAAGAGGTCTCAGGATGACAGTCTGAGGGAGTCTTATGTCAGATTTGTCCCTTTCTGTGTTACCTGAGTAAAGACACCTTGTCCCCCTGCTGATTTCAGGGTGGTTCTGGGAACAGAAGCTCTCGATCAGGGTCTGCTGCTTGTCCCTGCTGGAAGGCAGGGACGGGGTCTTGTTTGTCTTTGGACACATAACTGGTGTGTTCCCTACCCTGGCCCCTAATGTGGGCCTGGCACACAGTCAGGGCTTAGCACGTTGTCCGGCTGAACAAGGAGTATTAGATACTCATTAAATAACACCCAGGGTTTACTAAGGGCTTGTCATGTTCTTTGCTCCTGAGTGGTTGTCCTCCAGAGTGGATCAAGCCAGTCCTCACCTGGGAACCCCGCAGAGGGTCAGTGTGCAATCTCCCTTCCTGATGTGTCCACTCAAAGGGTTCCGAATGCTGATGTGACTTCCCCCCTCCCAGGTTGCGTGGATCCTACTCCCAACTGCACTATGGCTACATCGAAAACGCCCTGGTGGACCTCACAGGAGGGGTGGTCACCACTGTCAACCTGCACTCCTCCCCTTCTGACCTGCTGATGACAGTAAAGATGGCAGCCAAGACAGGCTCCCTGATGACTTGTGCCACCCCAAATGGGGTGAGTAGATGAGGAGCCTCTTTGCACTGTTCCAGTCTTTGCTCCCCCGGAGTGTCCAGCCAGGGACCCAAAGTCGGGGAGGGGAAAGGCAAGGGCCACGGTGGAGCATTTGCTGGTGAGCTTTACCCAGCTCACATCTCACCTCGTCTAATCCCAGTAGCCCTCCTTCCGAACTGAGTAGTGCAGAAATCACTTCCCAGAAGAGGACACAGGCTGAGGGGTAAGCAGGGTGTTCCGCACATAGCCAGAAAGTGCTGAGCAGGGACTCTGGTGCTGCCTTCAAAGCCTGGACCTACTACTTCTTCCTGACCAGGAGCCTGATAACCAGGGGGTCATCACGCACTGCATAAGGCAGTTTCTGCTGCCGTGAGGAGCTTCTTTTATTCTGTTTTGGGTTTATAAGGCCAGCACGTCTCATTTTGAAAAGCTTGGGGGGGGGGATCCTCCAAGTTATTTGAGTCTGTTAGGCAAGGTCTGTTCCCTATCCATGGGACACTTCCTGCACTCTTTAAATGTATGGGTTTGGAGTCCCACCTCTCTAACCCAAAATGCCACCAGAGATCTACAGTAGATCAGAGATCTACAGTGCACATTAAGTCCCCGTTGCTCGTTTCAGGGGCCTCAGCAGAATCCCTGCCTCCTGCTGTCTATTCGGGACACATTCTGTGCTGGGTCTTGTCCATCCTGGGTGGTTGGTGGAGCAAGCAGCCCAGATCATCAGGACTCTGTGGTGTTCCATCAGCCATGGGGCAGTCTCCTGGACCCTCAGTCACCCTTCGGCTGTCACCTCTGCCTCTCTATAAGAGAGTTCTGCACACGGGGAGGGAACTCAGTGCTTGGTCTTCCTTTCTCCTCTGCAGCCAACTGCTGGGGCCCAGGTGATGAAGAACGGGCTGGTGAGTCAGCACGCCTACACCGTGACCGGGGCTGAGAAGGTGAGGCTGGCTGGCTGGCCTGGCGTCCTTCCCCTGGGTTCTGCCCTGGGGGTCTTGCCCCTCTCAACAGGAGCCAGAATCCCATGCCTCCAACAAGCCCAGCAAAGCTGACATGTGTCCCTCCTACCCTCACAGTGGCAACTCCCGTGGGCAGCCTCGCTCCCTGGTTTTCAACCAGGAGTTCTGGTACCCAGGACCCTCTGTCCCAGGAACCGCTCAGTGACCTTGCTCTCCTTAAAATGATCTCAGGTCAGAGCCTCTAGCTAGGCCAGGGAGCAGCTAAAAGAAGGCAGAAGGATCATGCAGTTAAGTCAGGGCTGGGGTGATGTGCCCTGTGATGTTCACACTAAACTGATAGAACAAAGATACTCTAAACTACAGGGGCTGAACCAAGATAAATTTCACTTTTCTCTTGGTTAAGCAGACAATTGGGCCTCGTAGATGGCTCTGCCATCCTCAAGAGGGGCTGTCCACCTAAGAGCCCAAGACAGCTGCTCTGAATCCCTCATCTCCTAGTCAGCAGAGGAGAAAGAGGCCTAATTTAATCCCGTGGCCACACCAAAGCCCAAGGGAGGCTGGGAGACACACCATCTAGCCGGCTTCCATGTGCCCAGATGAAACATGATTCCTGTGGAGCGAGGTGGGGGGGACAGCACTAGAGGGCAATCTTTCCCCAGATGCATGAACTGCCGTGGGTGGACAGAGATGTGTGTAATTGCTGTGTGGGCATGATTTGTCTACACTGAAGTCCAGCTTTTTCCATTCATGTGGGGAAAGCTGAAGCCTGATGGGAAAAAAACGCTTTTTGCAAAGTCATGGAACAGCAGCCAGAAAAATGGCCCATTGAGGGACCTCGTTTCCCATTCCCCATCTGTGCTTGTTGTGCAACTGGAGCAATTCCACTTGCCAGGCTTGTGCGGTTTCTTGCTAATGGCCCACCTCTGTATTTCCCATTTCCCACTACTCCTCTAGGCCCTAAGAGACAGAGTTCCAAACTCCAAAGTGTCTGTCTCACAGGGACTTTTGGACCAGGATCGCTGATTGTCAGCTTCAATTTGTGGCTTTCTCAAACTACCCACCTCTGTATCGATCCGTTTCTCCTGGCCATTGACTGAGGCCAGTCGCTCCATTGTTTCATGTTTTACTGAGTGTCTCGATTCACAGAACAGGGCCAGTATCTCCTGTCTCCTGAGTGCCTCCCTAAGGTAAATCAACAAGGAACTGCTCCCTCTGCATTAGGTGCCTACTAGAAGAGAGCTGGCACCTAATAAATGTTCGCTGGATCAATGGGTAATTGTGCTAGCATGAGTGTATGAATGGATTTGTCTTTGGCCTGTGACCATAACATTGCAGATCCACCATCACAGAACAGAGCAAGGAGCCCACAAAACATTTCCCACCAGCAAGAAAAAAGCTTTCCCTGATCACCCAGGAAGCCCGAAGAGATCTGTCACAGTGGCTCCAGACTCTGGTCCTCCAAACTGTACCCCAAACCCTTGCCTGAGTTCTCAATGGGACAATCAGTACCATCATCAACCCTGACCACAGACGAACACTCTGCAGTGTGAAGCTCCCCTGCCCCAGATGTGGACAAGTCTGGGGATGGAAATAGCTTTTATCTTCAGCTTTTTCCACTTTCCATGCTGTCTGGACTCCTGTGCAGAGAAGACCTTGCCACTGAGTCCAAATGTGGAAAAGAGAGCGGTGATCAACAGACATCCGCCGTGTTAGTCGTGGGAAGAAGGAGTGGTCTGAATGGAGCACCTCACCTAGGATGATGGATGATCAAGACCATGTCTTCTGTGGTCCATCCCAACCTGCCATTCTGAGCAGCTGACCCTTTGCAGAATGTGCCTTTAGGAGCACTAGCCTAGAAGATCCTCTGTGAAAACAGGTTTCCAAACACATTTGGGAAAAATGCAGCTCATCATTTCCCTTTCTGGGAAACTCACAATATACATTAGTAGTTTAAAGGTTCTGAGAATGTCTATATTAACAAGATAAGTACTACTTGGTTTTAATTTACCTTTAGCCATGAAACCATATTTTCTGGGAATAACTATCAATGGCCAATGGAACATATTCAAAAGAATACGTCTGAGGAGCTACTATTCCAGGGTAGGTAACCTGGGCCACCTCTTGCCCAGCGACACCTTTTCTGAGAAGTTGGCCAAAGTAAGGAGTTAAGTTCAGCAGCCAGGGCAGTGAAGAAACTGAGTCAGCCCACTCTTACCTGTAGCCATGACCTTGCCTCAAATGTGACCCTTGCACCCCTTGCCAAGGTCCATGTGGTCACTAGTAGGGGACCATCATAAAGGACACCATCACACATGGTCCAGAACTTGACTTGGTCAAGGAATCCTCCTCCAGGGAGAGGAGGCTATAACGCTGAGCCACCAGTGTTAAGATTAAACCAGCCCATAAATGTAGCGTGCTTTTTAATCTGCTCATCCTCCCTCCAGGCAGGACACAGACAGGAAGATAAATGAAATTGGCATTTTTTATTATGCACCTAGCTCCGCAGTGACTCCCCTGGGCAAGGGGGGTGAGTGTTTATCGGCATGCCTCATTTAGCCCTGCTCCCAGCCCCTTTGAATCACTGGCTGCTTTCCTTCCATGTGCCCAACTGAGCCCCTGACTATCTGTTGGGCACTGAGGGTGGCTCATTAAGCTCTGTGGGCCACCGGGCAACCATTTCTCATGTCCCTCTGCTCAGTGGACTCCGGCAGGTGCTGGCAGCTAATGATGAACTGTGTGCAAGGCCTCGGGGTAGATCAGGGAGGGGTGGGAACTCTGTATCAGGAGACTCTGCGGTGGCACCAAAAGCCAGAGCATGTTCCACTGTGGTGCTGGCCAGAGATGGGGCAGACAAGAGAGCAACAGGAAAGACCCTCATCCCAGCCAAGTTCCAGAGCCCCCATGTGGCCATGTTACTTCTCAGGGCAATGCCCTGTTGGCAGCTGGGGCAGGGGGATCAAGGGTTAATTTTGAGGCCAAGATCACAGCCACATCTCAGAAGGGTCTTATCTATGTCCAGTTTCAAAATTAAGAGCCTGGTCTTTGGAGACGAACAGCATCTAGGATAAGAATTCTGCCCCACTCCTGGCTTGCTTTGTGGCCTTGGGAATCTTGCTTACCCTCTCTGATGCTCAGTTTTCTCCTCTGCAAGACAAGAGGAGAAAACCATCATGTAACCATCTACTCCAGAGGACTGCACCTGAGGTAAGGCAAGTTAGCCGGCCCCTGGCTCTGAGCCCCGCCTCCACGTATGGTCTTCTCTGAACGCTGATGCACTGCTCAGTTTTCTCAGCCCTTCTGACCTACAGTCAGTGGACTTACTCGCTCCCACCTTCTGCTCTCTGCTCAGAGAGCCTTAGCACAGATCAATATCCCAGCTACAACTTGATCATATTTTAATCCCCCCCCCAGGCTGAGGGCTCCAGGCCCCTGGAAATGGAGGTTCTAGGGTGTGCTGTTGTTTCTTGTACCTTTCCTACAGTCCTGCCTTTGGCTTAGTGGGAATAAAGGAGCCAGGGTGCGACCTCAGTATCAGATGAGTGACAACATGGAGAGCTTGACCACTGCAGGCCATCTGCTCTTAGAGGCTTCTGGCCAGCAGGATGAGGTGCAGGATGAAGAGGTCTAGCCTTAGCCCCTCAGTTCCCAGGCTGTCCCAGTATCGCAGCAGCCTTCTCTACCCTCTGCCTTCACGACAGCACTATGGAGATCGCACTGCAGCTCCCCACAAGAGCTGGCCGGGAAGGGGGCTCTGTCCCTGGGATAGAGATACCTTCTGTGACAGGGGGTGGAGGAGGCTGGGAACCCATAAAGATCTGTCCTCTGCAGCCGGAAGCTACATCCTCTGCTATTTATCTGCTATTAAATCTGAGCTCACCCAGGTTCTTGGATGCAGTCGGAGACTGTGATAAAGTGGCACCTGCCCTGCAAAGGGCTCAGCAGAATGAGGGGCCATTTTCTTCTCTATCTCATTCCAACTCCATGCAGGCGGCAAGAGAGACATTGATTTTTTTTTTTCCCTTTCAATTTTTTTTTTCCTGGCTGCAGCCAAATGAGGTCAGAAGTTAAATTAGTCCTCGGAGATAAAGAAGCAGCTGCATTCATATTCCCTCTTTCTGCTGACTTTTGCCAGAGAGCCCTGACAGTTTCCTTTTCTGTTCTTCTTACAGATTCAGTACAGGAGGGGCTGGGAAGAAATCATCCGCCTGTGGAACCCCTGGGGCAACACAGAATGGAGAGGGCGCTGGGGAGACGGGTATGGCTTCTCACTGAGAGCACAGCACTGAGAGCACCTGCCCCCGAGGGCAGTGCGTCCTGCCTGGGCAGACCTTTCTGCAGGCCTGACCAGTTCACTGCTAGGTGTGGCTGCCCGTCCACCTCACACTCCCATGATGCCATTCTCTAGTGTCTATCAGGCAACAACAGTGTGCCCTCTGTACACGGTGTGCTCTATGCTGCTGGGTGGGTGCTATGAGGTATGTACAGATGATGAGACCCTCCAGGACACGAAAGTCTAGGGCTGAGAACCCACATACCCAGGGCGGGTGGCAGGGCAGGGCTGAGCCCCTACTTGGAAAGAGAGAGAGAGGTAGAGAGGCTCATCCCTGAAAGAGAGCCCATGGAGTCACATCTGGGGGAACCGGGGAAACCAAGACAAAGGTCTGAACGATCTTTTTACTCAACCTACTCAGGTCAGGCCTGCCTGCTGATCTGGACTCCCAGGTGTCCCAGGAGTCTGCAGGGGCACCTTGCTCATGATAGGAATAAATGGAGTAGATGGATCTCCAGTGTCCAGATGAGCATGCCCTGGTAGGGGTCCAGCTGTATGGTCAGCAGCCAGGGGACAATCCCTGGTGTCCCACCCACCCCACACCCAACTGAGAATGTGCAGGTGGCCCTGGGAACGGTCGAGGGTTGGCAATAGGTTGCTTGCTTCTCCTGGAAGCCCTAGAGGCACTCCTCTGAGGGCTTGGGCAGATGTGTGAAATGCTTCACAACAGAGTGGCCACAGCCTTGTTGCTGGTGGGGGTGGGGGTGGGGAGCGTTAGGGGAAAGGAAATGCAACACCTTCAGACAGGAGACCGACCCAGTGAGCAGTGGAAAGCAGCGCTGTGAGCACAGCGGGTTCTGAAAGGTGGGCGCGGTCAGCTGGCTCCAGACCCCACTGCCGTCTGCCCAGACCCAGCCTGCAGCCCTGCCAGGCTGTGGCACCACTGCTCCGATTCTCTGAGAGACCCAGTGGCTGGTGTGTACCTGGCACATGTGGGAACTCAGCAAATGTTAAGATGAAGGCTTAATGGGAGTAGGGGACAAGTAGAAAAGCAAGGGAGAGAGGAAAGAAAGGGGGAAACAGCAAAATGAATTTGTAGACGCCCCCTGGAAAACAGAGCCACCAAAACCAGCCACAGAAGGGAAATAAGCTTGCAAAACCATGAACCAGTCCAACCTGGCAATGTCTTCCTCACCCCGTTCCCTTCCTCCTTTTTCTCTTGCCTCTATTCTTTCTTTCTCTTCTGGGGTCTCCTTTTCCCTTTCAACATAAATTCTAGAATCCTCTCCCTTTTCAAGTTCTTCTTGTCCGCCATTACCCCGAGCTGTCAAATATGGCACAGTAGGTGATTCGATTTAGCCAGAATCCCTAGTTTGGGGTTGGCTATTAGAGGTAGGAGTAGAGCAAAGGACGGTGGCAAGGACAGATTCTGTAGGCTGGGGAGCAGGCAGTCTTCTCCCAAGAGTTGCTATTTCAACAGTGTCCCCGTGCTAAGCCTCGAATGATCTGTAAGGGACACTAGAGATCAGGGAAAGACAATGTCCCCTGGATGGACATGTTGGGAAGAATGTCATGGACTGGATTGAACATGAGTTGCCTCTGCAGGGAGGGAATATGCTACACTTCAGAAGGGACACTGGGTAAGAGGGCCAGCATCCCAGCATCCCTGTCCAGGAATATGTGTAATCTGCTCAAGGCCAACAAGCTGGCCTGAGTCAGAAGAAGTGCAGAGAGTGGGGCTGGGGCTGGATGGCCCGATGCCAGCTTAGAAGCTTGGATTTATTCCTTACAGGCTCAGGCATGAAGGGAAGCCGTGCCTGCAGAGAGGGGATCTAGCAGCACCGGCTCTGTAGGATCATGTCCCTTGTGAATGCTGAGGGTTGCCACCTCCCAGCAAAACCCAGGCTGAAAGGAAGCAATGGGGTCCGCATAATCACTGTCTCCATGCAGGTGGTCGATTTCTTCCTACTTTTTAGGAATGGAGATGGATGGAGGGAGCTGGATGGTCTAATCTCAGCCATAATTGAAATTTCAGTCGCACACACTTAAAGGCAAACTTACATGAGTCGATAGAGTATTGATTTACACTACATTTATTTTCCCTTACACACTGCAGAAAATGTAATTATCACTTAATTATAAAATTGCCATTTTACAATAACACATCTGACTGCCTCAGCCTGCAGCCAGAAGCCTGAGTGGTGGTCCCTGCCTTGCTGTCCCAGCACAGAGGTGACTCAGGCTGTCAATGTGAGCTCCTCTACGGGAAAGATCTCATTAGATTTTGTGCCTCTGGGGCCCATCGCCTATGAGCTTGCCTCTGCTTTGAACAGCAGACTGAAGGAGGGTCTCCTCCTCCCTAGACTCTGGACGAGCTTCATCATCCCAGTGATGTGGACAGTGGTAATTAGTTATCTAAGCAAGAAAGCAAGCAAATCTTCTTGTGTCCTGACTACGTGACAAGGCATGTGTCAGACCCCTGTGGTGGTATAATGGTGCACGAGGCTCTTGGCACTTGGAATCTAGCGAGGGAGGGCAGCAAACTAGCAATAGCAATACAGGGTGCTGAGACTAAAATAGGAGTGGTGAGGGATGCTGGTGCTCAAAGGAGGGCACCTACTCTGGGTGTGCAGCAGGTGGGTCATCGGGGCCATGGGAGGCTTCCTGGAAGAGGTGCCCTTTAGAAGGAGAGATCAGTAAGAGTTAACAGGTTACAGAACAGAGGGGAGGAAAAGCACTCCAGATGGGGGAACATCAAGGTGAAAGCCAGCCTGTGGGGTTGGAGTGTCTTTTAAAAAATAAAGACATTAGTGACTGCTGGGGCACAGAATGAATTCAAGCACAAGGTGGGGTGGGGAAGAACAGAATTTCCCAGGTAAGTTTCGAGATGTGGGCAGAGGCCAGAGTTTTCTTTAAGGAGGTTGAACTTTGCCTGGAGAGTAATAGGGAACCCCTGGCATGTGTTCAGTAGGGAAATGACATAATCAAGTTCATATTTGGGAACAACGATTTGAATGACAATGTGGAGAGTAGGTAGGAACGTGGGAAGGACCCAGTAGAGGGAGACCAGTTCAATGTTCAAGGTGGGTGAGGGTGATAGGAAGAAGGACAACAAAAGTAAGGGTAGAAGTGAGTGAGTGGCTGCGAGAGGCGTGTAGGAGGCAGAATCAATAAATGAATAATCTTTGGTGACAGTTTAGAGCTGAGGGTACCAAGGGAGAGAGGCAGAGAGGGAGAGAGGAGAGACTCTTCATCTTTCTCAGGCAATACAGGAGGTAAAGGGTGAGTACGGACAGATGATTTGAGGTCACTGTGAGACTCTAGTGGAAATGGGTGATGGGATACAGATCCGTTCAGAGCTCGGCATAGAGGAACAGGCTGGGGACAGGTGTTTGGAAGCCATCAGCATGAGAGAATGACTGAGTCCTTTCCCTAGGAAGTAAAAATGGCCTGTGACAAGTGACCCTGCTAGGGCAACATATGGTTGATATAGAATACTCTGCGAGATCTCACCCGTGTCTGTCCACGCACAGGTCCTGGGAATGGCAGGAGACCCATGACCAACGGAAAAGCCAACTGTATGAGAACAAGGAAGATGGAGAGTTTTGGTATTACCCTCTTTAAGAATGCTGTTTTGAACCTTTAACCGTCGCCCAAACCCTCGGTCCCTACCCCTTTCCCTAAACTTTCATGAGGTTGGAAATGAGAATTGCAGAGACCTGTTTAGAGGGAGCCTATTTTTTCTACAAAGACAAAAAGACTTTGGATGTGACATCATCGTGTTCCCTGTCTTGGTGGGAAAGCCACCTTGGTTATGAGGTACTGGGCTTTCCCAGATATTTTGATGATAAAGGGAATGAGGGCATCCAGGGTTTGAAAGGAACAGCTTCTTGGAAGCCAGGCAACCTGGTTGTCATGCCCATATCTCCCATGTCATCTTGTTGTGACCCTGCATGTAATTCCACAATCTCCCTCTGAAATGAATCTCCAAAAGAGGAGCGGGAAGTTCATTTCTTAACCGGACTCTGGAATTCTGGGAGGGATGTCACTGTCACCACCCAGAAGTCAGGCAGACTAGACAGCCAGATGCTTTAAAAAGGCAGGTCCCACCATGTGCACACCTCGTAGAGGAGGAAGTGGACATTTCTTGGAGGGGTTGTCGAGTTTACTTAGTGACATATTTAGATGAAATTTAGCAGGTGTGAAAAGGAGCCTGGGTTATTAAGAATCAGAGGAACAAATGTAAATTAGAAGTATAAATATCCCCCAATATTTCCACTTTTTTCACAGTAGGAGGTGGGATTTGGGGTGTGGACTCAATTTTGTTTTCATAAAAACCTCAACAGTGGATTTGGCAAAGGGCCCCAGGGAAAAGCCAACTTCCTGGCAGCAGGTGGGGCCCACAGCAGAGAGGCTGGCGTGTCCCACTGATCATGGAGGGCTCATGGTTGGATCAGTGACTCAGGGAATAATTAATGATATAGCCCCTCCCAGGTGACACGAAAAACTCAAAATATGACTCTGTTATTGCCCTCCCAAACACTGGAGGGAGAGATCCTAAAAAAGCAGCGTGGTGCTAAATCAGCAAGAATCCGACCCAGGTCTTTGTGTGATAAGTCAAAGTATACTTGAGCTGATGCTGAAAAGATACAATGAAGTGATGGGAACCCTCACCAGGGGACACACTGGCCGTCCTTCAGTGACATGGATCTGTTTTCCACAGGATGTCATGTCAAGATTTCCAAGAGAACTTCTCCTGCCTGTTCATCTGTAACCAATTCCCCATCACTCTGGACCATGGGATCACACCCCATGAAAGATGGCACCTAATCATGTTTAAGAACCAAGTGCTTCTTGGAAACACCACAGGTAGGTAGGATGTTGGGGATCATTCTGCCAGACCAGCAGACCTTCAGCCCTACTGCTGCCCTGGTTTTGACCATCTCTGACCTTTAGTTCTAAACAGACCATTAGCCTGATGCTGAAAGGAGAGTAATTTGTCAGCCTAAAGAAGCTACTGCTTCTTCAAGGAACATGGGAGCTGGTGGGAGGTGGCGGGAGAATCTCTACCATGCCTCCCTTGGCCCTTTGTGTTCCACCAAGTTCCTTCTTCTCACCTCCATCTACCTCTAGGGAGTGGAACAGAATCCCTGCTCTTTAGAACATATCCAGGACGGTGGGTAAGGCTGTGAAAAGAAGCCCAGACCAAAGTTGAGACCTTGCGTAAACCATGTCTGTGCTGCACACTAACTTTGTGACTCTGAGAACATAGCTTATGCCTTTGTCCTCAGCCTCCCCAACTGTAAATGGTGGAATGAGTAAGCCTGTCTGCTCCTTGAACCTACAAAGCACCACCCAGACACAAGGAAGAGTGTCCCTACCCCAGGTTGGTTGTAAGACAGCTGTGGTGGCACTTCTGAGCCATTGACAGGTCCCCCTGGGATAAGACTTGTTGACTTTGTCCTTACTTCTAAGTCACCTTCCCTTATTGTACCTCCTGCTCCCTGTGACATTGATAAGTGAAATTGCTTCCTGTGGAGTTGAATCAGAGTGTGCTAATATTTCCTTGATAAAAGAGGTTGTACAACGTACAATATATTTGTGTGTGAAAGTGCGTATGTGTACATATGCATTTCTTCTCCTGAGCGGCTGCCCGCTGAGAATGTGCTGTTTGAATGACCCCAGGCCCCAGGGTGTCCCTCTTTTCAGCCTCCTGGTGCCAGTGATCACTCTGCTACTCAGATAGCCTCCTCACCAGGAGCCATGGACAGACTCAAAGAACTGCCCAGTCATTCTTGGGCAGCAAATGTTCTGATTCATCTTCCTGAGCTGTGCCTGCCTATACAGCCAAAGCCCTCTTTCCTGGATATGATGCATATCAATGAAACAAACAAAATTATGCATTGGGGCCATTTTTAGGAATACCTTACAGGGAGGGAGAGAAGGGAGCCATTGATGCAGCACCTGCTGTATGCTGCTCCATGCATTTTAATGCATTGTCTTGCTCAATCCCCATAGAAAGCCCATGACTGCGATGGTCTTCAGGTCCCTCCCCCACTCTCAGAGCTTCCCAGTTGTGACCTAAATCTTCTGATATGTGTCTATTCACCTTGATCCTGACTTACCTTTATTTTTTTATGCATTGAGGAAATGTTTCCACATGAGATTTTCTTCTCGCTCTAGCTTCCACGAGCATGCTTGGGTAGAAGAGCAGTGTGGATTGCCCTCTCTGCCTATTTTCTCATTTCCTTTGATGCTTGAACCATTGACACCATTTCAAGACTCCATGGTTACATCAGAGCATAAGGTCATGCATATTTCAGGACTCTGGAATTTCACTTATTATTATAAACACAGCCCTTGACTTTACATTTAAAAAACATTAGCAAGTGGGGACTTTACTCCCTCCCTGTTTTTAAGACGAGGAGACTGGAATTTAGGAAATGAAGAAACTTGTACCACAACTGGGTAGAGACCCAGGTCTTAGGTCTCCAAATGCAGAGTTTATAAGCCAACCCCACAGGACTCTCTGAACTGGACATAACCCTCATTGAGGGTCCCAGCAGTGGAACTGAGCACCAGTAATGGCTCTTTCTCACCCAGGAGCACCCAGGAAGGAAACTCAGTACTTCTTTGATGTGTCAGAGCTCATGAGGGGCCACAACGTTGTGGTGTCCTTCACTGTCAGGCCACAAAGCTTGAAGGCAGAAGATGAGAACTTTCCGATACGCTTCCAGGTGTTCAAGGTAAGGCAGCTTGTCTCAGGGCTTGCCCTTTGGGACATTTCTGTATACCTTGGGTTGGGGAGAGTGGCTGGTCAGGCTGGGAGATTGGAGTACACCACAGCTTTGAAGATAAAGCCCAAGGGTCTGGAGCACTTCCTGTCCAACTTGAAATTTGAAATGAAACAAAATGAAAAAAAAAAAAAAACCTTAAAACTAAAGGGAAATTAGACTTGACATTGTTTGTAATGGGACATACCTCCTGTCTGGGTCACTTGTCAGCTTTTCCTGGTATGATGCAGAACTTAATGCCTGTACCTTAAAAGGTGGTCTGATTTAAGTTCAGCTGTTGTAATTAGGCAGATTCCTGGGCCTGCCGCAGACCTCCTAATCAGATTGTGCAAGAACAAAGTCTGAAAATCTGTGTTTTAACAAGCTCCCGAGGGGCTGATTACGCACATTATGTTTGAGAATCATTGGTCAAACTTTTGTAAAGAGTTAAAGGAAAACAAAACAAAACAGCAGTTATAAATCCAGGAGTTGTGTTAAGGTACCTGGTCTGCCCAGCCAGGACTCAAACACCAGATAAGTCTACTAAAAGCATCTCAGCCAACTCTTCCATTTCGAATGGAAGACAGAAGCCCCAAAGACGGTCTCGGGGCTGCCCCAGTGCACAGCTCCTGGGGTGGTTACTTATGTCATTGTCTGCAAGCCTGGGGCCCCAGAGCTGGGCAATACAACACCCTGGTGTTAACTGTTTTGCCCAGAGTCTTTTCATTTCAGAAGCCCTAGCAGGTCTGTAATCATTCTCATTTTTAAAAATACTACCAGAGCCCACTTCTCTCTTTTTTACCAGAGATGCATTATTTCTCAGCTGCCCAAGATCTCCTCAGGCTCTCTGGATAGCTCAGTGGATAAGGATCCTGATTGAGTTAAAAAACCAAAGAGGAGTCTAGACCTTGACAGCTCAAAAGAGATTTGAGTTCTTTTTTGCTGTGCAGCTGAGAAAAGAGGCTCTATGTGTGCCAGCTGCTGGGCTCTCTGGCGCACTTGGGACTCAATGGGAACAATGTCTGGCACAACTGAAATTGTACCCCCTGGTGCAGGCCTGTGCTCCCCAGCTGCTGCAGGAGCAGGGAGCAGTGGTGGATGAGCAGCAGGCAGAGGTGAAGACAGTGGAAAAGGGTAGATAAGCCATTTCGCCCTTGCCCCAAAGTGCCTCCCCCAGGCCAGGATTGTGCTTGTGCTTTTCCTGGGCACAAGCCCTTCCCTAGAGTGACAGCAAAGTTCTCTCTTATTTCCAGCCCTGCCTGTGTCTCTCCTTTCTCTTCAATGTTATCACTGCCATGAACAGTAACCACACCTTGCTGAGGGACAAAGGGACACCTTCTCCTCTTCTCAGACACCTTCTTTCCTCTTCAATTTCCTTCTTGCTGTTCACAATGGAGTAGATTTCCTTTTTTACAATCCTGCATGGAGTTAGAGTAATCATCCATTTACCACCAGTGTGCCAGGGAACAGGTCAACTGCACAAAAAGAAGGAGCACAAGTCCCTGAGCCAGGCTGGGGGACCCCACCTATCTTTCTGTTGTGGTCTTGCTTATGTTAGTTGGATTTCCATTACTGCGACAAAATGCCTAGGATACAATCAACTTAAAAGGAGGAAAGTTTTACATTTGGCTCATGGTTTCAGGGGTTTCTGTCCACGGTTACTCAGTCCTATTGCTTTGAACCTGTAGTGGCTCAGTCCATCGTGGTGGGGAGGCCTATTCACTTCATTGTGACTGGGAAACTGAGAAAAACTGCACCATGAGCTGGGACCCTTAACACATGGGCCTTAGGGGACATTTCCAAACTATAGCAGGCCTCCTGAACATCTTTCTTCCTCTTCCCCACAGGTGGACTCCCAGGTATTGATCACCACCATCCTCACTGGGCAGGCTTCTTGGTGCTGCCCATTGGTAAAGTGTAACCTCTTCCAACACCGTGTCCCTTCACATGTCCTCTGGCTGCAAATTTTTGTTGACCTCTCCAAACAGGTCAACAAAGTAGGAAAATATTTAGTTGTCCTGGTCTGATATTTGGACCCCTAGAGGGTTCTCTTGTTTAACATTCAAGAGGGGCTGCAACCACGAAGCCATCCTCGGTTTTTGGCCCCTAATGCAGAAGGCGGGTGCAGCTGGTTCATCTGTATTGTTGAGGGGACCCGAGAAGAACCTTCAGACTCCCAAATCAATCAGCCCCAAATCCATCACAGACCCAAGTGTGCCGTCCGCACGCAGCTTCGGGCATACCCTCTGGTTCCTCTGATAAGCAAATTGCTGCCCCTCCTAAACAGATGACCTGGCTCAGTACTGATGACAGGTGACTTCAAACTCTAGAGGATAATAGAGAAGGATGAATGAAATCCAGAAACCCGTCCTCCAGGCACGCAGTCCCTCCAACGGCTGTGAGCTCTGCAGTGCCCTCGGCTGCCAGAAGAAGGCACAGGAGGTGGAAGGGACGCAGGTGGGCCACAGCCAACAGAGGGTGACTGCAGCCCCTCCAGGCCTTCCAAGACAGGGAGACTGAGAGCAGGGGAGACTCAGAAGTCCTGGCAGGAAGCTGGCAGCAGGAGACCTGCCCCACAGTGGTGGCCGAGCCACAGAGCAGAGAGTTAGGATCTGCCTCTGGCCCCTGGCCCCACCAGCCATGGATGTGGGACAGTGAAAGGGCATTGAGGAAACCCTCAAGGGATAGGAATGGGATGGCACTCTAGTTCCCAGAGCTGGAGAACAGGGTAGGGACTGGATCCAGGAAAAGGCAGAAGCCCCTTCCCTAGAGTGACAGTCAGCTCTGTGCCCAGCCAGCCCTGTATTAATTTGAGGTGTGCTCCTCGGAGCGCTGGACCAAGACCTCTCATGACTGCCCACACCCCACTTGCGGGCTGCCCTGAGCAAGTGTTTTCCAAAGAATAGGAAACCTGGCAGAGCTGTGAGGTCTAATGGAGGGAGGAGAGCAGGACACAGGGCCATCCTTGCCTCCTAGACTATAGCAGCCAGGCTGCCCACGTACCTCTGCATACACACGCCTGCCCAGAGCCACAGGACATAGCTCTGAAGAAGACAGTTATCATGGCTTCTGCCCAAGGGGCCCAAGCAAGTCAGGCTCCCAAACCTACAGGGGCTGTTTCCACCTAGCCCTCTGCCGTACACCTGGGGCAGTGATCTACCTCCTGTCTCACTCTGCAGCCCAACTCTGTTCCTGCTTCCTGTAGAGAAATTCTCCCCTTCCCCCATTTCTCCCCCACAGCAGAACTCATAAATAATCATTTCATGCTGCATAACCATTCTAAATGGAATCCCCATGCTCCACTGTAGTGGGGAAAATTTGTTTAGTAAGGGGTTTTTATTATGTAATATGTATGTGACATCTGGTAATAGGAACTGCATTATATTTATTGTTTTATCTCTAAGAAAATATTGAAATAAAAGGAAAATGATCAGGGCCTATTATTTTCCAATGAGAAGGAATCTCTGGGCTCTTCTGGAGAGTGGGAACAGAGGAAGGGAGAAGAATGCCACTCTGTAATGCAGTGACAGCCAGAGCATTTGCTAAAGGTTTAGGAGAAAGTGGGATATAAGGCCCCCAAGGAAATTCAGCATTGGCACGATGTCACCAGCCTTCTCTGTGTGTAAGTAGAGGGTCTGAAAAAACCAAACGAAGCCAGAGACCAGGATGCTGTTAGACTTAAAGAGATAGTTTTATGTGTCATTAATTGTAGTGTGTGGAGTCTAGATAAAAATATTGCCATAACTCTAGTGGGTTTTTTGAGAGTTCACTGTCTCCCTGTCCAGGCCCTGTAATTGCTGTTCTGGTGAACAGAGAGGGATCTGGAAGGTGAGCCTCTCTCCTGGTGTCTGGGGACCATGCTTTCTCACAATAATCACCTTTCTTCCAGTTCCAGGAATTCCAGGAGAGGTTGCCGCCCACATTTTTCTCCCCATTCAGACATGATATCCAAGGCATAGAGTATGAAGTCAACTCCAACTTCACAAAGTCCTTCCATCTGATCCCTGGGCACTATGTTGTGGTTCCCTCGGCACCCAGAGAGAAGACTGAATACTTGCTCCGAATCTTCCTGAAAATGCCAGACAGTGACAGGTACAGAGCCTTTGAGATTCTGAGTGTTTTATTCTACTTATTTTTGTAAAAATGCATCACATCACTGTGTGCAGTGCTCTGTGCATTGAATATAACATGGACGGTCAGTGGAGACACAATACTGGCCCTGCTCTCGAGAAGATCACGATAAAGCGGGACAAGAGAGACTGGGAATCAATAACTAGACCCCAAGTGATGGGGCCATTGCTGGAAGTAAAGCTGCGTGAGAGGACAGAGTGAAGGGCTCATTGCTGGCCAGAGGGATGGGAAGAGGCTTCTTTGAGAAAATGGCAGCACTTGAGTGGGTCCTAGGGGAAAATAGAAAAAAAATAGAATTTAATGGCATAAAGGGAAAGCCACACAAGCCAAAGAAAAAAGACTAGGCAAAGGCACAGGTTTGCTAAATAATGAATGAGGCTGGTCAAGGGTACGGGAAGGTGGTTGGTGAATGTGTGTCAACTTGTCTCAAATGTATCCAGAATGGGGGGTAGACAGCGGGACTGTGAAAGGTGGGCCCAAGTGACACATTTCTGGTCCTGGAAGGTCTTGAATATCAAGTCATTTGTGTCAACAAGTACTCACCCCACTGGGTACTTCATCCCCCTGGCCCAAGGCCCATTATTACCAATTCAAGATGGAACTTAAAACAAAGCCCTTCCCCACCCTGGCAATGGGGCTTGCCATACACCCCCACCTGGTTGTGAGAGATGAAATGGTTAGAAGATCAGACTGTGTTCATCCAACAGGCTGGGCACATAACCGTGGTGCTCCTCTGTTTGCTGACCTCCACAACGGCCCACTTCATATCCCGTGGTGCTGAGGTCTTTCCACTCTTCCTTGTCAGAAATGTCAGCCTCCTATGAATAATGTCCTGGTCATCCTTGTCACACTATTCTCCTGGTTTTTTAGGAACTCGAGCAACAATTTCGACCTCAGAGAATTGAAGGTAGGTGTGTAGGAAGGTCTGGCTGGCAAGCTTCCTTGGCCACACCCTGTCCCTAGGGCTTCTGCCTCTCTCCTTGCCCCACCACTAACTGGTAAAAGAAAGGTACCATAATGGGCCAAAGGTGGCTCAAAGAGGTGGGAGTGAGGGTGGCCTCTGAGGCCAGTTTGGATCCAACCTCTTCCTTCCACAAGCTTTGGTTTTCCAATTCCCCTAAAGGTTTTTTCCCCAACTGCCAGACAAAGCCTCAATCTCAGATCTTGGTGAGAGTCGTTCCCTCACTGTACCAGACTGGCGGCCTCCTCCCCAGAAGTTTAATGCTGGCTATTTTCCCTTTGATCCAGGGAAGTCTTCCAGAAAATGGCTCCCAACAAAGCATTTTCTACAGATATGCTCAGCAGGTACAGTACAGGGGACCTGTGTAGGCAGGTGATGGAGGGACTCGAGGGAGGGAGGCCTCTCCAGGCCCTTCC
The DNA here is from genome assembly GCF_964194105.1 of Spermophilus citellus. Taxonomy (NCBI): domain Eukaryota; kingdom Metazoa; phylum Chordata; class Mammalia; order Rodentia; family Sciuridae; genus Spermophilus; species Spermophilus citellus. The sequence goes on from NC_138193.1 coordinate 92,318,943, forward strand.
TGGGAGGCAGAGAGGAAAAGTGACTTGATGCATCATTTCATCAGCCTCTTTGACTCTGGACCATCTCCAGAACTGATCTGGCCACCAAGCTCTGGAGAGAATTGGTGGCACCATCTGGGTGGATGACATTGGGATGCAATGTGGAGCTTAGAAAATTAGGGAATAATTACAGGGTATGCGTATGGGATATGTCGCTTCTTGCATCTTTAAACAAGCCATTGGCAGCACCCTCTGAAATCATCCCTTCTCTGATTCGGCCTCCACCTCCCCTGATCTGGCATGGTTCCTCCCAGGAGCTGGCCAGCTTCAGAAAGCACCAACAGCACTCTTCCTGCCAAGTCACCTATGTGCACACAGGATTTTCCTAATAGTTTAATAAACTGTTATAAAGAACTCCTTGACTTATCAGGAAAAAAGAGCTGCCAAGGGCTCCACATGATGGGCTGTATACCATTAATAATTGTGTTTGTGTGGGAAGCAGAAAGTGATTCAAATGATGATGCATACCACACCGGCTTGGGCCAGGCAGAGACCAAGGACAGGAAGGTTGCTGAGCCCTCCTCTACATTCAGAAGACTAATGGGCTGGTGGCATCCTGGAGGCAGGCTGGGCCCAGAGGGAGAAAATGAGAAATCAAGAACATGGCTGAAATGAGGGGTACATGTTCCAAATAGCAGCTGACTGTCGGTCTCCCTGAAATCAGAATTAACCCAGGATCCAGGGCCACCCCCAGCTTGATTCCATAGGCCTTCACTTGATGCATGACAAGTCCAGCCAAGATGATTGTGGTCCCCAGAATGTGAGCTCCTGAAGGCAGGGATAACATCATATGCATTCCTTGTCCCCAATGTTGATCACTGTCCTTGGCCCAGAGTAGGTGCTCAATCATTTCTGTCAAATTGAATAAAGACAGATTAGCTTCCCTAGAGCAGATGCCAAGCCAAGTTTAGCTGTGTGCGGTGGTCAGCAGGGCTTGATTAGAATGCCTGAGACCTAACTTCCTTGGGAGGGTGGAAAATTCTAACGCATAGTCTATGCACCTGTACCTCTAAAATAAAAATAGGTTTTGTCATATGATAAGATGGTACAGATTCCAAACAACATCCAAATTCCTCCCCATGGAGAATGATTACCATCTCATATTGGGCCTTGGTGGAAATTAGAATAAGACACAGACACTGCATTGTGCTAAGGTGACCCTCAGCTGGGCATCCATGAGCAGGGCCTAATTGCAAAATACCCCCAAACTACCTTCAGACGCTCTGTCCTCCAAAGAAATTTTAAAGCAAAACATTCCTCCACTGTGTCTTCTCTCCTTATCTCTTATATTGGTTTCACCAGCTTTAAACTAATACAGTGACTTGTTACCATTCCTACCACTGGTTGCTTTCGTTACCCCTGGTAGTGGTGGTTATAACATCACCAGAGCCTGCCTGTGGGGAGGGGAGGGTGTCCTCTGACTCTGGGTTGGGCTAGATCCATCCACCATCTATCCTTTAGTCAATTGGCAAGTATTTCCCAAGCACCTGGGGCATTTTAAGTCCCACACTGAACTTTGGGAACACCAAAATGTCAGCCCGTGGGTAAATCCTGTTGTGGTGGTGGTGGCAAACATGGGCTTCTTTGGGAATCTGTTTCAGCAGCCATCATCTCCATCCCTACTGTCTCCACAAACTCTTTTGTTTGGTTATGGAGTGTGATGTTCAGGTCAGAGTCTGTGCTAGGTGAGGAATATGGAGAAGGAAGAGACGTGGCCCGTGTCCCCTGTTGCTTGTAGTCTGGTGGGTGGTCCTGTGTAAGTCAAGCTCCTCATTACCATGTCACTGGCTAAAGGGAGGCATCAGGTTCTGTGGTAGGAACTTTCCTGTCCTACCCAAACTGGGAGGTGCTCGATGGAGAACCTGGCAGGATGTGTTCTGAGGGGGCATCCTGAAGGCTCATGCTTCTAGCTGAAGGTCCACGGAAACACAGGCTGTGGGGTTGCTTTTGCTTTTAGTGCTGGTTGGTGAGGCCACCCCTGGGAAATGGAAGGGACAGCGTGTCTGTTTTTCTATGAGGTGCTGGTTCTCAGAAGAGCTCCAGAAGGCACCCTCTTCCTCCTGAACCCCTGTCCCTCTGCCAAGTCACCTGTTGAAAAACCAAACTCCTGTACCAGCTCTCCAAGTAAAAGTGTCCCCAAAGCAGCACACTTCCACATCTCTGTAAACTGGCCCGTCACACTGCACACTTCCTCCTGAGAAGCCTAAGGTCATTAAGCCTTCCGAGTTCAGGCCCAAGCACGTTCCTCCCCACCTTGGCCTCCGTTGCTTCCTCTTTTAATCCAAGGGGAAACCACCTCTCCCTCTGGCCGCAGTGCCTGGGAAGACTAATGCTAAGTAATGTGCTTGACTGTAGCACCTTCTCTGAGCCTAGATTCCTGGTATTTTTAACTCCTACCATCACACACGTGCGTGTGTGCACACACAGTTGTCTCATTTCCTTGTAGTCCTTTTTTGGAAGCAGGTGGAGAATGCACCTAAAGCCTGCCTTGATTCCCCCAACAATCCCCATCCCCAGAAGTTCCCCAGTGCCAGGCATGCTGGGGAGAAGGCCAGCGCAGCCTTCAGCCCAGTAAACAAGGAGGGAGGGATGCAAGGGAGCCCGGTGGGGACCAGACGTTGCTCAGGGAGGGTTATGGCCATGGCCCAGAGCATGACCCAGTTAAAAACCCCAGAGCAACAGGCTTCAGGACAAAGGTGAGGCAGGCATGTCGGAAGAAAAGGTTTAGAAACTGGAGAGCTTTTACAGGGTAGGGCTGGTGCTCCCCTCAAGTCCTGGCAATGGGCTGATGCCCATGTCCTTCCTTTGTTTGCATCAGGGGCTGGACATAGATGCCACCCAGCTTCAGAACCTTCTCAACCAGGAGCTTCTGACAGGTATGGTCAGCCCCTGAGCCTGCTGGTCCCAGCCTCAGCCTGACACACCTCCTGCTGCCACATCTGTCTTTCCTGTTTTCTCTCTTCTGGATCTCTAGGGGACACTTTCTCCCTGGACGAGTGTCGCAGCATTGTGGCTCTGATGGATGTATCCTTTGCAAGTCATCCCATCTCCAAGGCCTAGGAGTCCATCTTCTGTGGGTTTCCTTGGGAGTCTCTTAGGGCTCAGCACAGGGCCTGGGTCCTGTGGATTTTCCACCAGCTCACTGACTCTTCTGATCAACCACGTAACAATGGAAAAGTTACTGTTGATCAAACACCTACTGTGTGCTGAGACTTGTTATGGGTGAATATATATGTGTGTGTATATATATATTTTTCCTTATAATTCTAATACCCCTGGGATACAAGAGGTATTAGCCCCTTGTGCAATAGAAGAAATAGGGGTTCAAGGGAGTCAAGTAATTTCCCCAGATCACAGAGCTAGCCAGACTTGTGCCTGGATATGAAGTAGGAATTTTAGCCTTCAAACTCTATGTTCTAACTTCATCCTGCTCCCCCCTCCTTAGAACACTGATGGGAGCTACTTTCCCTTCCCCGCTTCCCTTACCACTCAAGAATGTTCCTTTACTCAACAAGCCTCCAATTCAATAAAGATAGCCACCAAAATGTGTAGAAACCTCCTTGGTCTACACAGCAGCTGCACCTGTTGCTTGCAGATGTGGACATTAGGTGGAGGAAGTTTGATGGGTCACCTAGTTCCATGGCTACAAGTGGCAGGACCCAGGGTCACACCCCAGTCCTGGCTCTCATCCTGACTTCTACACTCCACCCAGCAGTTTCTCTCCTCCCACCTCCTTTCCCTGCAGGCTGGAGAGGCTGCACACCTGTGCCATCCTGGCTGCTGACTGGCAGCTCCTCTCCAGCCCTGCGCTGTCTCCTGAGAGAGACAGATCGCCCGGCGCCCACACTGTTAACAAGGCTCGATTGGGAATGCGGAGTCAGACACTGTAGAACAAGAGGGCTTCTTGATGAAATCATAAATCAGACCTGTCTCTGCTGGCTGTGGTCACCATCATTCAGGGACAGAGGAATCCAACGCCCTTGCAGCCCCAGGCCAGGGCAGATACCCCAACGGAGGAGGTCACGATTGAAGGACCCCAGCAAAGCAGACAGGTCTTTTCTAGCTGTCCTCTTCCTCCCCCATGGCTCCCTTCCAGTTCTCAGGGGTCAGTTCTTTCCCTTCATTAGTCATCAATGAGCCCCTTACATGGAGTGGCCAGGGCTTGTGTCAGTACAGGGAAAGTGTTCCCTCCACACACAAGTGCACAGGGCTGGCACATTCACCTAGCACTGCTGCAGGACCCCTTCATGCTCCTCCCCACCCTACCCTGCCAGGAAACCCACCCCTCAACTGGTGAAGGCCATGTCTGGACTCACTCTCTTCCCCTGGGTACAAGTGATACCGGCCTCTCTCTCATAGGGCTTCCTTCTCTTTCCAATAGTCCATTTTCCTTTGTAAAACAAGCCCAAGCCAGGTTACCTTCAGAGACAGAGGGACCCAGCTGGAATGGAGCCACACTAGGTGACACCAGAGCCACTGAGTTCCTAGGTGATGGGTGGGGCGACTCTGGCTTCATTGGCAGGACCAGCACTCCCTCCCCCATTCCTGGCACCTGGACTAGTTAACTCTTAACTTCTCGTCCAGCTGAAAGTGAACGGGCATCTTGACCAAGAGGAGTTTGGGAGGCTGTGGAGGCGCCTTGTCCACTGCCAGGTATGGCTTGTTCTCTGCAATTACTACTCTTATTTCATCAAGTTTAGCAAATATTTACTGGGTGCCCAGCCCTGTCCCAGGGTCGAGGAGGGTGAAAGGAGAGGAAACCTGACACCAGCCACCAAAGAGAGCCCACATTTTGTTCCGGGAGATGTTCCTGCACTGGAAGGCCAAGGCACTGCCTGATGGAGTGGCAGGATGAGAAATGCTCTAGGAGGTTGGAGGGGAAAGAGGTCACCAGGGACCACAGCAGGAGTCACCAACTGGCATTTCCTCCTCATTTCTCCCCAGATTAATTATGGCATCCCCTAAGGGAGTCCATCTCGTTCTCCTCTGAAGCCTCTGCCAGAGGATCTGCCAAAAACACAGATATGGTTTGTCCATGGCCTCAGGTGGCCTCCTCAGTGCCCTCAGGACAAAGTCTAAACTCATCAGAGTGGTACACAAGACCCTTTCATTTTGCACCCCAACTTTGAGGCCCAAGAGAAGCCCATTTGACCCATCCCAATCTTCTTTAGGCCCCAACTATAAGACTTAGTCCCAATAAATGCCATGGCCTTATACCTTTGAGGTCCTCCCCTCTTACATGCATGCTGGGCATGGCCATTGCCAACCCCACTCAAGAGTCCAGCCTTGGACACATCTTCCACACTGAGCCTTCCTCGCCAGCCCCGGAGCTGGTTAGCTCCTGGCTCTGGCCCCTAACATGTGAGCCCACATCTGTCCGGGCAAGCCACGCTGATGTATTATGATTTTTTTTTATTGGTTGTTCACAACATTACAAAGCTCTTGACATATCATATTTCATACATTAGAATCAAGTGGGTTATGAACTCCCATTTTTACCCCATATACAGATTGCAGAATCACATCGGTTGCACATCACATTTTTACATACTGCCATATTAGTGACTGTTGTATTCTGCTACCTTTCCTATCCTCTACTATCCCCCCTCCTCTCCCCTCCCATCTTCTCTCTCTACCCCATCTACTGTAATTCATTTCCCTCCATGTTTGTTATCCCATTCCCCTCATAACCTCTTATATGTAATTTTGTATAACAATGAGGGTCTCCCTCCATTTCCATGCAATTTCCCTTTTTTTCTCCCTTTCCCTCCCACCTCATGTCTCTGTTTAATGTTAATCTTTTCTTCCTGCTCTTCCTCCCTGTTCTGTTCTTAGTTGCTCTCATTATATCAAAGAAGACATTTGGTATTTGTTTTTTAGGGATTGGCTAGCTTCACTAAGCAAGCATAATCTGCTCTAGTGCCATCCATTTCCCTGCAAATTCCGTGATTTTGTCATTTTTTAGTGCTGTGTAATACTCCATGGTGTATAAATGCCACATTTTTTATCCATTCATCTATTGAAGGGCATCTGGGTTGATTCCACAGTCTAGCAATTGTGAATTGTGCTGCTATAAACATCGATGTGGCAGTATCCCTGTAGTGTGCTCTTTTAAGGTCTTCAGGAAATAGTCCGAGAAGGGCAATAGCTGGGTCAAATGGTGGTTCCATTCCCAGCTTTCCCAGGAATCTCCATACTGCTTTCCAAATTGGCCACACCCGTTTGCAGTCCCACCAGCAGTGTACAAGAGTACCCTTTTCCCCACATCCTCGCCAGCACTCATTGTTGTTTGACTTCATCATGGCTGCCAATCTTACTGGGGTGAGGTGGTATCTTAGGGTGCTTTTGATTTGCATTTCCTTGACTGCTAGAGATGGTGAGCATTTTTTCATGTACTTGTTGATTGATTGTATATCCTCCTCTGAGAAGTGTTTGTTCATGTCCTTGGCCCATTTATTGATTGGGTTATTTGTTTTCTTATTGTCTAATTTTTTGAGTTCTTTGTATACTCTGGATATTAGGGCTCTATCTGAAGTGTGAGGAGTAAAAATTTGTTCCCAGGATGTAGGCTCCCTATTTACCTCTCTTATTGTTTCTCTTGCTGAGAAAAAAACTTTTCAGTTTAAGAAAGTCCCATTTGTTGATTCTTGTTATTAACTCTTGTGCTATGGGTGTCCTATTAAGGAATTTGGAGCCCAACCCCACAATATGTAGATCGGAGCCAACTTTTTCTTCTATCAGATGGAGAGTCTCTGATTTGATATCTAGCTCCTTGATCCACTTTGACTTTTGTGCATGGCGAGAGGAGGGGATTCAGTTTCATTTTGTTGCATATGGATTTCCAGTTTTCCCAACACCATTTGTTGAAGATGCTATCCTTTCTCCATTGCGTGTTTTTAGCTCCTTTATCAAATATAAAATAGTTGTAGCTTTGTGTATTAGTCTCTGTGTCCTCTATTCTATACCATTGGTCCACCCGCCTGTTCTGGTACCAGTACCATGCTGTTTTTATTACTATTGCTCTGTAATATAGTTTGAAATCTGGTATCGCTATACCACCTGATTCACACTTCCTGCTTAGAATTGTTTTTGCTATTCTGGGTCTTTTATTTTTCCATATGAATTTCACGATTGCTTTATCTATTTCTACAAGAAATGCCATTGGGATTTTGATTGGCATTGCATTAAACCTATAGAGAACTTTTGGTAATATCGCCATTTTGATGATGTTAGTTCTGCCTATCCATGAACAAGGTATATTTTTCCATCTTCTAAGATCCTCTTCTATTTCTCTCTTTAGGGTTCTGTAGTTTTCATTGTATAGGTCTTTCATCTCTTTTGTTAGGTTGATTCCCAAGTATTTTATTTTTTTTTTTTTGAGGATATTGTGAATGGAGTGTTTTTCCTCATTTCCGTTTCAGAAGTTTTCTTGCTGATATACAGAAATGCCTTTGATTTATGTGTGTTGATTTTATATCCTGCCACTTTGATGAATTCATTTATTAGTTCTAGTAGTTTCTTTGTAGACCCTTTTGGGTCTTCTAGGTATAGAATCATGTCATCTGCAAATAGTGATAATTTAAGTTCTTCTTTTCCATTTTTTATGCTTTAATTTCTTTCGTCTGTCTAATTGCTCTGGCCAGTGTTTTGAGAACTATATTGAATAGAAGTGGTGATAGAGGGCATCCCTGTCTTGTTCTGGATTTTAGAGGGAATGCCTTCAACTTTTCTCCATTCAAAATGATGCTAGCCTGAGGCTTAGCATAGATAGCTTTTACAATGTCGAGGTAAGTTCCTGTTATCCCTAGTTTTTCTAATGTTTTGAACATAAAGGGATGCTGTACTTTGTCAAATGCTTTTTCTGCATCTATCGAGATGATCATATGGTTCTTATCTTTAAGTCTATTGATGTGGTGAATAACATTGTATTATGATTTTGTACTTTAAAAGAATCTTTCCTCATGATAAAAGTAACACTTGTTCATACTAGAAAATGCAGATGAACCAAAATAAATTTTAAAAAGAAAACATGATCTTGCCAACCAGAGAAACTAGTAAAACCTAGTGAGTATTTTTCAAAAAGTTTTCCTATGTGATTGTATACCCACACTAATAAGTGATCTGCTTTGAGAAAATGAAAACCACCAATATATTAAATGTGTAGCCAGATTACTAAACGTCTCAGCAACATGTTTAAAGTCTGAATACGGTTCTCCCAAGTGGCTGGCCAGGATGCATCGCCCAGCCCCTCACTTGGAGTCATCTGGTTTCTCACAGGGACCACAGTGGTTGCCATGGCCACCCCTCCCCTTTACACTACAGGGTTCTCCAGGGAGGGGGTCCCTGTTGTCCTCTTTCTACAGTGTATTTTTGAACAGTGGTGTTCAAAAATGCTGAATTAGTGACCAAAATAGTCGATTAGTGAAGGAGCAAGAGAATACCCAGTTGAGAACTTGAGACTGTCTTACACAGGCCAAGCCAAATAAGGCCAAGAAAAAGCTCTCAGGCTGCCCCTGCACAATCCTCATTTCCCACAGATGCCCTCACACATGTGGGGGATTATTTTGCCTTGAAAAAGTACCTGTGGGGCAGCTGTGTTTAAACTAAAATTGGGAGTTGTGCATTCAGTTCTATACAAACCGCACATTTCACTTAAGGCGAGGTCTTTACCCGCCCGAGCGTCAGTTTCCTCGTCTGGGAAGAACAATGACGACCAGGATTACAGAGAGGATTAGGCAAAGGTGGAAAAGTCCTGGGTAAATGAGAGAAGAGTGTGCCATAGTGGCACATTCCAGGTAGTACTTCCTGCAACTGTGCTGGGACCCAGAGGAGGTTTTAACCTGCCTTCAGTATTTTCTATAGAGTACTCATTAATGCCTAAGGCATGCTCCCTAGCAATTTTAGAGTATCTACCGCCTCCCCCACAAAGAAGAATATCTGCCCATTTATACCTGGCAACCAAACTATGAGGTAGGTATTGTAATTAATCTTATGCTACAGACAAGGAAACTGAGGCCTAGAAAGATCAAATCACTTGTCTAAGTATTGGTTACATATCTGGTGGTGACTAGTTCAGCTGGGACTTAAACCCTGGGCAGTTGGTCAAGTTTATGCTCTTTTTACCACTATGCTGTGCAAACTCCTTAGAGATCCCTAGGCTTCCCTCCTAGGCGGCAAGCTGCCCCCACATGTCAGGGCCCCAACAAGGGGTGGGAAGAAGAGAGGAGGACAGGTTGGGAGAGGGGAACCCACTGTTCCCAGCAGCAGCCAGGCTGGTGGACTAGATGGGGTGTGGCCACTCCTGCCTGCCCCAGTCCTCTGCCTACTGCTCTGCCTGCCTCTGCGCTGGCTGCACCCACGCTGTAGTGCCACAACCTCAAGGGATGGAAACAGATTTTTTGGCACATCCCAGCCCTCAGGTCACACCCCCAGTTCTAACTCGGACTTCTTCCTTCTTTTCCCACATCAGCATGTCTTTCAGAACTTTCGGATGAGCTCTGGAGTCCTCCTGAGCTCAAACTTGGGGAAGGCCATAGAGAATACAGGTAACACAGGGGCCCTTTGAGCAGTGATGGTTGGGGGCCAGAGTATGCGATGCCCACGCTCCAATTGCTGTGTACACGCTGGTGCGGTGAGGCTGGGCAGGTGGGAGAGAAGAGAGCCACAGGTCCCCTGTCTTCCTGGTCTACACTGCCATTGATAGGCGACCTGGGCTCCAGACTCAGACATCATCCCCACCTGAGCTCTCCTTGCCCAGCAATCCCCCAGCTGCCTTTTCTTCCCGACACAGCTCTAATTGTGAGAAAATAGCCCCACATGACTGATTTTGTACCAGGAATGGAGCTCTCCTTCCAAACACTTCCAGCGCAGTGTCTGGGCAATCAAGGTTAAATACCCACGGACAGGCAGATGATCTCTCGTCTCTCTCTCTCCACAGAGGGCTTAGCGCTAAATTAAATCAAATGGCACCTGTCGGTTTCAAGTAGGCAAAAGCTTTCCGTCCTGGGATACTGATAACAATGCCTTAGGGTGCTTAAGTGCTTCACCAAGAGTCCTTATTCACCTCATCTCCTATGATTGTCCTGGCTCTCTGTGAACTGGGAAGGGCAGGATTCATTACCCCCATTGTACCTGTGAGGAAACGGTCACACAAAGGTTATGTAAGGGAATGGCTACCTTTCTTAATAAACGATGAAATCATGTGTCCCCAGGTTAACTCTGGAAGGAGACTCTGCCTCCTGCTCTGGAGTAGGGGTAAAAAAAACAGGATCTCACTCCCCACTTGATCCCCCGCTTAATTCTTCACAACAGCAGCTGTGATGCTGCAGCTGAGCTCCTCAGAGTCCCTTGCGGGTCTGAAGGCTGAGCCTCCCTCTAGTTTCTGCATCAGGGTTCCAGTTTGGAGCTAGAGAGGGGCATTTCTAACAAGCTCCCAGGGTGGGTGCTCCTGCCCCTGGTCTGGGACCACAACTTGAGAATCACTTGAAGAGCCAAGTAAAAATGAAACCATAAAGAAGTCTTCACTAATGACGCCAGTATAATAAAAGGGACACAAAATGGAGAGAGTTCAAGTTCAACTGAAAAGCCTCTGGGGCCACTTGGAGTCAACCCTAAGAAAATGGGTGATTTGAGAAGGGAGCATCCTGGAGAGTGATTACCCTAACTGAAAGCATCCCCATTCCCATTTTATTAACTCTACACTCACCAAATGTATCTCTAGCTGCATGGGGTCTACAGGCCACCAGGCTGGTCCCTTGATGAAAGGCTTGCAAGGTTCCACTTGTTATCAAAGCTTGCAGGCCCAACTGTTGACCAGCCTGCGCATGTCCCCTATGGGGCTGGTACCTCCCTAGAGCTTATAACTAGACATGAAAGATGGCACGGCCAAAGAGGGCAGGGTGCTGACCTCCTGCCCAGCTAGGCCACCTTCTTAGTTGGGTCTCCCCTGTGAGGACCAGCCTTTTTCTTGGATGATCAACTTAGAGCTGAATCTCCCTCTTCCAGGGAGACCACACCTGCCTACACTAGCACCACCCATGCACTAACAGTTGCAGGATCAGGGTGCCGGTTATTTCATAAAGTCACCAGCAGAGAGAGGCCTGGCAGAAACAGGGCTGGAAGCCGGCCCCAGCTGTCCTAGCATCTCCCTTGCTCTATGGGGATTATCTGACCATTTCAAAGGCCCACGTGTCTCTAGAACAGTCAGTGTCTTGAGGCTCCTGAGTGGTCTCTGGCCAAGCTCCAGAACTGTCATTGGGACCCAGCCAGAGAAGACAGAAGCATCTGAGACACAGACTCTGGGTGAGGTGGACCGGCTGCCAAGCCAGGCTGAGTAGGGAAGGTGGCATGAGTCCCCCAGGCCCTCTGAATAGGCTTCTCAGGCCTTGCAGAAGGCCACCCGCCCCTCCCTGCTCACCAGCTCGCCCTGCCACCCCAGTCTTCCTTACAGGGATCTTCGTAAGCAGTGAGCTGCTGGACCTCATGTCCCTTCGGTACAGTGACAGCATGGGCCGGGTCACCTTCCCTAGTTTAGTCTGCTTCCTGATGCGACTGGAAGCCATGGCAAGTAAGTGTCTCATGGGCACATTCTGGAGACTTTGCAGTGACCAAAAACACAGGAGAGGACCAGGAAGTCATGGCTGCCCCCAGATTTCGGGAGTCAGTGGGATGGCTTCCTGCCTCAGGCACCCTTGCTCCAAGAGGACAGTGCTAAGTGAGGCCACAGATAATATGGTCAGCCAGGCCCCGTCTCCCTCCCGCACTCTTCCTTCCCTAACATTCCTCTACCCCGGGTCTCCTCCCTATCAGCTCCTCTCTCAGAAACAGTTCACTTAAATCCCCTCTCCACTCGTACTTACAACTAAGACCTTGCTTCAGTCATGCCATGAAGGGGTGTTGGTCTCTGCTGAAGAAATGTCACACATAAGCAAATAGGTGGGGCAAGGTTTCTCCCCTGAAGCTTGAGAAATCCCGCCCTGCAGGCCAGAGGGTACGAGGCTTTTTAGAGGCATCACCTTTGTTTTAAATGAAATGTTAGGTGAGACCCTCATCCACAGAGTGGCTCAGAATGGATCTGGTGGGGGTGAGGTAGAATGGGGCTAGAAAGACCTCCACCTCTTGGCACCATCCTGCTATGGCTCTGGGTGGGCCAACTTATAAGGCCTGAGAGAATAGAAACCTGGGAGGGAAAAAGAGAAGCCTGAAGCTTAAATCTTGCCACCAGGGAGTTCTCACATGGACCAAGAAGTCTCCAAGACTTTCCCAAACCATGCCCCGAAAGAAAGTCAAACCCGCACACAACTGAATGGGGAAGGATGCAGGGTGCGCAGAGTCCGGGCAGGGGAGAGGCCAGAGAGACACAGAGCCACCCTGAGGAGGTGCCCTGAGCTCCTGGCAGCATAGAGCCTGACCCAAAAGAGAAGAGAGAGGACACAGGCACAGTGGAAGTGAGGCTGCCTTCCTGGAACCTCATTGGGTTTTACCTTCACATGGGCCCTGGCCCGCCCTGAGTCCTTCCTCTTAAGTCAATCAAAACCTTTCCTTCTTTATCCTAGAGACATTCCGCAACCTCTCCAAGGATGGAAAAGGTCTCTACCTGACAGAAATGGAGGTGAGGTCCTTTCCCCTGCCAGGGCCAGGCACAGTCCCAGGCTGCCTCTCCTGATCCCGTTCCCTGGGGGCATTCTTCTCCTGGGAGTATTGAACAGTCTCTCAAAGGCCAGCCAAGCTGCCAGCCCCCTGCCTCCAATTACTGTCTTTATATATTGCAGGCTGCCAGGTTGCTTTAGGATCTTGGCAGACAGATTTTATTTTTTTCCAATAGCTTAATAAAGCAGAGGATTATGTGGGAGTCATAAATCCAAGAGGGAACTAAAGAACAACCCGCTGAGCTCACCGTACATTAAATTTGCTTCCACTGAATTTTAGAGCCTCCCAACCGGCCAGCTGGTCGACCTCAGATACACTTCTCACTGCCTGGCTATTCAGGGGGGAGCAGAAGATATGTTGTGACAGGGGCCTGAGACCTCCTGCTTGACTTGGAGTTAGCTGGAAAGGAGTGATGAGGCGGAACTGAGATCTTTCAAGGGAGGAGGGTGGCATTTTCTCCATTCCATGTTAAATAAACAAGCTTAAAGAATTAGTTGTGATGCATTGGAGGAGGAGGGCAACAAGAGGGAGGGAGGATGGGAGGGCAGCCGCTAGTGCTCAAGATTGTAACCTTCCCGTTATGCTATGTGCATGTGCAAATATACCACAGTGAAGCCTCGTGTGTCTCTGTGTGTGTGTGTGTGTGTGTGTGTGTGTAAGTAATAAGAAACTAATTTAAAATAATAATAAAGGGGAGATCAGTAGAGTAGAGCAAGTGGATCAGGGTGTAGAAGGACAGGTACTAGGGAATGAGATTGATCAAATTATGTGCTTGTATGAATATGTCATCATGAATCCCATAATTACATACAATTAGAATGCACCAATAAAAAAAAAATGATCGTTGGTAATGATGATGCTTTTTTCTCAGTGGATGAGCCTGGTCATGTACACCTAAAGCAAGGAGTATAGAAGACCCTGTGGACCAGGTACGACATGGTAACTCTGGAATCCTTTCCTCCTGCTATAAACAGCTCCCCTTTTCCTCCAGGAAGCACACATAAGATTCCCTGGGAACAGCCCCCCAGCAATTACAGAAACCTTATCTTTGTGAGCTGAGGCTCAGCTGCTCAGGACCCCTAGTTGTAAGGCCAATGCTGAAAATTTCATGCAGGCCATTTAGACCAATGGACATTCATGTAAGCGTGTGGCCTAAAAGTCACAAATGAGGGATTTAACATTCTTGGTTGATGTTACAAAGACAAAGGCAATAGAAATGGTGGAGATGGAATGGTGGCGGAGCCATAGAAACAGCAGGCCTTGGGGAGAGGAGAATTGGATCCAGCCCCAGCTCTACCACTGCCTGACTACCAGCTTGGACAGATCGCAGACATCTGTAGGCATCAGTGTTTATATATCTAGCATGAGTGTGCCAGAGAATCAACACCCACGTCACATTTTCTCTACATTTGTTTTCATGGAACAGACTCTAGAGTTACATAATCCACACCCACACCTTGCTGTAGGAGAAGCCCCAGCAGAATCTCTCTCCTAGAAGCCTTCAAGACTGAGAAACTCATGCTCTCTCCATTGTTGGACATCTCCTGGTGTCAGAGGGAACAGTGTTCTTCCCTGTAACTTTCTACCCCTCATTCTAGCTCTTTTCTCTGGGTCATGGAAGAGAAAAAAGACTGGACTAGATGTCTTCTAAATGTCTTACATCTCAGGCCTCAAAGCATTGAGGGTACCTCTGTTGTCTCACCCAAAGCCTCTCTGCTGCAGTTATCTCTGTTGTCTCTCATCCGGGATCTCCCACTGACCATTTTGTGCATGCCTATGTCCCTTTAAAATGAACAGTTCTCCATGCAGTAGTCCGATGATCAGTGCCTTCTGAAATTCTGTTATTTTTTTAAATACTCTTAATTTTATCTACCAATAATGTACCTTGAATCACAAGATAGATAGATAAAGAAATAATATTTTAGCATAAATATTTCCTGATGAACATTTGGTGCTTCCTAATGATCACAAATTAACAAACGGCAGAGATCATGATTTGACTCAACTGTATTTTCTTGAATCCCCCTATTCCTCCTTTTTAAAAAGAGATCATTTCCAATATTTTTTGTGCCTATTCCAGTCTGCATGAGTTTTTAATATCAAAGACACAATTCAATTATATCTTTAAGCTAATTTGGTCCACAGGGCCTAAATGCCTGAACTTTTGAAATGACTGAATTCTCTGTCTTTTCTTCATCTGGGCTCTAATTCCTTCTTAATTAATTTTTCTAGCCCCTCCTGTTTTGAAGATACTATGAGAAGGGACTCTAATGTAAGGTGGATGGTAACATGCACTTGAGCCTCTTTCACCTGTCATCAAGCCTAAGCTGCTCCCCAGTGTCCTCATTAATCTCCACTTGTGACATCATACCCTAACACTTAAAGCTTGCCTGTTCACTCTTGGCTCGTATGTTGCTTACAGAATTGGAGGCAGGCAGATGAGGGATTTCTCTTTTCAAATCTACAAATCCACCTTCATCAGTAACCATTTCCTCCCCTCCTCCTGTTGTGTTAGAGGGCATGTCCCTCTGAGGGTGTTCTGTATCTCATTACCATCTACCTTTGCAAGGGCCTGATTGAACGAATTTTCTCCTCTGTCTTCTGAATACTAAACCTGTCTCTTTCTCTGGGGTTTTCCAGTTCCCATTCAAACATGCCTATCTTTTAAATTTCTTCCATTTCATATCCCCTTCCAGCTACAGCTGTATCTCTCTCCTCCCATTACACCTGAACATCATAGAAGAACTAATTATTTCCACATCTTCACCTCCCACTTTCCCCTCAAACCACTTCAATTTCAATTTCTTAGGCATCCTCCCTCTCCCTGACTTTTGCATTGGTTCCTAATCCATTCATAACCCTCACATCCATTTCCTGCAGCCAGAATTTATTCGTTGCATGCCCCAGGTTAAACCCATCAATGTCTTGCCATCACTGTACAGGACAAACCGAGAGTCATAACTAGGACCCCAAAAGCCTGCCCACCCACCTAGCCACGCTTTATTCCTGCTTCTGCTCCTGCCATACCTGCATACCACAATTTCCTTCCCTTGTCCATGTTTTCCCTGGTTTCTGACTTTACTGTCTGCCCAGGGTTAGTCACCGAACTCCATGTCCTTCATTTGGGCTCCCAAATTATTCCTCCTCAATCATGACACTCAATACACATTTCTTTTTTGTTGCCTATTCCTTTTTTAAAAGAGATTTATTAAGATCTAATTCATACACCATACAGTTCACTCAAATTATAGAGTTCAGTGGTTTTTAGTATAGTCACAGAGTCATGCGACCATCTCCACAATATGATTGTGGAGAAATTTTGTCACCATGAACAGAATCCCTAGGCTCATTCAGCTGTCACTCCCCAGCTGCGTCCCAGTCTCTCATCCTAGGCAACCACTGATCTCCTTTCTGCATCTATGGATTATAGATTATAGGATTATAAATATCCTATTCTGGATATTTCAGATAAACCAAGTTATGAAATGTGTGATCCTTAGTGATTGGTGTTTTTATGTTTTCAGGTCCATCCATGGTCTAGCATATATTAATATTTTATTTCTCTTTAGTACCAAATAATATTTCATTGTCACTCTACCATATTTTATTCACCTATCACTTAGTGGTCATTTAGGTTGTTTCTACTTTTTCACTATTGTTAATAATCCTGTTATAAATGTTTGGGTACAAATTTTGGGGTTGACATATGTGTTCAGTTCATTTGGTTGTATGCTCAGGAATGGAATTATGGGATTGTGTGGTAATTCCATGCATAACATTTTGAGGAACTGCTTTGCGAAGCAGCCGCACCATATTACATTGCCACCAGCAGGGTAGGAGTGTTCCAATTTTTCCACATCCTCCCCACACTTGTTATTTTTCATCTCTATATTATAACCATCCTGGAGGATGTGAAGTGATATCTCATGGTGGTTTTGATTTGCATTTTCCTGATGGAAAATGCTTATTGGTAAATGCTTATTCAGTGCTGGTTGGCCATTTGTGTATCTTCTTGATGGGAATGTGTACTCAAACCCTTTGTCCATTTTTAAATAGAGTTATTAATCTTTTTGCTATTGAGTTGTAAGGTTATTTTTATATCCTATTTACTTGTCCCTCATTGTATATGTCATTTGCAAAACTTTTCTCCCATTCTACAGGTTGTCTATATTAGTCAGGGTTCTCTAGAGGAACAGAATCACAGGAAATATAATTATAAAAATGTGATTTATTAGGTTGGCTTACTTGATCAGAAGCTGGATAGTCCACAATGGCTGTCTGCAAGCTAGAGAGCTGGAAGAACCAGCAGCTGCACAGTCCAAGAGGCTGAAGCCCCAGAACAAGAGGGGTCAATGGTGCTACCTTAGTCTGAGACCAAAGGCCTCTGGAAATTCCCTGGAGAATCACCAGCAGAGTCTGCTCTAGAAGAGTGAAGAAGCTAGAATCCAATATCCTCAGACAATCGCAGCAGCAATCAAGAACCCAAACAAGAAGAATTGAGCTTGCATCTACTGCTGCTTCCTTGTTCTTTGTTTTATCCAAGCCATCATCCTATTGGACAGTGCTGCCCATTCTTAGAGAGAGTCTCCATTTCAGTTGGCTGTCCCACATGCCAATCATTCTTAGATGTACCCTCACTGACACACCCAGAAGGCTCTTAATCATCCACATATCTTAATCCAATCAAGATGACAATTCAAATTAGCCATTACATTGTCTTTTCAGTTTTTTGATAATATCATTTGCAATAAGTGGGTTCTGGACTGATAAAATCTGACTTATTTTTTTTCTTTTCTCTTTTATACCATTGATGATATATCTAAGGAATCATTACCTAATGATTTTACACAAAGAATCTTATCATAAATATTTGCTTTTGGGCTGGGATATAGCTCAGTGGTAAAGTGCTTGCCTATTGCATGTGGAACACTGGGTTTGATCCTCAGCACCACATAAAAATAAATAAATAAAATAAAGGTATTGTGTCCATCTACAAATAATGAAAAAAATTAAAATAATCTGCTTCTGTTTTTCTTCCAAAAGTTTTACAGGTTAGGTCTTATCATTTAGGTCTTTGAACTATATTGAAGTATTTTTTTTAGTGTGTAAAGTAGGAGTCTATCTTCATTCTTTTGCATGTGGATATCCAGTTCTCCCAGTGCCACTTGTTGAACAGACTATTCTTCCTCCATTTTATTGTCTTGGCACCCTTTTCAAAACTGGCTTATCATCGTGTAAAGATTTATTTCTAGGCTTCCAATTCTATTCCAGTGTCTGAGAGGTCTAGCCTTATGCTGCTGCCACACTGTGTTGATTATTATAGTTTTTGCAATAAGTTTGAAATAAAGAAAGGTGAGTTCTCAGGTTTATTTTGGCTATTTTCAGTGCCTTGCATTTACTAATAGATTTTAGGACAAGCTTGTCCATTTCTGCAAAAAAGAGATGGGAAGAGGAGGCAGCTGAGATTTTTATAGGGATCACTTTAAATGTACAGATTAATTTGGGAAATATTGTCATCTTCACAATATAATTGTTGATCCATGAATATGAATATGAGATGTCTCCATTTTTAAAAAATCTTTAATTTCTCAAAACATTTCACCATTTTCAGTGCAGAAATCCTACACTTTTGTTAAATTTATTCCTAAGCATTGTATTCTTTTTGATGCTACTGCAAGTAGAACTATTTTCTTAATTTCATTTTCATATTGTTTATTGCTGGTGCATAGAAATAAATTTGATTTTTGTGTACTGATTTTATATTCTTTAACCTTACTAAACTCGTTTGTCGGTTCTAATAGTTTTTTTATGGGATTCTTTAAGATTTTACGTGTACAAAATCATGTCATCTGCAAGTTGGAGGTAATTTTATTTTTTTCCTTTCCAATTTTGTATGACTTTTATTTCTTTTTCTTGCTTAATTGTCCTGGCTAGAACCTCTAGTATAATGCCAAGTAGAAATAGAAAAACAGGCATCCTCTGCTCCTGATCTTGATAGAAGACACTCTGTGTGAGGTTAACTTGAGGTTTTAATAGCTATCATTCGTTCAGGGTTTTTATCGATGCCATTTGTCAGGTTGAGGAAGTCCCCTTGTGTTTGTAGCTGGCTAAGTTAATACACTTTTAATTACCTGCTTGATCTCTGTGTTCCCTGCTGGATTGTGAACCTAGGTGTCTTGTTTTGTGGCCCTCTCCTTAGCAAGAAGCAGGGAAATCACTCAGGAACCATTTCCCAAATGACTCAAGAAATCATTTGATCAGGTTTGTCTTCCTCTGTCTTATTCTCACCCTGACTTTTGTAAATATTATCTTACATCCAAGTTTCCTGCTATTTCAGACATTTCTCTATTTTCTTCCCCATAGGGGTCCTGGGGAGCACATAGTTTATATCATCTTGTTATTATATCCAATACATCATGATCCACATTCTCTTATAAAAGCTACTATCTGACCTATTTATCCCTCATCATTTGAAATCTGCCTTCCTGTGCCCAGGCCACCTTTGAACTCTGCACAACATTCCTCTGCTTTGCTACCTCCATGCCAAAGTTACTTTCTTCTAGGATTTCCATCACTCCCAGGATGGCAAAGAGATTTTCACTGTTGATGAGCATTTGGTC
Source organism: Spermophilus citellus (assembly GCF_964194105.1). NCBI lineage: Eukaryota > Metazoa > Chordata > Mammalia > Rodentia > Sciuridae > Spermophilus > Spermophilus citellus. The sequence goes on from NC_138193.1 coordinate 92,338,250, forward strand.
CAAAAAGGAATTCTATCTCTCTGCTTATTTGGTCTTCTGTGGAAAAAAAAAAGTATCAGAGGAGTAAACCAAGGCTTGGTCATATTTACTAAATGAGCTCTTCCCAGAGATGGGGAAGAGCTCATTTAGTAAATATTATTTGGAACCCCATCACCAGTCTTTGTGGCTGGGTTATTTTCTACAAACTGTGTACAAGAAGCCTTTCACGCACCCTAAGATTTACAGGGCAAGTTGGGTTGTACTGCCATTGCAAGAATACTTGTTTTGCTCTCTTCCTGTCTCATCTTCATCCCATCTGCTGTCCTCTGAATTAATACCAACCAGGCTGAACTCTTCCTCCCTGCCCATAATATGTATTTCTTCTGAACAAAGTATAAGCCTCCATTGCCACATTGCAGGTAATACTTAGGTTTGAAAATATCAAGTTCATAATTTTAAAAATGCTAATTGTACATTGGTATGTCCCCCTTGGACATTTGAGGCTATGCTGATCTTAATTGATTTCAAAGTCTAGAGGCTTAATGCATTGCAAATCACATCCTGCTGAGGTTTGTCTAGCGAATGTCATTTACATCCATGTTGGTCTGTTGTCAATATGGCAGTAGAGTGCCTTATTCTAACAAAATTAGTGTTTGTAAAAATTTCCCCACTGCCCAGAAGCAGTATCTAGAGGAAAGGGCCCCCATTCCTCCTAATGTGTATGAAAGTAGAAAATGGACAGCCGTGGCCTTGACCCTGCTGATTACCATCCACAGTCTTCTCCAGAGTGGGCCTGCTTCCATTCCAATAAATCCATCTCTCCCATCCTTCAGACCAAAGAAATTCCTTTTTTGGTACCAGCTAGACTTTGAGCTCAAGATTGGCATCATGGAGCAGATGGGACTGCCAGAGGTTGGGGTCACTCTCCTATGCAGGTTGTGTTGAGAGGAGTCTGGATTTGCCTCTGGCGATGTGAAAACTCCAGATGCCACTGTCAAGTCTAGAACCTGTTGGTTACTGGGCACCTACAAGGCCAGAGTGTTCAGGCTTCTGGAACTGCCTTTGAAGAGAAGTGGACCCAAGCACAAAATCACACGTGCACTCCCGGGGCATTAGGAAGAGTTGGGATCCAGAAAATGGGGGATCCAACAGTAGAGAGCCGAGAGCGCCAAGGGCAGGCAGAGGGTGCGCTTGGGGAACAACTGAACCAGTAGTTCATCAGGTTGCTTAATCATGGGATGAAGAGTGTTCAGCGGGGTTTTGAAATTCTGCTGGAGAGCCTTGGAAGAATTACTAGAATAATGACACACTACATTAAAAAAAATGAGATAATTATTATCTCCTGGAAGAACAAAGAGTCACAGAGGAAAGGAAATGTGATCCAAGAGTATTTCTTCACTCAGCAGTGAACAGTACATACATAACTGTAATAAAATAAAAATTGAATATTGATTGGACAAAAAGTGAAATAAATATATTAGAAGAATGGAGGAAGAGAAGATTCAGACATGGAAGTGAGTTAGGAGCTCCCCAGCCCCATCTTTCATCATAAGAAGTCAATAGGCATTTAAAATTGACAGATCATGGAGTAACTGTGTGAGGGTTGTATTTAGAAATACAGAGGGAAGGATCAAAGAAGAGAGTTTGGGGAGAAGAATCTAGAGTAGGAATGGGGCAGGAAATCAGTGGTTTTCCTTCCTGATCTGGAGTGCTATTTGAATTTTCAAATTATGAGCACTGAAATAAATTTTTATTACAAAGCAAGCAGACTAGCAAATAGGATGAGGGACAAGAGTTTCGGACTCAAGAGGAAGAAGAGGGAGACAGGGAAGAAGAGCTGAGGCTTTTTTACCCAATAGGCAGGGAAGTTGGTCAGTTATAGGCTCAGAAGAAATATCTATGCAAGAATAGCACTTTACTCTAAGCCACATGCACTGGAGAAAAGCCACTCCTTGGCCAAAGTCCTCAGCCAGCAGACAGGAGCTCAGCCTGGACAGAGGGCTCTTGTTATAGCTGTCCCAGCCTCAGCCTTTCCAATTTACCCACAGGTGAGAGGAACATCTGTCTGAGACTCTGTCCAGGCTGCTGTAGGCCAGGTGGGCCATGGCTTGGACTTAAGCTACAGGCAGGGCAAAGCGGGTGGAGAGTGCTCTGTAAGGGATTTTGAGAACTCGGGGATTTCCCCATCCAATGGGGGCACCTGGTGCGATGCAGCTCATCAGCCCTGCAGCCCATGATACCTGTGCTCCTCCTGCTGTCAGAGGGTCCAGAACAGCACCTATAGGCCTGGCCTCTGTGGTCACTCCAAGGAAGGAAATTTTTTTTTTTACTTTTCCAGGGTCTTCTACTGGTAAGTATCCATGTCTTTCTCTTAGGACAAGCTCCTGGTGGTCACTCAAGAACCTGTTTCATTCCAAGGGGCTATGTCCCCATGGTGGTGATACATCTAAACCTGCCCCATGTGGGGAGTCAAAGTCACCTTCCAGGAGCCTGGGCTGGTTTTTGGTTGAATCAGGTCCTGGTAAGCCCAGGGTCACTTGGAAGTTCATTCCATCACTTTGAACCATCAGCCTGGACTCTGTGGAGAATGAAACAGGATGTGTCCCACTGTGAGAAAGGAAGGCAGAAGTTGGCTCTTGGTCCCCTCCCATTAGTAGGAACCATTTCTTGGAAGAGCCAGAGTAATCCAGTTTTCCCACTGTGAGGGTGCTGTGGGTACCTGGGAGTGGTCCACCTGGTGGTGTTGAATAATCGCACTGGGCACTGAGTCTCACAGCTAAAGAGCAAAATAAAACCCATGTTCCATAAAGTTCTCTCACTGGGCTAAAAGAAGAATCTTAGTTCTGTTTCAAAAATACACTTGGGGAAGAGATGATCCAGCCAATGAGGAAGGTACCTCACTCCTCATCCATGAAGTAATTCTTAGGTAATCCCCAAAAGATCATGGCCCACAAACGAACAGAAGAAATTCAGAGAACAGCCAGGCCAGATCTCAGGAGAATCTCAGGAGAATCTGCAGCTTGAAAGCTCTTCTCTGGAAGCATCTTCCTAGTGAGGAATCCTTCCAAATGAGTGTGTCGCAAGTACAAGAAGGTGGAAAAGCTCCTGAGCCTGGGTATCTAACCAGACACCATCAGAGGTGGGGTGGGGCGGGGTGGGAATGACTGCTCCATCACGCACACTCACTGCCAGAAACAGGGTCAGGGTCATTGTTCGGAAGTGAATGCTTCCTGTGTACAAGTAACAAACATGGCCAGCTCACCTGCATCTGCAGGGACTGTTGCAGAATAGTCATGATTGTTCAGATGGTTTGGCCACCTGCTTAAAGAGTCAACTCCTTCCTGCTTAGATTTCTAAATTGTCAGAAGGTCAGAACACATCAATGCATTTTGTATCCTGGTCCCAGCTTGGTGAGCTAGGACAGATGGTCATGGTTAAGAGCATGGAATTTGGAATAAGACAGGGCTAGAGTCTGAAGGTCCTACACCCGGGGCACCCTGAATGCTCTGTTACACAAGTTCTTCAGGCAGAAAAACCTCAGACCGCTGGGTCATTACAGGCTTTCCTACAAGAAAAGTCCAGAAAAATCAATGAGCCATTTCCTGCAGGACTTGGAGATGAACTTTCCTTGGACATCCATGTAGAAAGTCCAGCACCCCTGCACACTTTTCTGCCCTAACCACATGTCACCCCAAACCCCTTCTAGCTGCTTGGGTCCTGGGAGTTAAGAAAGGACAGGCCAATTTTACAGGTCTCTTTCTATGTCCCTCTGCATTGGCTGGATTGGTGTCCGTAGATGTGGGGCAGTTTCCTCCTTCACAGGACATTGTTCAGGATCCAGGATGTAATTTTCTCCCAATGGGATGTAAGGACAGAGGTTGCTGGACCAAATGGCTGAAAAGCTGACTATCAGAGTCTTACTAGGGCTCCAGAGGGGTCAGAGAGGCTCCCAGGGCCATGGTTGAGGGAATCCAGAGCTTTATTCCAGTCTTCCAGGGAAAGGAAGCACCTTGGGCCTTAGGTCCAGCACAGGGCAGACCTTTGGCTTGTCCCCAGGCTGCACCTTCCAAGGACTCCTCACATCCTTCAGCCAAGGTGGGCACAACAGAAAGAGGACCTCAGATACCCCTGGTCTTGCCAGATTCTTACCTATAGATTCTGTAGCAGATTTCTTTGCCCCTTAAGATGAGGAGGTGGGCAAGTAGCACACTGGACAGAGGAATCAAATCGGCAGGCAGCCCTCCAGAAGCAAATAGCGAGGCCTGGGAAGCAAACCTCACCTGTGGCTTGGACTCCCCAGCGCTTCTGCAGCTACAGCCACCTAGGGAGGAAAGTAGGATGCAGGGCTGTCCTTGCCCATTTCACAGATGAGAGCCCTGACACCCTGTAAGGAAGTGACCACATCATTAGAAATGGCAGATACAATATGGAAATTCAAGTTCCTGACTCAGTGACTGTACCCTTTGAAGCAACTGGGCCTTAGGCTGACCCTGGGTGGAGGAGGAAAGAACCAGTCCATTTCCCAGGAGCTGATGGTTACCCATGAGGATGGCATGCACCTGTGTGCACACACGCGCATGCACACACATGCATGCACACACATACACACACAGAGACACACACACACTGGGGAAGCTGAGTCCCAGAAAGCAGCTCCATGTGCATACCCAGTAGTTATGGAAGAGGGCTGACTGACTTCAGCTTTGCTTCTCCCTAGATCAGAAATGGGCCCCTTTGTTCCCGCTTTGTTCTCAGCACCTCCAGGCCCAAAGGAGACACAGGCAGGATTCACAGTTGGAAATCACAGGGGCTTTTCACAAATGTGCTCCAACTCTTCCCTCCTCCTAACCCTCTATAAAGAGAGAATCCATGGAAGGCTTCAGATTGAGGCAACTAAATGTATTGGAGCAGTTTCCAACTTAAAGTGTTCAACTTTCCTATGTTTTTCAATTAAGAACCAAGACAATATAACTTATCCAAAAGTAAGCATTTAAAACTTTTAGTTCCATCTAATAATCGATTAGGAGCATGGGTGGAAATAAGAAAGAGGGAGAGAATACGGAATAAAAGAAGATAATGGGAGGGAGAACACAGAGTTTATCAGGCAGAGTCTAGTCAAGAAACTAGGAACCATTCAAAGTATTTCAAGAAGAAAGAAATTTAATACAGGGAATGAAATGTTTGCAAGCTCTTGGTTGATGGAGAAGCAAAGGCCAGAAGGGTTACTACCAACTCCCAGGTTCATCATTAGCTTTCAGACAATTAAAAAGATTGTGCCACTACCATCCAAGCTAGATAATACAGGGGACTGCCCAGCTACCAGTACCTTGCAAAAAAAAAAGAAAAAAAAAAACAATTCTGTTGGAGCCCACATGTCTGCCCACCCTATGGGAGGCAGGATCATAAGGATTCTCTCTCTTCATCTTCCAAATGCCACACTGAGATACTGATGTGATTCCATTTTTGAAAACAGCTTCTACCTCAAGGCCTGTCCAGAGGGAGGGGGCGTGACCCTTGTCATTGGAAAAACCCACAGAGCACTCCTAGGCACATACCCACCCTGTTGAGTTGTTTGTCTGCAAATAACAGGAGAGGTCTGTGGCCCCAGGTTACCCTGAGTCAGTCAGGCTAGGTGAGGACCCATAGCAACCCCTTAGCAACCACCAATCAGCATGAGACAGAGAAAATACCTGGGATGCCAGATGACCCCCTACTAGCCTGGGTGGTTGATAACGTGTTGGGAAACCATGTAGTTCAGCACGTACCACCCTCACGAATTAAACCAATCAGTTCAAAGGAATCCCCCTCTTGTACTAACCAATCACCCCTACCCAACTTATTCCCGCCAATGAATGTGCTAATCAATGTTAAGAGTTGTTGTTTGGTTTTCCCGCGGTGTGAAATGATTTGCTATAAAATCCCACTGAACAATGGACTGGGACTCATTCTTCGGGACCACTGCATCGGAAACGGTTGTGAGTCCAGGCTCCAGCTTGCAATAAAGACCTTGTGTGCTTGCATCGGATTCGGCTCCTGGAGGTCTATTGGGGTCCCGCGTATCTGGCATTCCAACACAAGTGGATCTGGAATTCTCCTGGCAAGCTTAGTTCTCAGGCTTTCAGACCCTACAAGATAGGAGAGAAGGTAGAAAGGGGGTAGAAAGGTATATTGTTTCTTGTCACCAAGTCCAGTGACAAGAGAGAATAAATAGCCAGCACAGAGAAAAAAGAAAAGTGGAGAGGGAAAAGGAAAGACCCAGATGGAAAGAGCTGGAAGGAAGGTGGAATCTACACAGATAACAGGGAGACAGAGGAGGCATGGCAGGGAGCAATGTAGACAAGGATGGGAGAGACAGAGGGCAAGACAGAAAGCAAGGATTGAGAGGGAAGAAGACTGACATCTGTGGGTGCTGGTGGGAGTACTGGGGATAAAGCCCTGTCGTGTGCAATCCATGCCTAATGGAAATGTAGACTTACCCAGTGTTGATCACCGTTAGCTCTTCCACTCTCAAACCTCTGATACTAGCACTCTCCTACCATATCAGGCTCAGGAATCACCTGAAATAACTGGTTACAAAATCTTCAGAGACTCTGATCCAGGAAGCAGGCCTGGGAATCTGTATTGGTGAAGCTCCTTAGGCTGATGGTGGTCCTGAGTGACCTTCCAGGAATCACTGCTCTTGGTCTCCACTGACTTTGACAATTCTCAGGGCCGCACAACCAGGGTAGCTAGAAATACATAGTTAATTCCAGCACGAGGCCCCATCGGAGGCCCCTACCCCCACCCCAGCCAAGCTCTGCCACCTGGGAGAGCTTCAAATCCCCTCATACTACCCTCTGCTCACTTCTCCCCTTCCTTCTGGGTCCCAGAGAACCAGTATCCTGGCTGATTTTTTCCCCTCTAAACAAGCTAATTAAGCAATAATCCTAGAAGAATCCATCACTCTGACAAGGTTGTTGATTAACCGTCCCCTGGCCAAGCCCAAAGTGCTTAATATCCCAGCAGAATGGTCAATAATGAGTGCAGCAATGGCCTGGGGCTGTGCAAAGCAGGTATTGGCTGCATCTGAGAAGACGAGTTCAGAATGGGTAATTGAGCCTGATTTTTGCCACCTGGTAGACAAAAGAAAGGAAGGTAGACAGGCTTGAGGGGGCACCGACTGGGGCTTCTTCATCCAGAGTCTAGATCATTCTGTGTGAGACCACCAAATTCCCCCAGAGGGCTTCTAAAGCTCTGAAAAACTCTGGGCTACGGAAGAAAGGCCATGTGTAAAGCTGTCGGCCGCACAAATGCTTCTCCAATTTTTGCAGCAGTGTCAACTATATAGATGCTGAAATTTAAAAAGGGACTGACAGACAATAAGATGACTAACTTTAAGAGGTGAATTTCAAGTCCAGACTGACATATGTGTCTCTTTTCTATACTTAGAATATTATTCCAAACACCCCTCTATTCCCTAAAAAGACTTCTGCAGTGCTCCCAGAATCGCCTTTGGCCAAGCAGAATGTGGTGGAACACTGCCCCCTGGTGCTCACAGTTGTTGCAGCATCCAATCATCAGCTTTCCACAGGTTCCTGTTCACCCAAGTGTCCAGTGTGGGCAGTAACAGGAGGATCCTCAGTCAGCCTAGCCCAAGCATGCCCCATCTGAGCTGCCATGCCCATGGATTGGCCTTGTCATCGTTGTCTAAACTTATCTCACTTCTGCCATTTTGACCTTGGCAAGCACTCTAGACCAAGAGGAGGAAAATGTCCCTAGCTATGATCCTCTGTCACCATGATGTTGTCCCTGATATGCCATGTCATCGTAGGTCTCTAAGAGTTTCCAATTCTGTTCAGCTACAAGGAAACAAAAACAGCATACAGTAAGTGCTCCATCAATGTTAAGAGCAGGAATGACTAAGCATACATAATGTGAAGCCCAAGGCAGAGCAGACAGAGCCCTGGGCAAGGATTCCTGGCCAAAGGAAGGTCGGGTCCTGGTTCCTTCTCCACCCCAGTTGTGTGTCCTTGAGGAAATGGCCTTCTGGACCTCCTTCTCCAAAAATTAAGGGTCTGGATTCAAAGGTCCCCTCCATGTCACAAACCTGGTGAGCCAGGTCTAAACAGATTCTAGTTGGTAATCATCATTGAGGGCAGCAGTCAATCACCAAAAACAAAACAAAACAAAAACCTCTAGTAATGTAGTAAGTGCAGCTCTGCCTGAGGCCTACCCCTCTGGGCCAGTTAAGTCAAAGGATCCTCACTTTCCTCAACCTGGGAAATACTGCTCTGCCTGGGATGCTCACCACAATAGAACTAAAAACTTCCTCCACCTATCTGGAGTTGACCCTCAGCCAGCATTGGCACCGCCCTAGGTAGATCACGGCGAGACAGTGACACCTAGTGGCCATTCTCACTAATCACTGCCCAATCCAAGGGCTCAGCAGGTCTATACCCAGAAGCCCAGCACTTGCTATTTTAAATTGGCAACAATAACCCACAGTCCGAGTAACGCAGACCTAGTCTTGCAAGTACTTCTTTGTCTGATTGTAGTCAGTTTCTTCAATTGGGGGTTTTGACCTGACTTAAATCCTTCCCTTTCAACTTCCTTGTTATCTGATCCCCTGCCAAGCTTATAATCGATAGTCAGGTCCCTCCCAGATAGGAAGGAGCAGCCCAGAACTGAGCACAGGGACTGGATTCCACTCATGCAGTCATGCACATATGTCAGTCCCACACCCACCTCCATGCAGCTGTGAGGCAGGACTACACAGCTAAGCCACTGATTGCAGATGTTTGGAGCCAAGGCCTGCATCCCAGCTGCCAGCTGTTGAGGTGGGGAAAGTAACAAGCCCACCAGGATAAGGTTGGTGGCCCAAACATTCTGCGGAATGGCTTTGTCACCTGGGTAGCAGATTGCTGGGGTCCACATGGTTCATGTAGCACTAAAGAACAATGCAGATGGGTTCTTTTAAGCATACTTTACTGCCTCATTTATACCCCATAAATGGCAAAGGGTGGAGGATGGACTTTGAGGTGAGGCTTCAGAACCTCCCCCTGGGCATGGACCTACCCCAATTGAACTGAGGCAAAGGTAGCTGAGCTTGGTGTGTCTTTTCTGAGCCCTATATTATTCTTCTCCTAGAATAATAGGAGAACAAGGGCTCCCTGCTTCTTGATCATGTTCCTCATCAGCAATTTTTGGCCTGAGTTTATTAGTCTTTCTCCAAGTATAATCTTTCAGTCCTGCATGATTTCTCTGGAAGATTTTGGTGCCCTTCAACCAGCAAACTGCAGAGATGCTGGATGAAGCCGGTGACTTCCTCACCCTTACCCTCCTGGTCTTCCTCTAGGCCACCACCAAGTGTACCGAGGTAGCACTCAGGAACCCCCGGAAGAAGCAACAGCTTGCACAGCTTGGGAATGCCAATTCAGGAGTTTCCAGAGCTACCGGTGGTTTGTGGTAATTTTCCCCACCATTAATGATACATAATGATTTTAAATCATTATGTAATCCTACTTTTTTGGAAGTGAGAGCAAGTGCAGCACCATTTTCAAACATCTACTAATATTTGAGTCCAGCCAGGAGACAAAGATCACACTTGAATAAGAATGTAAAAAGTTAAGAATTAGTAAAAGACAGTTAACTTCTATAAAAAGACAAAAGAGTCCTCTGCGGAATACAGGATAGCCAAAGCAGTGCCGGCTGCCACCCCTAGGGACAAGGGAAATTATCCAGAGAAGTGGGTAATCTTACCACGGAGAACCTGGACAAGAGGCAGACTGGTTACAGAGTGTAGCTACAGACTGTGGGACAGTAGCGCAGTTTACAGGACTCCAGTGGATTGGAGCTGTACCCCAGGAGGTCCCCTACTGGGTGCTGGAAACTGAAGAGAGCGCCCCATCCCCTCCCCAGACCTACCAGGTACTGCTGGCAATCACAGTAAAGGCGGGAAAAGGCACCCTGGAGCCATGGGGAGGAGCTCTTCCTCAGCGAGGCCTTGCAGTGTCTGTCTAGCGCCCTCTCCTGACGAATCTGAGCATTGCACCAGTTGTCCAAGGAGAAATGTTTACAGGCTCCAAACCCAGTTTTTTACAAAGTAGGGCAGAGAAGGACAGATGTGGAACTGAGAGGCAATAAATTGATAATAGGCACATCTACTCTATGCCGGGTCCTGTGTTATGAGTTTTGCATGCTTTCATCTTCTTTGAATTAGATATTAGCGTTCCCATTTGAAAGTTGGGGAGACGCTAAAAGCTAAGAGAAGCTACCTGAGAAGAGTGTGTGACTAGTAAGTGGCTGAGCGGGAGTTTAATGTGACTCTGGCCTGTGTGTTTCTGCACCAAACCAACAGTGTCTCCCTCTCTCTAAAGGATTAAGGGCAGTAAGATTCCTTCAATCTTGAAGGATTAAAGACAGCAAGATATTTTTCTCCTCTCTTTAACCCCTTTACTGTTAAGTCACCTAATCTTTCCCAGCTCTGTTCTTGGACTGTCCTCCTTGGGGAGACAGACCGTGAGGCCAATGTCCTGTGCTGCTCTAGGGCAGTGACTCCCAAACCAGAGTCACTGGAGACTTGGTGAAAAGCGTATCCTGGACCCACCTCTGGAGATTCCCATCTGGTAGATTTGGAGTTGGGGAAGGGGACCTGGAACCCGCATTTAATAAACTCTCCAGAAGTCTTCAGTATAGTCCAGGAGGAGTCCAGAGCACCCCCTCTGGGCTGGGTGTGGGCAGTGAGGGGCTGCCTGGCCATGGATGGGAGGGGAAGAGGCCTGGCTAACAAACTCGCCACGGCCAGCACCCCATGGACAGGTCAGTATTGACAGCTAGTTCCTAAAAGGAAAATCAAACAGGGCACATGGATTTGCTGTGTGGTTGATGAAGTTGTAATGGCTCTAACAGACACAAAATTGATTTCTGTTTGTCAGACTGGGAAATTGGAGAACTGGGCCCCCTCACCTCCTGACATTTTATCTGGCATGATTTCTGGACAGGAGAAATTTCAGAGGTAGAGCATGCCAGGGACCACCCCACCTGGCTCAGGAATCAGGGCTTCCAGCTCCTGAGCACCTATCCTGTGACAGGAAGTATGCTTTATTCTCCAACCTCGAGCCTCTTCAAGGGTTAATACCACAAACATCAGAGGAGGACACTGAGGGTCTTGGCCAAGGTCGTGTGGATACACCCAGAGCCGGTCTCTTTTCACTGGCCCATGTGGCTATGAGACAAAAACCCAGCTTTTGGACGTGGCTATCTACCCAGGGGGGGGCCAGGCCAGTCTTTAAAGGGGCAGAGCATGTTTTGCCCTGGGACCTGGCAGGCCAGGGAGAGCTGGTGTGTCACAGCCCAGGAGGCCAGAGCTTGGCCAGTAGAGCCCAGAAGTATCCCAAAGATGAGGTGGAGATGCCCAGGCCTTCCCAGACACCTGGAGATAGCATGAGGGGGTCCACCCAGATGGTGCATTCATAAGGTCCAGTGATACATTCCAACAGAAATTGTCATCCACCCATGTCACAAAGTCTGATGGATTTTCCTGCATCACTCTAGGAATGTCTCAAGTGCCAGCCTGTTCAATCCTATAAACGCTTCTGTGTCATGCTGCCAATGAGTGCTGGGGAAAGCTCGAGAAAGCTCTGTGAGTGCCAGCCTCACTGAGGCTGTGGGAATGCAGTGGGAATGGAACATCTGTGGTCCTGCTGTGGGCCCCTCCAAGGTGGCAGCTCTGCCCAGCTTAGGCCAACTGCAGTGGCCAACTTGTGCCTGCCACAAGGTGGGTCCTCAGTAGGAAGCCATGTGGCAGGTCCCTCCACTCCCTGCTTTGTGAACTTGGCCTAACCCTCTGGGCCTTGCTGATCACCTCTGTTAAATGTGCACTAAAATGTGTCAAATACTGTAAAGTGTCTAACACCCAGAGTGAACCACCGTGTAACTATGGACTTTGGGAGAAAATGAGGTATCAATGTCGTTCTTTGATTATGTCAAAGGGGCCTCTCTGGTGGAGGATGCTGAGGGCAGGGGAGAATGGGGAGTCCATAGGAACTCTGCGCTTCCTGCTTATATTTGCTGTGAACCTAAAACTACTCTGAAAAATAGTCTGTTTTGAAGTGGGTGGGGGTGGGGGGAGCTACTGCCTCTTAAGGTTGTTGTGAGAATTACATGAGAAAATGTTATCAAAGGGTCAAGCACAGTCTTTGGCACCCCATGGGGCCCATGGTAGATAAATGAGGATGTATCACCCTGTTAAGAGCCAGGAGGTCCTGACAGCAATGGGTGATGCTCACCTGCATCACGCTTCATCTCCTGCAGGTGGGGACAGGAACAAGAATCCAGCACCAGCCTGGGTCAAATCCCTCTGTGACTACTCAGGAGATGAGACAACAAATACGGCCCTGGCTGAGTAGAGTACCAGAGCTAACAGAAGAAACAGAAAGGACCTGGCTATAGGGCAAAAGCACCAATCTGGCGGGGCCACTCCCCTGCTCAGAAATCCTGCTTGGTCCCTGGTGACTTCAGAGGGCACAAAGCCTTCCCCTCCCTGGCTGGACCCTGCGCCATTCTGGGTAGCACTCAGCAGAGCCGACAGAGAACGACAGCCAGGTGTCTGGAGACCTGAGTTTCAGGTCTAATTCTGAGTGACTTTGGAAGCATCTCTCAGCCCTGTGCCTCAGTTCCCCCAGACCCACCTCCTCTTGCCTCCCATCCCTGAAGACGTGGCCAAGTGCTGACCAGGAGCCAGGCAATCTCTGAGGACCCTTCCTACTGTGGTATTGTTTGTTAAACAATGCAGTTCAAGTGCACGTCAAGAAATACAAAATATACACAGCAGGAAGATGAAAGTGTCAGTGGTCCCTTAATCCTGGTTCTCACACTGGGTGCACTTCCCCCTCAACTTATCTTTTGAACTGCATTTCTGTAGACTCTGTGTTCAGGAAGTGCTTGATACCTTCAGTGACAGCAGAGCTGGGCCCCCGTCCTTGGTGTGTGCTCACTGCAGGTCAGCCTCAAGTCTCTTTGTGGAAGGAAGTCAACGCGACGCTGGGCACATATGGATTCTTGTTGGATACTGCTTTTCATTTCCCTTCAGTCTCTCTCCACCACCACATGTGTTTCTCCTGCCAGGTGCTGCCCTGGTCCAGACCCTGCAAGAGCACCAGAACTTCCCTGGGGGAGGCGCATGATGTGGAAGAGCAAGCAGAGCTTTGGTTCCGATTTAGTTTCATTATTTACTTTCTGTGTGACCTTGGGAAGTTACTCAGCATCTCTGAACCATGTTAGGCTTTATCTATTTAGTGGAGACAATAAATCTCTACCTAATAGAGATTGTAAAGATTAAGCAAGATGACACAAGCGATGTCTCTGTCCACATGAATAGCAGTACTGCTTTATTTAATGAGCTACTAGGAATCTCCCCCTCAAGTGAGATAAGCCAGGTCAAGTGCTGGGCCAGTGCCCAGGTAAGAACTCCTCCTGTCTATTCTCATCCTGGTTCGCTCCCTTCCCTGTGACCTCCAGGTGGCAGCATGGGGCTGTGGAACCAGAGCCTTCTCAGGCTGCCACCTGGAATGGGCAAGCTGGCAGGGTCCTTGGGTGGCAAAACCACATGGCTATTCCCTGGACTCTTGCTGTGCTGGGAGAGTGGGGAGCATGTAACACAACCTGACTTTGGGTCTTTGGACCTGCTGAGGGAGGGGCCTGGGAGGTGCACCCCAGTGGGGGAACTGCTGAGGAGACGGAGAATCAAACTGAGGCTTCCAGGCTGCCAGCCAGGCACTTTCCACCGTGCTGGGGTCTCCTGGCAGGTTGCAGCACCCTCCCCTGGCTGGTGAGGAAATGAGACCCAAGGACGGAGGGAACGACCCCTGGAGCCCAGGCTCCTGGGAGCAGCCCATCAGCCAAGGCCATGGCACTGTCTGGAAGGCAAGTACCCCGTGTCACCTTGTCCCTCTGCCTCACCCAACAGGACTTCTTCCAATCCCCAGGTAATCCTGGCCAAGAGACAAAGGGATTTGTGGGAAACTTCCCCCAGATCCTCTGCTAATCCTCCCCTTTGACAATTCCTTCTGCAATTACATTTGCAGCTTGGTGGCCTCGAGTCATCTCACCCTAAATGTTCCTGGGAAACTTCTGGGGCCATCACAGGGACAGACCTGTGGTGCCAATATGTCCTACTTCTGTCTTCTTTCCTTCCTCCTGTGAGTCTTGCTTTAAAGCAAGCCAGGGAGAAGTCTCCGGTCCATGCCTTGTGGTCTCTGGACAGGGCACACTGGCCACTGGCTAAGCCCTCGTCCCCTCCACACACTGGCTCTCAGAGGGATGCTTGAGGTTAGGGCTTCAGCTTCCTTTCCTCTGAAATGGGGTCAAGATCATCTTTCCTGGAAGGGACGTTCTGAGGGTAAGAAACTTGCTGAGCTTAACTCAGCACTGCTGTGTAACAAGCAATGAGAGCAAGTCAGGTGCGAATAGCACCCGCCACCTGACCCCAAGAACCACTGTGGCCCACCTCCCTCTCTTACCTCTGAAGGTGTGGACCCCTGAGGGCCTGCAGCTCCTCAAGGCTGGGAGACACAGTGGTGGGGGCAGCTCCTGGGCAGGGCCAGCCCTCGGTGAGCTGTGCAGGGTCTGGGCGCTCCCTGCATACCGACAGTTCTGGCCAGGGAGCTGTGACAAGGCACTGAAGAGAGCTGAGACTTAAGGTGCAGCTGCCTCTGGTGTGGGCCCAACCTCTTGAGAGACATGGGAGAACAGGGCCCAGGAGGCAGCTCTGGGGAGGTGCCATCCTGCATCCCAGGCAGGAACAGGCTCCCCAGCCTCAGCAGAACAGAGAGGAGGGCCCCAGGCAGTTCTCAGGCAGCTAGAAGGGGAGAGGCAGGGACAGGGCCAGCAGCTCCAGCAACTACAGAGAATTCTTCCATCTTTGAGGCACAGTTAGAGTGTTATTTTGTAACTCACAAATCAAGGAGTTCCCACTGCCCCTAAGGGTTGGATCAAGTTGGCTCAAAACCCCTGTGGCAGGGAGTTCAATTGCTCTCTGAGATTTATGCTGGACCCTGACCTCCTGCCCCTGAGCTCTCCATCTCTGCTGGGGTTCTGCAGCTGTTCCCTCATCATTCCCAGATGTTGGCCCAATCACAGACTCCTGTCTCCGTTCTGGGTGTCTAAGCTACACCAAAAACAAAACCAAACTCACCCTCTTTGGGATAGACAGTCCCAGGCCTTCTCTGGGGTCATGCCCTGCTTAACTCAAAGACCAGAAACATGCCCCTAGTTAGCCAGAATCAGTCTTCTTACAGAAAAACATGAGTCCATCCTACCTGGCCACATGCAGGAGGCCAGTTCTACCATGCATCGGAGATGCTACCCTAGTGGACCTTTCCATGTTGGATGCCAAAGGCCAGGCTTCAAACTTTTCAGAAAAGTATCTTAATGAGTTACTGAAACTTTCTCCTCTCAGCCCAGAACTCCTTCCTATTCTATTCACTGGATTTCTTCTATGGAGACTGACATCTAAGGAGCACAAGATACAGTAGGGGTCTTTATTCCTAATTAGCCATCAAAGTGATTCAAAACCATCTTGCATTTGATCAATAATTTTATAGATTTTTAAATGTAAAAGAAACATTTTGATTACAATCAAATATCATGCAGGAGCCCTAATAGATACAAAATAGTAAAAACAGAACTTCTGTTCTGAATCTGGAAGAGACAGAGGGATTGAGAACACCTAATCCTGGGCTGGTCTCCACTCCACACCCCACAGACACTCTAAGGCCCCTCTGAGCACTAGAGTCGGACATTCAGCTTAACTCCTACTAAGATAAATGCAAATTAAAACTGCACTGAGATACTATTTTTCCTTCTATCAGATTGGCAAAGATCCAAAAGTTGGGGAACATTCTGTTTTGGCAAAGGTATAGGAAACAGACAAACTTTTATGCATTTTAGGGGAGAATCTAAACTGGTGCAGCATCTGCAGAGGGAAATTTGGCAATGGCTGTAATGCAAATGTACATACCCTTAGGTCCAGGGGTTCCATGAGCAGGAACTTGTGCTTCAGATAATCTCTGCATGTGAGGGAAATGACATAGAGCTCTGTTGGCAAACAATGCCAAAGGAAGCAAACCAATGTAAATGTCCTTCAGGGAAGTGGTTAAGTAAATGGCATGTGGTTAAATAAACAGTTTGCCTACACAATGGACTACACAACCACCATTGATTGAAACTTCCTAATATTGATCAGGAAAGATCTTCAAAACATATATTACTTAGTTAAAGAAGTGGGGGAAGGGACAATCTGGGCATGGTGGCACATGCTTGTAATCTCAGCTTCTTGGGAGGCTGAGGCAGGAAGATTGCAAGTTTGAAACCAGCCTGAGAAGGCCCTGTTTAAAAATAATAATAATAATGGGGCTGAGATTGTGGCTCAGTGGTAGAGCATTTGCCTAGCACGTGAGGAACCTGGATTTGATCCTCAGCACCACATAAAAATAAAGGCATTGTGTTATGTCCATCTACACCTAAAAAATAAATATTTTTTTAAAAAATCAGGAAAGACTATGACAGTCAGGGTAGAGTGATTTGGAGGATTTGAGCATTTGAGAAGCCTTGGGTTCAATCCCCGTTGTTTTTTAAAAAAAAAAAGCAATAATACAACTTATACTACCATTTATGTTAAAAATTAGTGAGGAAAGAATATAGAGATATTTTGTTGAAGTTGCATAAAATATTCTGAAAAGGCTAACAAGAAACTAAGAACACTGGCTTCCTATGTAGATAACCAAGCAGTAGGGTAGTAGGGATGGAAGGAATATTCTTGACTGTTCACATGTTTGAATTTTGAGTCAGCCGATTCAAAACTTAAATTTAAAAATTTAAAAGTGTATAACAACAAAGAATACAAAGTTATAGCATGAAATTAAAAACTGAGATGCATGGGACTAGGGTTTTAGCTCAGCAGTAAAGTGCTTGCCTTGCACAGGTGAGGCCCTGGGTTCAATCCTCAGCACCACATTAAATAAATAAATAAATAAATAAATAAATAAATAAATAAATAAATAAATAAATAAATAAATAAAATGAAGGTTGAATCTTAAAAAAAAGTAAGAGATATATTAGTTTCCTACTTTAATGATACAGAGTGATTTGTTCTCTAAAATAATTCAAAAAATTAAGTTGTAAGTTCTATTTTTAATGATTGCCTAATATTGCTCAAAAAAGTAAATTTCTAGACTTTTAAACTCAAAAGGTTCTAGGATTTCTGCCTCCTGCTTAGGATATAGAAAAACCACAGAGTATTGTTCCCGCTCTTTAAAAAGTCAAATTACCTTCAAAATGACATTTTTCTTCAACTCATAAGAGAACTGAGGTTACACGCAATAAGCTAATTCAAAATCTAAAAAGGGAAAAAAAGAAGGCTCCTCTGAGGAGAGACAGGACCTGGGTACCTGCTTACATGTTGGACTCTGCACACAATGGAAAGAATCAGCCTATTTAACAAATTGCTAAGAGCCACATGTGAGGCCTGCATGATTATGTAAACCTGTGGGGGCTACACACATAAGGGAAATCCACTCCCACTTGCAATCTCTTTTCCATGGACCACACTAAATGCTCACAGAAATAAGAGGAATAGGCTGAGGGCCCCACACAAACCTCTCTCCTAATTTGGGTTTGGGAGAGAGGAACACTGGTATAAGAAAAGCTAAAAATTCAGCAAAGACACTTCTCCCTAAATCCCCTTGGTTGGGGTTGGGGGACACTGGGAGAGAGGCAGAAAACCCTGTTTTCCTTAAGACATAGACAAAGACTCTTTGCAGCTGCAATAAAAGAAAAGTAAAAACTCTCTTCCCCTGCGTAAGGAGCAAAAGTCCAAATAGACCAGTAGAGCCTCCTACAGACAAGGGAAGGACAGAATCACTGAAATACCCCACCCCAAGACACTGGGACACAGTGTTGCTTAAGATGGAATCTGAAGTAGACCAGTGAGAATGTCCCTCATTCCTTCCCCAGTCCCAGTGTCCAGCTAAAATGTGTTGATTGACAAGGAATAACACAAAAACCAAAAGCATGAGGAGTAATTTTCTTGAAGACATAGGCATGACCAGAATTCCTAAAGTTTCAAGTGCAACAACATTAAGAAAACTCCTCTGGCAAGTCAGCTACCACCCAAAACACAAGATAAATTTAAAGTCTATGGTGCACTAGGGGTAAAAATAGCAAGAAACCTCAAATGCAGCTCAAATCCTGACTAGATTTTTCAACCCTCCATGATGAAGACCCAGTAAAAGACAAGGCATGGCCATTTCCAGCCATAAATACCATTTACCTATATCTCTACTGTTCTACATAATACTTCCACCTTTCAACAACAACACAAGTATAAAACATCCAAAGAATCAAGAAAAAGCAACACACTATCAAAAGACAAGGCCATCAATGGAACTATATTTAAACATTATACAGATACTGAAATTGTCAGACAAGGGATTTAAAATAATTATAACTAATATGTTTTTTATTTGTTCTTTTTAGATATACATGACAGTAGACTGTATATGGTATATTATACATATCTGGAGTATAACTTATTCTAATTAGGATCTCATTCTTGCAGTTATATATGATGTGGAGTTTCTCTGGGCATGTATTCATGTATGAACATAGAAAAGTTATTTATGATTTATTGTACTATCTTTCCTTTTCCCATACCACCTCCCTTCCTTTTATTCCCCTTTTATTATCCTAATCCAATGAACTTCTATTCTTCCCTACCTCACCCTTATTATGTGTTAACATCCACACACATATCAGAGAGAATGTTCAACCTTTATTTTTTGGCATGACTAATATGTTGAAAGTTTTAATAAAAAAGTAGACAATATGTATGATCTAGAAGATAATCCTGGCAAGAAATAGAGAAAGAAAGAAACAGTGAACATGAAGACATGAAGAAATGGCCCAAACCAAAACACAAAGTGAAAAATAGGACAAATTTAAAAAACTGTGGGAAATGTTAAACAGTCTAACATAGATGAAACTGAAATCCCTGAAGGTGAAAAGTTAGAACAAGCCAGGAGCAATATTCAAAACTATATTGGCTAGAATTTAAAAATAATGATAACAGACCCCAAAACACAAATCCATTGATCTTAGAAAAGCAAGATAGCAAGGAATGAGAAGAGGAAGAGGAGGAAACTTAAACATGTCCTATGTAAGCAACCAAAGTCCAAGAACAAAAAGAAAAGTTTGAAGGAGGCCACAGAAAAATAAAATTGAAACTGCAATGTACAGCAGACTTATTTTCAACAACTATGCAAGCCAGGAGATGATGGAAGATGATGTCTTTAAAGTACTGAAAGGAATGTGGGAGACTCTTCACCAGAATTCGACTCTCTTTCAACATAAAGGACAAATAAAAAATGTTTTCAGAAAAA
This sequence comes from Spermophilus citellus, assembly GCF_964194105.1. Lineage (NCBI taxonomy): Eukaryota > Metazoa > Chordata > Mammalia > Rodentia > Sciuridae > Spermophilus > Spermophilus citellus. The sequence goes on from NC_138193.1 coordinate 92,357,644, forward strand.
AATAAAGACAATCTATAGCCAGCAGACTTGCCCTCCAAGAAATGATAAAAGGTCTTCAGAAGAAAGAGTTATAATAATAAACAGAAACTGGGATCTGCAAAAAGAAATAAAGAACACAGAATGGAGTACATGAAGGTAAATTTTAAATTGCTGTAAAAACTATTGATTGAAACAGTAGCAATGTCTTATGTGATCAGAGCACAAATAAAATGGAAATATAAACAACATTGGCACAAAGGATGAGAGGGAAAAGTTAGGAATATGTTGTTAAAAGGTCTTTACAAGACAAATGAAGCAGTAAGATAGTTTTTGAATGAAGACTGTGATTAATTTAATATTTACATTACAAACATTAGGGAAACCCCTGAAATAAATTTAAAATAAAATAAAAAATAATAACTCATCAGTGGAGATAAAATAGAATAATAAGAAATATTCACTCTGGAAAAAAATTAAAGAAATGGAATAAATAGAAAACAGGTAGCAATATTATTGATTTTAATCCAAACATATCAATAATTATATGAAATATAAATTTCCCAAATACATTGTACAAACTGAATTGTGACATCCCAAAATTGACATGTTGAATCCCAAATACCCAGTACCTTAGAATGACACTATTTGGAGATCGGTTCTTTAAAGAGGTAATTAAATTTAAATGAGGCTATAAACATAGTGCCCTATTCCAGTGTGACTGGTGTCCTTTTAAGAAAAGACAGACACAGTAAAAAGGCCATTGAGGACCCAGCATGGAGGCAGCCACATGAAAGCCCTTCTCAACCAAGGAGAGAGGCCTCAGGAAAAAAAAAATGCCTGAAGATACCTTGACCTTGGACTTCTATCCTCTAGAGCAGCAAGAAAATGAATTACTGTTGTCTAAGCCACCTGGCCTGTGGAAATTTGTCATGGCAGACCTAGCACACCAACACACATGCCAGTTAAAAGACGCAATGGTCAGATTGGATATATTTAAAAGCTTATATTATGTATCTTAATGTAAAGGCATAGATAGGATGAAACTAAAATAATGGGGAAAGATGTATCATGCAGAAAATTGCATTGAAGTGACCACATTAATATCAGGCAAAATAAACTTAGATCAAGAAACTGCCAGTGACAGAGGAGGGCAAGGTACGGCAACGACAAGGTGATACACCCCAAAACACTATAATCTAAACATGGGTCCACCCCAAACGGGGGCTTCAAAATACATGAAGCCAAAACTGATAGAATGGAAAGTAAACATAGAAAACCCCACACTGTGCCAAGCAGCTGCAGTGGCCCCACGTAGAAAAGGATGCAGAAAATCTCTAAGGACATGGAAGAACTGAAGACTAACTTCACCTAATTATTGTTTATAGAACATTCCACCCAACAGCAGCAGGACGCTCATTCTTTTAAAGAGCACATGGAAAATCCACGAAAATAGACCCCATTCGTGGCTATTTAAAAACTCACAGGCTTAAAGGAATTTAATAGAAAGAATGTTCTCTGCCCACAGCAAAGTTGAACTAGAAATCAAAACCAGAAAGGTAGCTGGAAAATCTCCAAATATTTGGCAAATTTAAAATAACACTTCTAAATAACCCATGGGTTAAAGAGGAAGTAACAGGAAATTGAAAAATAATTTAAACTGAATGAAAATAAAAACACAGTGTATCAAGCTTTATGGGATACATTCATGTTGGTGCTTAGAGGGGGTGAATAGCATTAAATATTTATATTAGAAAAGAAGAAGAAAGGTGTAAAATAAATGGCTGATCTTTTACCTTAGGAAACTAGAGTAGAAAATCAAATTAAACTCAAGGCATTCTCAAGGAAGGAAATAATAAAGGAAAGAGAAGAAAACAATGGAAATGGGGATAGAAACACAATAGAAAAAACTCAATGAGATGAAAAACTGGTTCTTTAAAAAAAATGAATAAAATTGATAAATACCCAAGCCAGACTGGAAAAGACCAAATGCTTGAAACCGTTATAAATTTTGCACAATGTGCAATACTGATATGGTGAAAATTACCAAATACTAATGAAAGACATCAAATAAATGGAGAGTGGGAAGACCCAATGTTAAGATGTCAATTCACCCAAGATTGATCTGTAGGTTTGATTGAATTCCAATAAAACTATACGTTTTTATAAACATTGACAAGGTGATGCAAAATTTATGTGGAAAAGTAAAGGATCTTGACAGCCAAAGAATCCTTAAAAAAAAGTGAAGGAACCCATCCAGGTGTGGTGGCACATACCAATAATCTCAGCAGCACAGGAGGCTGAGGCAGGAGGATCTCAGGTTCAAAGCCAGCCTCAGTAACTTAACAAGGACCTAAGCAACTTAGCAAGACCCTGTCTCAAAATTTAAAAAAAAAAAAAACAGGCAGGGGATGTGGCTCAGCAGTTAATTGCCTCTGGGCTAATCCTCTGCTAAAAAAAGAAGAAGAAGGAGAAGGAGAAGGAAAAGGATCCATATCACCTGATTTCAAGACTTACTAGATTTGAAGACTTGTGTAAGAACTGAACCTAACTGACATTTATACAATATTCCACCCAACAACAGTAGAATACTGTAATAAAGTTTAAAAAAACTATACTAATAAGGTGAGTGGTTTTGGAGAAAAAATATATATAATTATTTATATATATGTGTGTGTGTATGTGCGTGCGTGTGTGTGTGTGTGTGTGTATAATATATATAAAACAAAATAGAGTTTAGAATAAATCCACACATACACAGTAAACTGAAACTTTTACAAAAATACAAAGGTGATTCAACGTAATTTTGACAGTGATTTTATTCATAATCACCCCAAACTGGAAACAGCCCAAGTGACCCTCACATGTGGAATCGACAAAGAGTGCTGTGTTTGTGAAAGGTGCTGGACAAGCTCACCTTCGACACTGCAACATGGATGCAACTCAACAGCAGTTCACTAAGTGACAAAAGCCAGACTCAAAGGGGAAAACCAGCATGACTCCTTTTACCTGCCATTTGGGGGCTGGGTTTAGGGGACATGTGCAAAGGAGACAGGAAAATTTTGGAGTCCTGGGTCCACATCTGTACCTTGATTGTGGCAATGGTCACCCAACTCTATTTATTCCTCAAATCTTGTATACACTAAAAAGTGTGAAATACCCTGTATGTAAATTATACTTTATTTCCCATGAAACTGGGTTGGGGGGGCAGGTCGTAGACCCATTCACTTATGTTCCAGAACTTTCTATGGCCATCACAGTACATAGGGAGCATAACCATGATTTTAATCTGTCTCTTAGATTTCAAGGCCCATGTTTTTTTTTCACAGTATCCCTCAGCTCTTTGTTGAAGGAAAATAGAGCAATGCTTGTGTTGTGCGTTACAGATTAGAAAGTACTTTCCAAAAGTACTTAGAGATTCCTTGGCTTATTTGATCCTACAAAGCCCTGTGCGGTATTATTATAACCGCCATAGAACAGATGAAGAAACTGAGGTTCAGAGAGGTTAAGTGAGCTGCCCATGGTCCCCTGGTTAGTCCATGACAGATGTGGATCTTATGCCTCTAGTGCTTGTTCCTGTGTCTCATAGCTATAAACCTTGGTATGTGCAGCATTGTCTTTGGGGACCCCCACACCTTCAGGACCTCCTCTCTTCCCTGCCAGCATCTCCCGCCCTAAGGGCACGCTCCACTATACCAGGCAGTCCTTATCAAATTGAAACAAGCAAGTGAGTATTTGCACACTTACAACATACACTAAGTAATGTTCTCTTCTCTCTTCTCTGAGAGCTCTTGGAACTGTTCCCTGGAGAGCACAGCTTGGGTTCCCCTCTGAGACACCTCCTGCTAAGTTCTTTTTTTTTTTTTTTTAAAGAGAGAGTGAGAGAGGAGAGAGAATTTTTTTAATATTTATTTTTTAGTTCTCGGCGGACACAACATCTTTGTTTGTATGTGGTGCTGAGGATCGAACCCGGGCCGCACGCATGCCAGGCAAGCGCGCTACCGCTTGAGCCACATCCCCAGCCCTCCTGCTAAGTTCTTTAGGTCCAGATTCCCCTGCTTCTACCCAGGCCCACCCACCTTCCCTTATCAAGGCCAGTTCCCGGGTGTAGAGGACATCTTCGGCAGATGTCCTCTGGGTGTGTTTATCACTGCTCATCACCTTGGCTAAAATAGCTGATGGGAACAACTTCAAGGAAGAAAGGTTCATTTGGATTCATGGTCTCAGTCCATGGTCAGCTGGCTCCATCACTTTGGCCTGAAGTGAGAAGGAACATCATGGAGGAGGCAGGAGTGGCCAAGGAAAGCTGCTCAGCCTGTAGCCTCCAGGAAGTAGAGAGAGATGGTGGGTATCCAGGGACAGACACTGTCCCCAAGGGCATGCCCCAGTGACCTACTTCCTTCCACCATGGCCTGAGCTGCCTACAGTTTCCCCTCCGCCCAGAGGTCATTCAGATTATTAATCCATCCGATGGATCAATCCCTGATGAGGTCACAGTCATCATGGCCCAATCACTTCCCCAAAGCCCCACCCCAGACATGGCTGCATTGGGAACCTAGGCTTCAACACATGAACTTTGGGGGGAAATTTCAGATGCAAACTATAACACAGGGTCTCAAGTCTAGGCCCTTCATTAGGAACATAAACTCCTCCCTCTATTTTTCTCTCTCCCTCCAATTCTTGCATATCAGAACCTTGAATCTTTCCATGATTCCGCCAAAGAAGCCCAAGCAAAGTGTTCCCTTCCCTGATTCACCTCCTCGGGACTTGTGCAGCTCTGACAGTTCTGATGTCCAGCCTACAGTTAAAGTGCCTGTCACCCTTGAGGTGTTGGTGGTTGGTTACATAATTTCAAGGCAGAATCAAAGGTGTTCATCCTTGTCTCAGTTGGTCCTACTGTGTTTCTCAAGCTTGCCGTATCCATCCATCCTAAATCTTGTTTTGGATTTCCCTTACCCCAGATCCCAGCTTTGGATCACCTGCAAAGGAATCACCTCTTCTCTCTGAAATGTTACTGGAGCCAAAAAGGAAATTTCTCATTCTAATCTGATTCCCCTGGCCCCAGGCCTGGCAGATGTATCTCAAGATACATCTTCCAAACTCCTTCACAGTGAGTGAGAGCTCAGTGAATTGGAAGCAAAAATTAAAGGCCCAATCCCACAGCTTCCTCTGTGACTCTTTTACCCTCCATTCCTCCTGACTATCTGCTTGTGTATCGTCTATCTCTTCATCTATCATCTGTCATCTACCATCTATCTATATTCATTCTTCCTATTTATTTATCTACCTATCTATCTATCTATCTATCTTTCTATCCATCATGCAAGATAGGGGTGAATCAACCATAGAGAGTCACGGGATAGTAGATTTGGAAGCAAGTGCCCATCTTTATGTGTCCCTGTGGCTATGTTTACACAGAAGAATAGTGTGAGAGACCAAAGAAGAGGCAGGAAGAAATGAATAAAAATGATATTTTTTTCCCTTGGTGGGAAAGAGCCAGAAATTACATCTGTTCAAAAATGTCCTGCCTCTCAGATAGACAACAGCATCATGAGTACATGTGTCACTGGAGGATACTTTCAAAACAAATCCAGGAAGGGCCCCTTGAAGAAGCTGCTGGTGCTGGCGCCCTCCCCTTGCTCGGAAGCCCCGGTGCCCCACTCCCAGAGATGGTCAGGAGGAAGTGGAAAAAGGAGGAGGCCTAAGGCCTCTCCCTGGGCCTCCAGAGAGGGGAGAGGAGCAGGGCCAAGGGTGCTCCCCAGACAGGGCTGTGGCCAGAGGGTCTGGGTTACAGATGTCTGCCCCACAGAGGAGAGCTGCAGAGGCCTTCCCTCCTGGGATGGAGCAGTGCAGGCTCAGAACAAGGGGCTTCCCCACAGATGTGCACTTACCTGGTGTGCTGGCTGGAAGCAGGTAAATGAGCTGAGATCAGATGATTCAATTCCAAGGGTTAACCTACACAGTGCAGCACAGGCGCCTACCAGCCGGAATGCACTCCAGCCATTAACAATGGGGAGGCACGTGGTCTTAGGGCTATGCACCAACTCAGCTCTGCCTAGACCAATACGCAGCGCAGTTGGCCCTGCCACAGCCCAAAGGTATCGTCATGCCATTTTATGGATGGAGAGACTGAGGACAGGGGTGATTCAGTGACTCATCCAGGATCTCATGGTTGCTCATGGCAGAACTAGACTTTGTCTCTTCCAAATGCCCTGCTACTTCCCACCTCCCCAGCTCCCCCAGCAAGGCTAAGAAGTCCTACTGGTGCCCCAGTCTGGCCCTGCCTGCTAGAAGGAGCCTCAGTCAGCTGTAGACACTGGAGGGCAGCTCCTGGGCCCTAATCTCAGTGGGAACCAATAGCTGCCAGACAGACAGTCATACATCCTCCAGGAGGGAGCAGATGCGGACTTTTCACAGCTGTGACCTTCTCAGCTCCAGACCCAGGTAGAGCACCCTTCCAGGGCCTCAAGGTGAGGTTCAGCCCCTGAACCTCCCTCTCGGCTGCAGGGCTAGAACACTTTGCCACAGTCTGGCTGGGCACAATTCAGGAGCCACTTGTCAAAAGAAACGAACTTTATTTTTAGAACTACAAACGCCAAACAAAACAGCTCCTCAGGGAAAAATCCCTCAGAGCCCAACTGCCACCATCGGCTTCCCCAAGCCTCTCACCCCCCCACAAACCTCACCACCTCCCACAATCCTCCTGCTCTTGAGGCTGATTGGCTGGGTCGCATGGGCGGAGCCAAAGAAGTCCCCTAATGAGCAGCTCCGTGGAGGAGCCAATCAGCTAGATGTTGCTGGGGCCGCTGTGAGCCAATCATCAGCTGGCAGTCTGAAGGGCCGGGAAACAGCCCAATGAACATCACCGCAGAGGAGCCAATCAGCTAGATGTTGCTGGGGCCGCTGTGAACCAATCATCAGCTGGCAGTCTGAAGGGCCGGGAAACAGCCCAATGAACATCACCGCAGAGGAGCCAATCAGCTAGATGTTGCTGGGGCCGCTGTGAGCCAATCATCAGCCGGCAGCTGGAAGTTTGCTGGCAGCTGGAAGTTTGCTGGGGCCCCTTTGGCTGTGGCTCTCAACATCTCCCCCTCTCTGTTTAAACAACAAGCATGTGGCTTAGGGACCATTCCTGCCTTAGGTTGTCAAATACTACATATGGTCCTTACCCGTCTTCGGATGAGCTGACCTCAGGGCATCAGCCTCCTGTCTTAGGTTGGTACCATTGTAATTGGATCTTACCTGTCATTGACTACCGGTCCAGTATACAGCCACACCTGTGGAGAGGTCTTTGTCATGACAAGCAGAAGGGAGGAAGATACACCAAGCCAATTGACGGCTCTTGTTGGAAAAATTGTACAACCGATGACATCATCAGTAAAAATACTCCAACACTACCACAAGTCGCTGCACCAACAGATAGTTCACAATGCATACAAGTGAGTTCACAATGCATACAAGTGACACATAGTTTAGGCAAGTTCTGCAAGCAGTTCAGTGATGGCTATTGCAGAAACTGTAGATTAGTTTTATCTTTGTCTTCACCAGCACTGGGATGAAGATAGGAATTCTAGCAATAATGGCTAAAGAAAAAATTATGTAACATTCCAGAAGGCACTAAAAGAAAACAATTTTCTTAACAATTTACATTATCTTGAAGAGAATTATTAAATATAATGAAAAGGAAAGGTGAAAGTAAACAAACAGATCTGTTAACCTTCTTTTTTGTTTACATATTAAAACAATTCTTAACAGTTATTTACCCAATTTAAATTAAACCATTTAAATCACGTGAATAAAAAAAATATTTGGATCCATTTTTTCATGAGCGCTCATCATATATGATATATGGACATACGTACATTCAAACATATAACACAAAACACAAGTGTGCACACATAATATAATACATACAACACATAACATAATAGTAAAGGCCTTATAACTTTTTACAGGTGAAATCTCCATTGCAATGTTTAAAAACTCTATAGTCAAAAAAAAAAAATAGAACTGATCAGCAAAACATTAACCTAGGTCTGTATGAGCTCAAAAAACAAAATAGAACTTCATGATATGGGAAAGGGCAATAATAAAATAGATTTTGAAAAAAGCATCCTGGTTCTGTCGCAGATGTAAGGATAGCCAAATTGGAGTTTTGGATATCAGCTGTTATGGATTTGAGCCAAATCATCTTCTTTTTGGTCTGTAGAAATCGCTTTAGTTAATCTCTCTGGAATCCAAATCGGCTGCTGTTTTCCCTGTGGAAATACATAAACAGGCCCCCGACTCCAGACAATCACTGGGTCAGGACTTTAGTTAATCTCTCCGGAATCCAAATCGGCTGCTGTTCTTCCTGTGGAAACACACAAACAGACCCCCGACTCCAGACAATTACTGGGTCAGGACCTTTCCATTGTCCTGTTAGAATATCTTTCCAAAGTACCTTGGGCTTATGTACATTTTTTTGGACACATATGCCTTTCCGCAGCACTAAATCCTGATGAATCCAAATTTAAAAAGTTTAAAAGAGTAAAAAGCGTTATTTTAAGTTTATCTTTGGGGAATATATACCCCTTCCCAATTCCGTCTTTTTGCTTTAATAAGTACATTTTAATAGTTTGATGAGCTCTTTCAACTATGCCTTGTCCCTGTGGATTGTATGGGATTCCTGTTATATGAGTAATGCCAAATGATGAGCAAAATTGTTTAAAAGAGGTAGAAGTATAACCAGGGGCATTATCTGTTTTTAACTGTTTTGGAATGCCCACAGTGGCAAAATTTTGTAAGCAATGAGCTATAACATCTTTAGTTTTTTCTCCGGCATGAAGGGAGCCCATCAAAAATCCAGAAGAAGTATCAACTGTAACATGCAAATATTTTAATTTTCCAAATTCTGGCAAGTGTGTGACGTCCATCTGCCAAATATGGTTAGGTATCAATCCTCTAGGATTGACTCCAAGATTAACTTGTGGTAAAAAGGTCACACAATTTTGACATTGTTTTATTATTTGTCTAGCTTGTTCCTTAATTATTTTAAAACGCTTTTGTAAAGTATTAGCATTGACATGGAACCTTTTATGAAAATTTATAGCTTCTTCTAGTGTAGAGAAAATATGTATGCCATGTGTAGTTTTATCTGCTAAATCATTGCCCAAACTAAGGGCTCCAGGCAATCCTGTATGTGCCCTGATATGTCCTATAAAGAATGGATCTTTTCTGTCCCAGATTAAACTTTGTATAGTGGAAAACAAAGAGAAAACAGTAGAAGAAGGGGAAATCCTACCAGCATCTTCAAGGGATACAATGCATTAACTATATACGGACTATCAGAAAATAAATTAAATACAGAATCTTTAAACATCACAAAAGCTTGTAATACTGCATTAAGCTCTACCTTTTCAGCTGATTGTTTGGGTACTAAAAATGTAAAAGTTTGATCAGGTGTAACTATTTGAGTTGATCTACTCGTATTTGAATTTTTGGTGGACGGACCATGGTTGAGGATAATAGAACTCCTAAATAATTAATTGGAAAATTTAATTGTACTTTATCTATTGCTATCTCTAGATTATAATTTTTTAATAAATTTGTAAGTGTGGCATAACATTCTAGCAATGTGTTTTTAGCTTTGTGTGCTAATAATACATCATCCATATAGTGAAATATTTGTAGTTCAGGATTTTGATTTCTAAGTGGCTGCATTACTTTGTTAACATAAATTTGACACATAGTTGGGCTGTTAGCCATCCCTTGAGGGAGTACTTTCCATTCATATCTCTGATCAGGACCTTCATGATTTAGTGCAGGGATAGTAAATGCAAAGCGTGGACTATCCTCAGGATGAATTGGAATTGAAAAAAAACAATCTTTAATATCTATAACTAAAACATACCAAGTTTTTGGCAAAGCAGACAATTGAGGAATCCCCGATTGAGCAAGTCCCATAATGACCATTTCATTATTAATGGCTCTTAAGTCTTGCAATAATCTCCATTTACCAGATTTCTTTTTGATGACAAAAATGGGAGTATTATGGGGAGATACAGAAGGTTGTATATGTCCTTCCGCTAATTGTTGTTTGACCAGATCATGGGCTACTTGTATCTTTTCTTTAGTCAAGGGCCACTGAGGAACCCATACTGGTCTTTCTGATTTCCATGTAATTTTTATTGTCTCAGTAGCCCTTTGTGAAAATCCAACCCATGTCTGTCTGTTCCTTGATCTATTTGTATTGGTGCTGCTATACCTTGTTCTTGTTTTTCTAATCTTTTTCCTTTCCTAAAACCTTGTCTAGCCATAATAGTGGGTGCATTTTGATTGATATTATTTGTTAATGTCAAACCTAATTGATCTAAGACATCTCGTCCCCATAAATTTACGGGAAGATGATCCAATACATATGGCTGTATAGTTCCTTCACATCCTTCAGGATCCTTCCAATCTAACACCATTGCGCTTCTATCGGGATTAGTCGCCACTCCTAGGCCTCGAAGCATTTGAGTGGCTTGTTGTAATGGCCAATGTTTTGGCCATTCTTGATGAGAGATGATGCTAAGGTCTGCACCTGTATCCAGTAGCCCATTAAATTCATGTCCTTGAATATTTAGTTTTAGCATGGGGCGAGAATCTAAATTTAAAGAAAGCATAGCCATCTACACCTGTGGAGCCTAATCCCTTGGAACCTCTTTCTACAGCATGACTGGAAAATTTATCATGTAGGCTTGGTATTATTAGTAACTGTGCTATTCTATCTCCTGGTGAAATTACTGATATACCCTTTGGAGAACTGGCTATAATTTTTATTTCACCTTCATAATCGGGATCAATTACCCCAGGACTTATCAAAAGTCCTTTTAGAGTAGAAGAGCTGCATCCCAATAATAAGCCTACTGTTCCTTTGGGAAGAGGTCCTTTTACCCCTGTGGGAATGATTTGAACTCCCATCTCTGGAGTTAGTACTGATCTGGCGGAGGCACAGATGTCCAACCCTGCGCTCCCTCTGGTTTGTCTGATGAGGGATCTGATGGACAATGTGTCCTGGTCACTACCCTGATGGGGTTGCTGGGTTCCTCCAGTGCTCCATATATTTGTGGTTTGGGGCCCCGGAGCATTGGGGCCCCCTGTCCATTTTTTGGCAACAGAGCCTGATGCCTTTCTCCACGATATCGTGGATAAACACTTGGTCCTTGTTCGTTTTTTGATAATGGAGTACCCTCTATGGTGGTTTGAGAACGGCATTCATTAGCCCAATGTAATGGAGTACCCTCTATGGTGGTTTGAGAACAGCATTCATTAGCCCAACGTCTCCCTCTACGGCATCGTGGGCAAATACCCGGTATTCTACTCCTTTGATACCTAGTTTTGTTAAACCCTCCTCCTATGGGGCAATTCCTTTTAAAATGTCCTGTTTGTTGACAATTGTAGCATGTTCTTGGCCTGGAATATAAAGCCTGTTTTACTGCAGCTGCCACAATTTGCCCTTGTTCATTATTGTCTCTGGCATCTAAAGCCTGTTTTACTGCAGCTGCCATGACTTGCTCTTGTTCATTAATGTCTCTACATAATTTAATATATGTGTTTAAATCTTCCTGTTTCCATGGTCTAATGATATCTCTGCACCAATGATTCGCTTGGTCATAAGCCAGTTGTTTCATTAATGGCATTGCTTGTTCTGTATTCCCAAAAACTCTGGTAGCTGTTTGAATAAGCCTATCTACAAATTCAGCGTAAGGTTCATTAGCTCCTTGTATTATCTTAGATAATTGACCTTGTAAACCTCCATGTCCTTGTAAAGTCTTCCATGCCTTAACTGCATCTACAGCAATTTGTAAATATACACCAGGATCATATGCAATTTGTTGCTGCCGATCCTCATAAGGTCCCTTTCCTAACAACATATCTAGATTTCTCTGAGGATAACCAGCTGCTGCATTTCGCCTAGCCATCTCCTTGCAAAATTCCTCATTGGCAACCTTCCATAACAGGTATTGTCCTCCATTTAGCACAGCTTTACAAATATTAGCCCAATCTGCTGGCGTCATGTTTAAGTTGGTAATGGATTCGACCAAGCTTACAGTGAAGGGTGCTTGAGGACCATAGGTTGTTACAGCCTCTTTTAGCTCCTTCACTGTTTTGAAATTTAAACCCTGGTAAATTTGCTGCCCTCCTACCTCAAATACAGGGCATACTTGAGATCCTCTCTCAGGATCCCAACTATCAACTTCGGGGGTTGGGAGCCTCCTAGCATATGGAGGTGGTGCTGTTGATTGGACACTTATGCCCTCTGGTGATAGAATGCTGTTAGTAGCAGTCTCCTGTAGAGGTGGTGCTATTGGTTGGACACTTACGCTCTCTGATAGAAAGGTGTTATTAGCAGTCTCCTGTTGTAACTTTTCCCCTGATGGCTTTTTCTGCTCTAAACTTCCTTCCTCTGTCTCACTAGCTCGAAAGACCTTCTCTTTTACTTGAATCTTTTCCTCTTTCTGACTAACTTGAGAGACCTTCTCTTTTACTTGAATCAATATGTCTTCTCCTTCCTCTACCTTTGTCTGAACTGAAGGCTTTGGACTAAGCAAACCAGATACGAACGTCCACAATGGCAATGTGCCAACTGGCAGAGTCCCTGGGTTGTTCTTTTCTATTCTTTTTAAATCTTCACCATGATGGTTCCATTGTGATATATCTAACAACTCCTCCTTAAAAAGCCATGGGCTTTTTGTATTATATCAACATATGCCCTGACTGCTCTTGATTTTACTGGGAAGCCTCCTTCCTCTAATAATTTACTTAACAGTCTTTCGGTTTGTTTTTTACTAATTTCTGATCCCGTATTTCTACTATAATACAACCCAACAAGATGACGCCAAACAAAACCGAGACAGAATGTAATAAAAATGGAACAATAATTCATTATATCAGCCTTTCTATCCTCCTGAAATGTGTATCCGTCCTTTCTCCCTATCTGTTCCTCAGACGCAAATAGTTTTTCCTCAGATGTGAGCGGTTTTTCTTCCGTCTCACTCATCTCCAGGGACAGGCAAGTTAAAACAAAACTGAAGCAAAACAAAAGAGGAAACTTAGAACGGCTACCCATCCTCTCGCCCTGCCCTCAGGGGCGAGCAGTTTACTTACCCTCAGTCGCTCCCCATGCGAGCCACCAAATGCCGCAGTCTGGCTGGGCACAATTCAGGAGCCACTTGTCAAAAGAAACGAACTTTATTTTTAGAACTACAAACGCCAAACAAAACAGCTCCTCAGGAAAAAACCCTCAGAGCCCAACTGCCACCACCGGCTTCCCCAAGCCTCTCACCCCCCCACAAACCTCACCACCTCCCACAATCCTCCTGCTCTTGAGGCTGATTGGCTGGGTCGCATGGGCGGAGCCAAAGAAGTCCCCTAATGAGCAGCTCCGTGGAGGAGCCAATCAGCTAGATGTTGCTGGGGCCACTGTGAGCCAATCATCAGCTGGCAGTCTGAAGGGCAGGGAAACAGCCCAATGAACATCACTGCAGAGGAGCCAATCAGCTAGATGTTGCTGGGGCCGCTGTGACCCAATCATCAGCCGGCAGCTGGAAGTTTGCTGGCAGCTGGAAGTTTGCTGGGGCCCCTTTGGCTGTGGCTCTCAACAACACTTCTCTTACCTGGCCAGGTAATGTCATCTTTTGCTGTGGGTGCTGAGCTCTGTTGAACAGCTATTAACATCTGTATTCATCTGCGCAAGCTGACACAGCAAAATACCATAAACTAGGTGGCTTAAACAACGGGAGTTGACTTCTTACTGTTCTGGAGGCTGGAAGTCCAAGATCAGGGCCTGGCCTCGTCAGTTTCAGCCAGGTCCTTTTCCTGGCTCACAGTTAGCGGCCTTCTTGCTGTGTCTTCACGTGGTCGAGAAACAGAAAGAAAGTTCTTTGGTGCCTCTTCTTAAAAGGATGAGGGCCCCACCCTTAGGGCCTCATGTAACCTGAATTACTCCCCTAGAGGCCCCGTCTCCAGATATAGCTAGCTGAGAGTTAGGGTTTGGGCATCTGAATTTTATGGGAACACAAACCTTCAGTCTATATCTTTTAGAGTCAGATAGTCCTTGTTTCAACCTCTTTCCCTGCCAGCCCTGTGATCTTGGGGAGATTCATGCCTCATTTATTAGTTTCCTGTTGGTGCTGAAATAAATTGCAACAAACAATGACTTACAACAACTTTATTATCTTGCAGTTCTGAGGTCCGTCACCCAAGCCAGTCTCACTAGGGCAAAATTGAGGAGTCGGTAGGGCTATGCTCCAGGCCACCAGGGAGAATCCATTTCCTTGCCTTCTCCAACTTCTGGAAGCTGCCCACATTCCTTGGCCTGTGGCCCCACATGACTTCTGTGGATGCATCTCCCTGACTCCCATCTCTGGCCACCCTCTTTTAAGGACCTTGTGATTCCACGGGGCCCACCTAGCTGATCCAGGGGAGTGTCCCCATCTCAAGATCCTAATGTGATCACCTCTGAGCTATTTCCTTTGTCATGAAAAGAAAGCAGTCCACAGGTGCTGGAGAAGGGGATGTGGACCCCTTCTTTTGGGGGTGACACTGTCCTGCCCATCATGTCTCAATGTCCTCATTTATGAAATGGGGTTGATTGCTTTAGCCACAGCACTGATGTTGCTAAATGCACAGCACCAAACCTGGCAGAGGTGAAATGAAGCCACAGAAAGGTGGTTCCTGCCCTTCCCACCTTCTGTGTTGAGTGCATCTGGGGTCACCAAGGCCCAGCTCTGGGCCTGGCTCTAAATGGGAACTCAAAGAATCCCTGCAGAAACAAAGCACCTACTGAGGACAGACAACTGACCTCCCAAATGCCAAGATGGGCTGTTTGCAAATCTTCAGGCTTCTAGGCCGCAGAGGGGGGATTCTGAGTAGAAACATGGCCCAGTATGTGCAGGGACATAGATTACAAGTTATTTTTGTTGGAAAAGCGGAACAAAAATCATTCCATCCACATTCCCAGCGTGGGAGCTGCTCTCCCAGGTCGCCTTTGGCAGAGACCCAAATCAACCATCAAGCCCCCCTGGAGAGAGAGGTGAGGCCCTCTGCCAGGGAGCCGGACAGCCTGAATCCAAGTCCTCAGAGAAGCTGTGCCTGCTTCACTGCCCCGGGCTCAGGAGGGTGATGTCACTGGGTGGCAGGGATAGAGCAGCAGCTGGTGAGTCCAGGAGCAGCGACTGGGAGGCCCATCCTCTGGCCTTCTCCCTGCAGGCTCACAAAGTTGCCAAAGACCAATAACACCTATACTATGAACCGAGCAGAGTGCCTGGTACACAGCTGGTGCCTAATAAAGTCAGTAAACATTTTTTTGGACACCCACTTTGAGCCTAGCTTTGGGGCAGGCACTGGGAGTGCAAAGAACAAGGCAAAGTCCCCATCTTCTTGGAGATCATGGTCCAGGGAGCGAGCCAGGCACACTCATACCACGTTTCTACCCAGAGCCATGCATGTCAGTGCAGAGGGGGACTGGGGACACAGAGCAAAGAGTAACAATCACTCTTAAGATACACAACAGAGCTCCACAGAGAGGCAGGTGTTTTGAGTTGGGCTTGAGAGTTGGGTAGGCCATCCTAGAGGAGCACAGGAAGAGCATGGGAGCAGGGGGGCAGCATGTGTAAAGGCCCTGGGACAGGAAGAATCTTGGTGTGTTAGGTGTGCTCACTGGGCGATGATGGCCGGAGCTCATGGGAAATGGAAGGGAGTCGTGAGAAAGGAGCTGGGAAGCTAGAGAGGAGGCAGTGTGAAGATTCTAGGTAGGAAAAGTGTGTGACCTGTCCTGCCTCTGTGGTCTCCCATGTTCAGGAGCCCATGTGGAATATCCCTTTCTCCCTGTAGCTTCGGCTCAAGGGGGAAAACAGGACCAGAGAGCTGGTGAGGGGCAACTTGAACTGTAAGAAGACAGAGGCTCTTTCGGCCCTCTTCCCTCTCTAGGGCTGCAGGAAGAACAGGCTCAGACCACCCCCAGAAGGTCTGGGGATCTGGGTGAACAAGGGGCTTTATTTACAAAGAGCAACCAGCAACAGTCCAAAGGCCCCTCAGCTTCTTCACATCCCCTGGGGGCTCCAGCCTTGGCCAGTGGCTTTACTGGGCTCTGATGAGGCACCTGACCTGACTGAGCTCACCAACTGCTTCAGGGCCTGCTGTCCTTCCTCCCCTCCACTGGCCATGGCTCTCCAATTCCTCTCCTGCTCCCTGGGGCGGGAGGCTGTGTCTTTCAGTTTCAGGCTTAGATCTGGGCAAGCTCAGAGCCTGGGTCAGCTCCAGGCTGAGTTGGCCACATCTGTTCTCTGAGAAAGTGAACCTTACAAGGCATGGGAGAGAAGGTCTCAGAACTGGCCCTGATGGTGGGATGAGGGTGGGCCTCAGGGAAAAGACCCATCAACAGGGAGACAGGCCCCCAAGAAGTCCTCTCTGGTACACCCCCCCACCCCCACTCCACCCCCGGCCTTGGGCCTGGAGAATTTACATTCTTAACATCTGTCTTGGGCCCCAGACCCTCCTGATTTAGGTCTCAGTGTGGGGTGGGTGCAGATGGGAAGTGGACTTGGACTTCAGAGTTAGCCTCACTCCAGAGACTGGGTGGAGCCAGAGAACGTGGTCTACCACCGACTCCCAGAGGCAGTGAGCACCTGCCTGGTCTGAAGGCACACGGGGCAGGATTGAAGCCTGGGGTACCTGCCAAGGTTGGGTGGGAAGGAGCAGGTCCCTGGAGACTGATAAAGCACAGAGAGAACATTCTGGAAGACCTCAGAATGTGACTCCAAGCTGAGGCCAGGGGTGGGACTTCCTGTGTAGGAGAAACGTGAAGCCAGGCTCAGATGGTAACATAGGAGCAGAGGCTCACTCTGGTCGGGACACCTTGGGAGCGGCCCATTTCCGAGCATGGGCTTGGGTGGTGCTGAGGCAGGGATGGTATCAGGGTGAAAGTTCCCACAGGAAGGGGTCAGGAAGACTTGTCACTGTGCATGGGCAGGGGAAGTTGCAGCAGGGAGAGGTCAGGCAGGGTGAACATGTCTGCTTGTTGAGAGACACCAGGCCAGAGCAGGAGCCATCACACTGGCTGGGGGACTTGGCTGAGCTGTTAGGGGTGGGGTTGACAGGGACGAAGGAGTCCATCCAGCCTGATAGAGAAGACAAGGGGGGCTGGTGTTGGTTCAGCAAGATCCACAGGAACCTGGTGTTTTAGTCAGCTCTGCCCCTGCTGTGTCAAAAAGACACAAGAACAATTTTAGAGGAGGAAAAGTTTATATCTTACTGTTTCAGAGGTCTCAGTCCACAGAGGGCCAATTCCATTGCTCTGGACCAAGGAGAGGTAGAGCATGGCAGAAGAGCATGGTGGAGGCAAGCAGGTCTGGACAAGACCACCAGGAAGCAGAGGGAGAGAGAGAGAGGGGGGGGGGACTGAGACCCAATTAATCACTATCTGAGGATTCATGCACTGATTAGGTTAAAACTCTCATAACCCAACATTTCACATCTATACCTTCTTGCACTGTCTCTCACATGAGCTTTTGGGGGACACCTCATATCTAGACCATAACTCCTGGCTTTGGGCTCCTTCTTTAGGCAAGAAGGCAGTTGGCTGCTTGTCCTCTGAGGTCCCCTCCAGCTGGACATTCTTGGTCCATCTGGGCTCATCCAGGCCCTGCATGTCTTCCAGCCTGAGCCAGGCGCTCACCAAACAGTCGGCACTTGAGAGGTTTCGGGCACCAGTGAGGGGTGTCTGAGGAACTGCCAAGGACTGCTGTTTCCTGAGAAGTAGGGGAGGCCCATGGAGCCTCCTTCTCCCCCAACCCCTCTACCGCAGGTGGCCAGAAGCACTGCCCATCTCCTAGATTCTGTGGTGTTCTGTGAATGAGTCTGAAAACAAACATGGGAGGGAGAGAAAAAATAAGCTGCTTGTCCCCAAATAAGCTCTCCAAAGCCCCACCGGCCACTTCATCCAGTGCCTTTCTCACACAACCTTCTGTTCTTTTGACAGGGAGACATGGTGGGCCTCTGCAGTCTCTCTTTTTCTCTCTCTTTTTATTAATATTTTATTTGTTTTAATTAGTTATACATGACAGTAGAATGCATTTATGCACTTTGATGTATCATACGTAGACGGGATATAATTTCTCATTTTTCTGAGTGTACATGTTGCAGAGTCATATTGGTCATGCAGTAACATATATACATACAGTAATAATGTCTGTTTCATTCTACTATCTTTCCTATCCTCACATCCCCTCTCCTCCCCTCCCATCACTTCCCTCTACCTAATCTAAGGTAACGCTATTCTTCTCTAGTGCACCCTGCCATATTGCACATTAACATCCGCATATTAGAAAAAACATTCGGCCTTTGTTTTTTTGCGATTGGCTTATTTTGCTTAGCATGTTATTCTCTGACTCCATCCATTTACTGGCAAATGCCATATCTCACTCTTCTTTAAAGCTAAGTAATATTCCATTAAGTATATATATCACATTTTCTTTTCCCATTCATCTATTGAAGGACACCTAGGTTGGTTCCATAGCTTAGCTATTGTGAATTGAGCTGCTATAAACATTGATGTGGCTGAATTACTATAGTAAGCTGATTAAGTCCTTTGGGAATAAACCAAAGAGTGGAATAGCTGAATCAAATGGTGGTTCCATTCCAAGTTTTCTGAGGAATCTCCATACTGCTTTCCATAGTGGTTGCACCAATTTGCAGTCCCACCAACAATGAATGTATGTACTTTTTTCCACATATCCTTGCCAACATTTATTGTCACCTGTATTCTTGTTTTTTAAAAAAGAGAGAGAGAGAGAAATTTTAATATTTATTTCTTTTTAGTTTTCGGCGGACAACATCTTTGTTTGTATGTGGTGCTGAGGATCGAACCCGGGCCGCACGCATGCCAGGCGAGCGCGCTACCGCTTGAGCCACATCCCCAGCCCAATCACCTGTATTCTTGATGATTGCCATTCTGACAGGAGTGAGATGAAATCTTAGAGTAGTTTTGATTTTCATTTCCCTAATTGTTAGAGATGTTGAACACTTTTTCATATATTTATTGATCAATTGTATTTCTTCTTCTGTGAAATGTCTTTTCAGTTCCTTAGCCCATTTAGTGATGGGGTTATTTGGGTTGTTAAGGTTTTTGAGTTCTTTATACATCCCCGAGATTAATGCTTTATTGGAGGTGCATGTGGTAAAGATTTTCTCCCAATCTATAGGCTCTCTCCTCATGTTATTGATTATTTCCTTTGCTGAGAAGCAGCTTTTTAATTTGTGCAGTCTCTCTTGGAGGCTTAACTTGCAGCATGCAGGGAGGACAGGCAGGACCAGGAGTGCACACTCTGATCTTGGGACAATGGGTGGACTTCCCTGGGCCTGGGATGGAAAAGCTGTAGAGCTGCTTTTGCTGGTAGAAGGACAGGCTCCAGAACAGAGATGTTTTGATGAAAATTCAGTGAGAAAATATGTGGAGACCCATTCAACTTCTCTGATCACCAGGACTTAGAGCAGAGAATAAGAATTAAGGAGCCAGGCCACCAGGCTGTTGCTCCAGAAGAAAATGTTAGCAAAGATCATGAGCAATAATAATTCAAGCAGCCAGCATGTTCTATGCTAATGGCTTTACATTTGGAACTGTGTGACCTGTGGATAGAATTTAAGGGCTCTATCAACTTGGAAGGGAAAATGTTTACATCCTTATCTTCACCTGCCTTCCACTGAAATTCAGTACTTCCTGCTCTTATAAATGCAGGCAACCAACCTCAGACACTCTGGCAGCACCTGTGATTTGTCACCAGTAGAAATTAAAGGTATTTTTCACAGAACAGCACACCCATAACAGGTCACTTACATCTGGTCTATCACTACTGCAGGATTGTTATGGTGGCTGCTAGACCTGTCACTAGATCTTGCTTCCTGGTTAACAAGCACCTGAGATTCGATACCACAAATTTGAAGTTTTACAAGATACTTTTCAAGATACTTTGATAGCTGTGTTTCAATGTAATGGTTTCCTTTATACTTCTCTACACTCTGCTTTATGCATTCTAAAATATTCCTTGAGGAGGGACTCACAAGTTTTATCTTAAAGAAGGACCTGCTTGCTTTACCTGTGTGATCCTGAACACTCCTCCCAACCAGCCAGTGTGGTGGGGCAGGGCTGGAAGGACCAAGGTAGGCCTGAAAACATTTGCAGGTACAAGTTCCTTTGTTCAAACAAAAAAGTGATTGGGCTGGGCGCCATCATGCACTCCTGTAATCCCAGTGGCCTGGGAGGCTGAGGCAGTAGGATTGTGAGTTCAAAGCCAGCATCAGCAAAAGTGAGGTGCTGGGTAACTCAGTGAGACCCTGTCTCTAAGAAAAATACAAAATAGGGCTGGGGATGTGGCTCAGTGATCGAGTGACCCTGAGTACAGTCTCCATTACCCCCTCCAAAAGTTATTGGTTTATCTCCACATGATATAAAGGTGAAGCTGCTCTAGTTGTGTTTGGGGGCAGGGGGTCTTTGGAGTTGCCTACGTCTCTACCCAGCCCTCCCAGTAAGATGCTGTCCCACCCAGCTTCCTCCTGGGAAGCTCCATGAACTTCCTAGGTTTCCACAGAGAACATTTGCAAATCATAAACCTAATACCACCTCCTCAAGGACCAACATGTTGGTGGAGTGACTTCCCATACTGCCTTGGCCCCTGGGAAGTCCAAGATGCAAGGCCTTAGTCCTGACTATGAGCAGATCTGAAGTGGACACGTGGGGGGTGTCCTTTATGACCCCATAGTGAGGATTCCACGTATTTGTCCAGGACAGAGAGGGCTTTCTCGCCCAGAGAGCTCTTCACCAGCAGCTCAGGAGCTAAAATCATGAGCCAGAGAGCTCTGGCTTCACATCTGACTCTACCGCTTACTGGCAGTGTGGCATGTAGCCTCTGTTTTCTTCTGTTAATTAGGAATAATAATCTTCTCCACCTTTAAAAAAAAAAGTTTTGTTTGAAGATTAAATTTTAAAAATTCATGGAAGGGTTCAGCATGACTCCAAAGCTGCCACGGCCTGAGCCCTTTCTCTGGGAAATAGGTTTGTGCCAGGGGCCGCCTCCTCCCTCCACACACGACCTCTGCATCATCCCCTGGGAGGTAACCCCACTGAAATCCTTTTTTTCTTCCCCTCCTTTTCAAGCTTGTCACTTGGCATTCTCCGAGTGTTTTGGTAACAGCAGCATGGCTCACCCAGATGGCACACACTGTGGCTATATCTAATCACCTAATAATTAGCTTGACATTTCTAAAGGGCCTCGGGAAGGCTGCTGTCTTTACTTGAGAAGGTGCCGTAGTTTCACACCTGTGCCAGGCAAGACACAAGCGGAAGGGAATAGTGACCCCAAGGTCTGGCTTGTCCTCCATGTCCTTAATGTATTTATACAGGGGCAGGTTTACTGTGATACTGACAGTAATAACCTGCAGTCCTCTCCTGTCTGCAAAATTTGTAAAAGTAATTTGCAATATTTTTAAAAAAGAGATCCTACAAAATTGTTGAAGCACAAATTTCCTGTGTTTAAACCCAAGTTGTCTCTTGGGTCTGCCCTTCCCAGAAGCTTGGCCCTCCTATTGTCTTTAAGGACCAACCAATGGTTCAGGGAATGCTAGTTATGGGGTGCTGAAGAATTTGGTGATTGGTTCTATCAGAACAGAGTCAGGGGCCCTTAGACATTAAAATTGGAGTTCTCTGCTCTGCCACCTACTGGCTGGAAGGCTTGGGTGCAGCCACATGATCTCAGAACCCTGAGTACTCAGTAAACAGCAAGTAAGAAGCCTGACCTGCCCACAGCCCAGGCTGTGATGACACAGCAACCTGGCCATGTGCTGAGAGGGCAGCATTGGTGGTGACCGCAAAAACACAAAACATTGAGTTAGGGATTAAAAGACCAAAGATAAACTCCCTGCCTCAGGTCCCTGGTGAGCCACGTGTGGAACAAGGTATGTAGCTTGTGTGTTAGATTTCAACTAAGAAATAAAATAGGGAATGATGACGTCCTCCCTGGCATGGTCATGGAGAGGTCAAAGCAGTCACCTGCCCAGATACCTGGTGGGTCTTAGCTCTCCAACTTCCGCAGCCTCAGGCCTTCAGGCTCAGCCCTTAGGACAGATGACAGCAGAATGGATGTGTTTTGATCAGGACATGGAGGAGTGGGGTGAGAGGGCAATGAGAATATCCCACAACCTAAGGACAGGCTCTGCCATTTTTTTCTGGCAGGGGACTCACCTCCCAGCTGGCCCAGAACCCAGAGCCATGGGGTGCTTCCCTTCTATTTCCCATGACAAATCAGTTAAGTTCTAAAATCCCCTCTCAATACCTGCTGCTTCATCCCCTCCTCTCTATTCCCACAGATCATCCTGTTTCTGGTCTGGGCTGTAGCAACCCTCCTCTACCCCAGGGCTTCCAAACCCACGGGCTACATACAGGTATCATCTGAGTCCTATCACCTTGGCCCTCAGGGTAGTAGCCAGCCCAGCTGTGGGGAGGCTGGAGCCTGTGAACCAGGATTTTTCAGCCTTTGGAAGCCCCCATCTGGTGTTCCTACTATGGAATTCAAATGTCATCATTTCTTATGTTACTTGTGTATGGAAAATTGGGGAAGCACCCATATAGCAAGTACTCCCTTTTGCCCACTCAGCCCAAACCTAGGCACTGGAGCCAGATCCATTTCCATGGAGTCCAACTATGACAGAGTAGCTCACTTTCAGAAAGGTGATCAGGATTCTGCATGACATAAAAGTTACTTACAGCCACATCTGGCCACGAGGTCAGGTGAGAAGAACCCTATGTCCTCACAGTGTGAGTCTGTAGGCTGAGACGTCTGGAGAAAGCAGCCTTGGAGGCTATGGGAGAGGGATCCCCTTGCTCCTCCTCCGGAGTGGTCGTTCTTACTCTCTGCAGCATGCAAACATCACACTGCACTTGTGGAGATTGCAGATTCCAGGGCCTCCTCTCCTGCCCCATCCCAGTGTGTTTGCAAGCAGACCCAGCAGACTGCACTTTAGGAAGCGTGCTGAGTGTGGATACAAGTGTTTCCCAGACCTCACTTGGAGAAGCTGCGCTCTGATGACCTCAGCTAACTGTAGATTCCCCCCCCCCCCAGTTGGCCCCAAAGATGAAATACTAGCACATGGGCAGGAATTAGCTGTTAAAAGCTGTTCTTTGGCCTAAACCCTCAACTCAAACATATCACTTGGAAAGATTCTCTAAGAATAAGGGATCATTAAAATATGGCAAGTAGTTAAAAGGAAGACCATCTGGGCAAACCAAAGCAGCCTTGAGGAACCAAAATAAGTTACTCATACTCAAGAACATTCTCCCACAAAAGCAAACCACATGAAAAACAGAAAATTGACTCCTAAAGAAAAGGGAAAGTCTTGCAATCGTGGAAAGAAATTATTTATAGTCTATGACCAAAGCAGCCCCTCGGGCAGACACACACAACAAACTGCTCTGTACAATGTGACAAGATGGAAAGTATATGGAAGACATCAGATATGCATGTAGCCAGATGCCACATGGCCAGGGGACAAACGCCCAAGCTCCTCTAGGAGGCTTGTAGAGTGGAGTGAGTGCTATCAATGGCACATTATCAGCAGAGTGGATGATCCAAGGCTAGTCCTCTTGGGGCCTGTCCCTTCATTCAGCTGGATGGCCCACTGGTTATTGCCACCTTTTTTGATCCCCAGATGAAGCATGGTCTGGCCCCCAAGAATATGATGAAAGTATCAAACAAGTGACATTCATCATTAGACATCCTGACCAACTTGAAAATAGAGATTGCCCCTTCCCCGTCACTCTGTGGGGATGTCTGAGTCTCTCAGTTGGCAGACACTTGCCATCCCCTAAAGGTTGTAGCTGCCACTCACTCGGTCACTTCCTTTTGCCCACTGCATGAACCATTTCACCACAGTTTAGAACTTTAGGAGCAGAGTGGAGAGTTCAGGAGCTAATAGACTGTGAGACTGTGACTAAATGGACCCCCAGGAGCGACTGAAGGGTTCTTTTCACTGGGACAAAAATTGTGGTCTTTCCTCTATGCTCAGGGAACACGGGAGGCCAGAGAAGATGGTCCTGGAGAAAACAGATCCATCGTTTACCAGCACCTCGTTAGGGCAGGTTCACCATGGAACGGGCACTCAGGGACACAGTTTTCCTAAAGAAAATGTGGGGCTTCATGACTCGCGTCGACTTGAGATCCCAGTGAACTGGATCAACAGCCACGATTCAGGAGGAGGCTGAGAACTTCCTGAGAACCAGCAGGAAGAAAGGGTTAGAAAAGAAACAGATCCTCAGCTTTAGCTAAGGCTCTGTTTTTAACTCAGATAAAATATCTAGCAAGGCAAGAAACACAGAAGTTTGAAAACGGCATCCGTTGTGAAGTGTGGTGACACACATCTTGGCCAAATGCAGGCATATCGATAAGTGTCTTGAGAACAGAAGACACGAATCAGACAGGACTCCAGGGCCCAGGTAGCGCCAGCTGTCAAGGCCCAGAGGGTCCACATGGCCCCTAGGCCAGCAGCTAGAAGCAAGCATGACCAGCAGAATAAAGTCTGCTGTTCACAGACCTGAGAGCAAGCCCAGAGAAAGACCCCAGCCAGGTTCCCTCAAGGGCCAACCCCCCCGAGTCACTGGACTTTAAATCCCCCCTGACCACAGGGTCCTCTAGAGACTGCATCAGGGACGAGCTCAGATGCAGGTACTCACGAGGTCCCAGGAGGCAGTTTAGGAAGACAAAAAGGCATGAAGCCAAACCAGTCATTGCACTTAGCAGAGAAGGGACTCCTGGGGTTACAAGTCACTCTAGGCTTTGACTTGGCTATGTAGTCAGCTCTCCTTGACTCTGAAATCACTAACTGATAACCAAAAGACCTGCAGTGATTTGGTGGGGTCTATAATGTGCCTAGCACTGTGCTGCTCCTATGTAGGGACGGGAGTCATGAAACAGTCAATGCATAGAAGAGTGTATACTAAAAAGACACTTAATGTGTCATTATACGCTGAGAAGAAAGTGGCCGTGTAAAAGTGCTATGGCCAGAAAGTGCTGAGCAAGGGTGCAGGGCTTCCTGGAGGAGGAGGGATTTGCCCCAGACTGTAGAACCCTGAAGGACTGGAACAGCTGGATGGAGTGAAGATTCCGTCACAATTCCTGACGCCTCAGAACTGAGTGTGACAATCTACCACACTCAAGATTGCAGGGGAAAGGCAGAGATGGTAACCCTTGCCGGGGTCATTACTAAATTCCAAAGTCACCGAGTTAGCTGGTGGGATCAGATAAGCAAAGGCCGTGAGCTTTGGCAGCACTGCTGGGGGCTCCCCGCAGACCACACGGCATCACTGTCACATTACTGTCCTGCTGCGGCTGCAACAAGTTACTGCTACTCTAGTGGCTCTAAACAAGGCAAGTGTATCTGAGTCCTTGCTTGGAAGTCTCCCTGGGTCAGCAGGGCTGCTTAGCTCCTGGACAGTTCCCTTTCTTGCCTCTTCCACCTGCTGGGTGGCCACCTGGGCTCCTCCTCTCGTGGTCCCTTCCATCTCCAAAGTCAACCATGGCAGGCTGATTCTTTCTCTCGTCATGTCACTGGGACCTTGTCTTCTGTCTCCACCTTCCACTTGAAAGGACCTGGGTTAGTTCATTTTTCAATACTATAATGAAATATGCAAGGCGGGCTGACTTCATCCAGGAGAGAGCTCTATTTAGCTCACGGTTCTGGAGATCTCAGGGCACCTGACTCTGGTGAGGCCCTCATGGTGGGTGACTGCAGTGTGTGTGTGTGAGAGAGAGATAGAGATCATGTCACCCAAGAGGGGCCAGAGAACAACTCTGAGGTTGGGCTCAGGATTTCCTAACAACTGGCTCTGATGAGAACTCACTCTAAGAAACCAGCATTCCCTTTAGGCCCCTCTTAAAGGTGTCCCTTAGCAACCTTAATGCTGTCCACAACCTCAACTGGATATAATACATTTACATATTTTGGGTATTAGGATGTGGCTATATTTGAAGGGGGACATTATTCTGCCTAACACAGTTAGCAAGGTCTGAGGATAGAATCTATTTTATTTAGCAATCTGTTGATTTGATTTATAATTCAAGTATTCATGGTTTTGGTGTGCAGCCTCCGTCTGTACTCTTGCCCCAGGCTCTCTAAATGCCATGGATTTGGGTGGAGGTACCTAACCGGTACCAGAAAACAGAGCCTCAATGACCTGCCATTAGGCTCTGCCTCTTGAAGTTTCCGTACCTAGAGGGTCTTCTGGAGTGAGTTCTTACAAGTGCTTGTCCCAAGGGGACTGTTGGTCGAACAACTCTTGTTGGGGCAGAAATGCACTGAGCAATCATCTTTGTCCAGCACTCCCCCTCTGGACAGTCTCCAACGTGCCCCCAGCCCATGGGCCTCCAGAAGAATACATCACCTTCTTCATCTGCTCTCACTGTAAACCCAGTCCTCTGACTCCCAACGCTTTGCTGTCTCAATGATGTCATTCCTCCCAAAGAAGGTCAATTTTCATTTTCAGTTGTTATTGTTGTTCTTCTTCTTCTCCTTCTCCTTCTTCTTCTTCTTCTTTATTTCTTTTACTTTTACATAAAAAGGGTGGAGGCAAGGGAAGAAACATCCTACTCATCCCAGCCCAGTAGTACAGACACATCAAAGGATGCCAAGCCCCCCCAGGAAACCAGAGCACAGCTTACATCATCCTGCAGCACATCACTAAGCAACTGTGGGATCAACATCTGTTTCCATGGAGATGTCACATCATTGCCATTCTCCAGGCAGAGCCGAGAAATGCTTCGGGAAGAATGAGTAAGCTTTGCTGTGCCAGAGAAAAACAAAACCTGGTGGCCATGAGTAAAGGAATGGTCATCAGAGTCAAGGGTGGATGAGAGAGACACTGGAATGAGGAAAAGAGGGGAATGGGTACTGCACGTGGTCTAGCGGGGGACCTAAACTGAGTCACCAAGGACCCCACAATTCTGAGTTCCAAAACCCACTCACAAACTCAGGGAGAGGACTCCCCCAGTGCCCAGCACTCTGCCTGCCTTTCCACTAGCTCTGCCGGAAGAGGCCAGGGGAGGAAGGGGAAGCAGGCCTCCTGGCTAGGGGTGAAGGCTGCCTACCTACAGCCTGGTGAGGGGACAGAGACTCCCTTGTTTCTGGAGTGTCTGAAACAGGAAAGCCAGGACTTGTTCCCAGGCTGAGCTGGTTGTCCACTGAGCCACAGACTCCAAACCAGGCCTGGAGCTGCTGCAGCAGCCACGTGGGAAGAGTAGCCCCAGAAACACTTATCTGATGTAGGTTCTCACCCACGTGGGAAAGAAGATGGTGCATGGCAAACTCAGTTGACACTGGAGGTTATCGGGACCTTGAGACCAGTGCCTGCCTCTGTTTAGAGATTTTCAAGGTAAAGTCCTGGTGATGTGGCCTTTGCCACCAGGGTTCAAGCAGTAGTTCTGGATGGAGTGTTTCTGGGGGGAAGATGGGGTCCACCCTGTGAACCTAGCCCTCAGAGTCCACGTGAGCACCATGGAAGGTCCCCGGGTCTATGTAGAGGGTCACTGAGGTCAGTGTGGGCATGCACCACAGAGGCAGCTGGGACAAACTTTGGAACTCCCAATTCAGAGGTGAATTTGTGGGTGTGCCCTGCTGTTAGGGCTGAGGGCGGCACAGCTGTCCTTTGGAGGGTTGGGACTCAGCTACAAAGTGGACAGTGGGGAGCTCTCCACAAGCCCCGGGAAACCTCCTGTGCCATCTGTGCAGACTACCATGTCATCAGTAGTACCAGCACTGGCCAGAACCATCCAAAACCAGAATGAAGCCAGGGCCACCCCTTCCTTCATCACCCCCCCCCCCCGGGGAGGAGCCGATGAATGCCCATTACTTCTTTGTCTTTGTAGGGACCTTGACCAGTGGGGCTAGGGAACAAGTCTTAGAGCTGGGGGATTGGAATCTAGGGAGGATGTGGAAAAGGAAGTTCAAAGACAGAGAGCAAAACAGAGGGTTCTGGAACAGATCCCTCCAGCATTTCCAACCAGCCTGGCCGTGGACAGGCCACCTGCACAGCAGAGGGAGCCCAGTGCTGAATTCAGCTGCAGCAGGAAGGTTTCAAATAACAGAATTAAATTTTAAATACTGAGATGAGAATGCTCCAGTAAGAAAAGGGAGCAGGAGTTAGATATGTTGACACACTCCTGTAGTCCCTGCAATTTGAGAGTGTGGGGAGGCAGGAGGATGGCAAGTTTGAGGCCAGCTTGAGCAACTTAGTCTCAAAATTTAAAAAAAAAAAAGTGCACTGTGGCACATGCCTGTAATTCCAGTGACTCAGGAGACTGAGACAGGTGGATGGCAAGTTATCAGCAATTTCGTGAGATGCTCTCTCAAAATAAAAATTAAAAAGGGCTGAGGATGTGGCTTAGTGGTAAAGTGTCGCTGGGTTCAATCCCCAATACAAAAAGCAAGAATTTAAAAAAAAATTAAAAGGACTGGGGATGTAGCTCAGTGGTAGAGTACCCCTGGGTTCAATCCCCAGTACCAACAGAGAGAGAGAGAGAGAGAGAGAGAGAGAGAGAGAGAGAGAGAGAGAAGAAGAAGAAGAAGAAGGAGGAGGAGGAGGAGGAGGAGGAGAGAGGGGGAGGGGGGAGGAGGAGGAGGAGGAGGAAGGAGGAGGAGAAGGAAGGAGGAGGAGGAGGAGGAGAAGAGAGGGGGAGGGGGAGGGGAGGAGGAGGAGGAGGAAGGAGGAGGAGGAGGAGGAAGGAGGAGGAGGAGGAGGAGAAGAGAGGGGGAGGGGGAGGGGGGGAGGAGGAGGAGGAAGGAGGAGGAGGAGGAGGAAGGAGGAGGAGGAGGAGGAGAAGAGAGGGGGAGGGGGAGGAGGAGGAGAAGAGAGGGGGAGGGGGAGGAAGGAGGAGGAGGAGGAGAAGAGAGGGGGAGGGGGAGGAGGAGGAGGAGAAGAGAGGGGGAGGGGGAGGGGAGGAGGAGAAGAGAGGGGGAGGGGGAGGGGAGGAGGAGGAGGAGGAAGGAGGAGGAGGAGGAGGAGGAGAGAGGGGGAGGGGGAGGGGGGAGGAGGAGGAGGAAGGAGGAGGAGGAGGAGGAAGGAGGAGGAGGAGGAGAAGAGAGGGGGAGGGGGAGGAGGAGGAGGAGAAGAGAGGGGGAGGGGGAGGGGAGGAGGAGGAGGAGGAAGGAGGAGGAGGAAGGAGGAGGAGGAGAGAGGGGGAGGGGGGGGGGGAGGAGGAGGAGGAGGAGGAGAGAGGGGGAGGGGGAGGAGGAGGGGGAGGGGGAGGAGGAGGAGGAGAGAGGGGGAGGAGGAGGGAGCCAAAGGGTATAGAAAATGATGGCATCTTGCCCAGGTGTCATTGAGAGGAATCCAAGAAGGTTTTTTTACATTTTAAAGGGAAGGGGGAGAAGAAGAAAAGGAGACGGTGAGGGAGTCAGGGAGAGGGAGAAAGAAAAAGAGACCACTGCATGTGGTCTCAATGTGGACCATCTGGTCTTTGCAGAGAAAGTTTTGCCAGACCTATTTGTAGCCTGATAGGGGCTCGGGTACAACTAGGGAAAACATAACCGAATAAGTTTCACATTTTAAACTCTCCTCTGCCGCTTGCTTCTTGCACTTGGGATAGTGGTTTTAAGACTCCTTCATGCTGAGGAGGGGTAGCCCATAGATTTTCACTGCTGTAAATGAATATGACAATGTATCCATTTTCCTGGCAATGAACCCTTAGGTTGTTTCCATGTTTTCCCTATAATACTGCTGGGAACATTCTTGTCCATGTCCCGTGGTGCCCATGAATAAAGTTTCTCCAGGATAAATACTTTCAAGTGGAATTTCTGGGTCAGAGAATATGTACGGCTCCAACTTGATAAAATATTATAAAAAATTGGTATCAATTTATGCTTCCACGGCTTTTTTTTTAAGCCATCTTTCGTTCACCCCTCCACTTGGCTTTATAAGAATTTCACATTTTTGCTAATCTGATGATGCAAATGAGTAACACGTTAGGGTCTTAATCTGTAGCCATCTGAGCACAAAGAGGTCATGCTTGCAATTTGGGTTCTTTCTATTCATATCTTTTGTTCACTTGGGGGGTTATTTTTTCTTAATTATTTGTGAAAACCCTTGGTATATTCTGCACATTAACTTCTCAGTTTTATGAATTGTAAATAAAACATGTGGCTTGTGTTTTGCTTTAATTTTGGTGTGTTTTGAGCAAAAAATAACCTGTTCAATTTCAATGTAGTCAAAATTTTTAGTCTTTCTCTAAAATCTATGAAATCTGTGCCTTCTTGGTTTTTCTTTTTTGTTTTGTTTTTGGGTCCCTCCCTCCCTCCCCCCTTCCTTCCTTCCTTCCTCCCTCCCTCCCTCCCTCCCTCCCTCCCTCCCTCCCTCCCTCCTTCCTTCCTTCCTTCCTTCCTTCCTTCCTTCCTTCCTTCCTTTTCCCTTGTAGTTCTGGGGACCGAAGCTAGGGCCTCACCCATGCTAGACAAGCGCTCTACCCCTAAAATCTACACCCAGCCCTTTCTGGGTCTTATTTTAAAAATTTTGCTGTCTCAACTCAATAGAAATAGATAACACAGTTTTAAGTTCTGTTTTTCACATTAGAATTTTAATCCATTTGGAAGTTATTTTTTTAGTGTGGCAGGAAATAAACTTTATGTTTTTTTCTCCATTCAGATAACCAAATATTTCTGTCCTTTGACACTGAGGTTGTAATGGCATTTCTTAAATAGATCAAGTTTTCACTTGACCATTGATCTAACCTGGTGCCAATCTCAACTTCTGCAATGACAGTACCTTCGTAAGTCTTGACATCTAGTCAGAATACCTCACCCAACCCTCTTCCAAGCTTTGTGGCAATTTTCAGTCTGTTGTTCATCCAATTAGATTCCACCATTGGTTTTCAGGTTCATGGAAAGCAGTGGGAATTTTATTAGGATTTCATTGGAAATATAGACGAATGAGCAGATAATTAGTATTGTTAGGTTGTCGGCTTCTTCCACCCATAAGCATGGTCCATCTTTCTGTTTCTCGTGTCCTCTTTAGTGCCTTTCAATCTTTTTTTTTAATTCTTTCTTTTTTTTTTCTTTTACTGGGACTTGAGCCCAGGGATGTTCTACCATCTAAACTACATCCCAGTTCTTCATATTTTTTTTAAATTTTGAGACGGGGTCCCATTCACTTGCCCAGGCTGGCCTTGAACTTGCCATTCTCCTCTTTCAGCCTCCCAAGAGGTTGTTGCACCACTGAACCCAGCTCAATAATTTTGTCATTATATATGGATATACACGCATGCATGAACACATACACATCTTACACAACTTTATTTGCATTTTTAAATCATTATTAGAGCTTTATAGTTATCATTGGGTTCATCCTGACAAACCCACACACGTATGGAAATCAATTCCAGCCCATGATCCCCGCCTCTCCCTTCCCTTTCCCCTTCCCCCTCCCATTCTCCTTCTCTCACAACTTTTGTTAGATTTATTTCCAAGTTAAAAAGTATTTCTATTTTCTATGCCATTCATAAGAGAAAAACGGACAGTTGTCCAGCATGGTCTATAACCCTCTTCCAGAGTGTGAGGTGGTTACCTTGGGATGTGTGGTCCTGAGGGGACAGGAACAGAGAAGCAAGTGGGGCCTCCTGTTGGGCCCCTCCCCTGCCAACCAGATGGGTGCAGAGGACTCCACGGAGCGGGGGTGGGAGGAGAAGAGCCAGAGTCTCTCTATCACCAACAACTTGAATGGCTTTGAAGGAGCACATGAACAAAAAAATAAATTTTGGTTATGTTGCACCACTGACTGGATTTTTACCCAAGTAATGCACTTCTTAGGTAAGGTTTGGGCTCTTTTTTAAAAATTGTCTTTTCTATTCAATGTTGCTGGTGAATTTTAAAAATATATAAATATTGGGTGTGTGTTCATATTTTTAATTAAGACAACACCCTAATGTGTCTAATAATTTCTGGTCTCAGATTTTATTGCAGAGTTGTATCATCTATAAAAGTGAGAACTTTGTTTCTTCCTTTCCACTCCTTACTCTCTGATTTACTTTCTCATCTCACTGCCTTAGCCAGGACTGGCTGTTCTCGTCTCACCTCCAGTCACAACAGAAATCCTTCTTCTGTGTCATCATTAATTATGAAGCTGGCTAGGGTTAGGCATGGATACCATGTTGAGTTAAGGAAGTTTCCCTCTCCCTGGCAGTCCATAATTTTTATTATAAATGGATCTGGAATCATAGCAAATGTTTTTTTTTTTTGCATCTACTGAAATAACAACAGAGGTTTTTCATCTGTTTGTGTAGTGAATTATATTAACTCTCTAATATTAACTCATGTTTACAATCCTGGGCTAAACTTGTTCATGAAATATTCCTTTTTACACATTAATGAACTTCTTTATCAATATTCAATATTCTCTCTCCTTTTTTTTTCTTTTTTGGTATTGGAGATTGAACCCGGAGGCACTTAACCACTTACCACATCTCCAGCCTTTATTTTTTAAAATTTTGAGACAGGATCTTGCTAAATTGCTTAGGGATTCACTAAGTTGCTGAGGCTGACCTCAAACTTGTGATCCTCCTACCTCAGACTCCCAAGTCACTGGGATGGATTATATGTGTGCGCCACCTTGTCTGGCTCTCTTCTTGTTTTGATGGCAAGTTTTGACAGCTTCATTAGATGAGTCAAGAAACTCACTTTATCTGCTTCTCATCTCAAGAACAGTTTGTATTCTACAAGAATAAATTTAGTCAGGTTTCAAATGGAGGAGGTGAGGGCATGAATACTCTATTAAGCTATCTGATGAGAAATTTTTCTTACTTTTATTAGGCTATTATTTAATTTATTTAAAAGTATATTCAAATTTTATATTTCTCCTTGAAAAACAGTCTATTTGTACATTCTGACATATTATCTACCTTATCTAAAATTCAATTCACTTAAAATTGTCCAATCTTTTAAAAATCTTATTACCTCTATAGAGTCCTTATTTTTTATATGCCTTTTTGAAGTCCTTATTCATTTTTTTGTTTCTTATCAAAATATAACAGAATTTTGTTCTTTCAAACAATCCAATGACTTTCATTTGAACTGTCAAGTTTGGTCCATTTACATTTAGTTAGATGATTGATGCATTCAAATTATTCTCTAGCCAAGACATGTTGTTTTCTGGATATACTTTTGTTTCATTTTATTTCATTTTTTCAAAGCTTTATTGAGACATAATTGACATGCACACAAATTTAAAGCTTACAGTTTAAAAAGTTTGACAACATAGTGAACATACCCATCACTATCCACTATTCCTTATTCTCTTTTGTGATTTCTTCTTCCTGCCTTCCCCACCCACATCCTTGAGCAAACACTCATTTGATTTCTATCTCATTGGAATTTTCTAGAATTATATAATGTAATCATAAAATATATATCCTATGTTGTTTAGGTTCTTTCATTTAGAATAATTATCCTGAGATTCTTATATCCTCATTACTTTTTTATTGCTGAGTAGTATTTCATTGTATGAATATAATTTGTTTATCCATTCACCTGTTCAATGGACATTATTTTTTATTGGTGCATTGCAATCATACAAAATAATGGAGTTCATTGTGCCCTGATCATATGTGTGAATAATATAATTTGATTAATCTCATTCCCAAGTATCTTCTTTTTGCCTTCCCACTTCCCTACCCTTGATCTGCTTGCTATACTCTACAGATCTCCCTTTTATTATTTGTCTAATGGACATTTATTAACAGATATAAGTATTATGCACATTTGTGTACAAGTATTTGCTACAGACACGTTTTCATTTTTCTTGGCAAATATCTTAGAGTGCAATGGATGTATGTTAAACACATGTAGATATATGTTTTCACACAATAGATGTATGTTTAACATGTACAGATGTATGTTTAGTATTTTAAGAATATATCTAGCGGGGCTGGGGATGTGGCTCAAGCGGTGGCGCGCTCGCCTGGCGTGGGTGCAGCCCAGGTTCGATCCTCAGCGCCACATACAGACAGAGATGTTGTGTCCGCCGAGAACTGAAAGAATAAATATTTAAAAAATTCTCTCTCTCTCTCTCTAAAAAAAAAAAAAAAAAAAAAAAAAAAAAGAATATATCTAGCTGTTTTTCAACATGGTTGTGTTATTTTATATTCCCACAAGCAATGTATAAGAGTTCCACTTTCTTATGTAATTTTACCTAAACCTGGTATGGCCAGGCATTATTTTGACCTTTCCAACAGATATGCAATGGTTTTCCACTGTAGTGGTTTTAATTTGCACTTACCCAGTGACTAGTGGTATTGAACACCTTTTCATGTGTTTATTGCCATCCATCTATCTACTTTGGTAAAGTGTCATTCAAGTCTTATCCCAATTTTTAATTAAGGTTTTGTTTTCTTTATTGAGCTTTGAGAGTTCTTATATATTCTATATACAAGTTCTTTATCATATCTTTGCTTTGAAAATATTCTAATATGTGGCTCATCTTTTGTTTAACAGCCTTTTGAAAAGCGGAGGTTTTAATTTTGATGAAGTTCAATTTATCAATTTTTCTCTTTTATTAGCTGCATTTTCAGTGTCATAGTTTTGAATGGCTTTGCCTAATCCAAACTCCCGTGTTTTCTTTGAGAGACTACAGATTTAGGCATTATTTTTAGGGCTATGATTCATTTTGTGATAATTTGCAGATATGGTGTGAGGTGTGGATTGAAGTTTGTTGTATACATATACCTATTTCATTGTTCTAGTGCCATTGCAAAATAGAAACCTTATTCTCTATTTAATTTTCAATAATTTCTATTGTTAAATCTTGAAGCAGTCACTCACAAGTTCTTAACCATAACCTTCCAACAGATGCCCCACCGTACCCACCCCCCGTCTTTGTTTTTTTTTTTTTTTTTTTTGTACCAGGAATTGAACCCAGAGGTGCAGAACCACTGAGCCATATCCCCATGGCTTTTCAAATATTTTATATTGATACAGGGTCTCGCTAAGTTGCTGAGGCTGGTTTGGAACTCACAATCCTACTGCCTCAGCCTCTTGAGCTGCAGGGACCAACAATTTCTTTCTTTCTTTCTTTCTTTCTTTCTTTCTTTCTTTCTTTCTTTCTTTCTTTCTTTCTTTCTTTCTTTCCTTCCTTCCTTCCTTCCTTCCTTCCTTCCTTCTTCCTTCTTCCTTCCTTCCTTCCTTCCTTCCTTCCTTCCTTCCTTCCTTTCTTTCTTTCTTTCTTTCGAAAACCTGGGAAAAGGCAGATGGCCACGGGCTTGAAATTTGGGTTATCCCCTACCACTGAAGAGCAGGCACAAAATCCCACTCACCAGACCCTTGTCTATTACAAGAAAAACCTTAAGACATCAGAAGGACAGGAAACTAAAGGTTCAGGCACAAGCCACTGCCCCTGGATGAAGGTAGAAGCAAAAACCATTTGATGGCAGAGGAGGTGGGGAAACCCTGCTCCCTGACTCCTACTGGGAGCTGACAAGAACCCGTTCAGTCCAGGAGCCACACTGATACCATACAGAGGTCTAAAGCACTGGGGCTGGAGGAAAGGTGAGTCAGGAAGCTCTCCCTGCCCAAGATGCCCCGTAGGTGTGATGTGAGCTACAGATGCTACAAAAGGGATAAGCAAAGCTAAGAAGGTCAAGTGCGTAGAGCCCAAGACCAGATCAGAGAAACCATGAACCCCACCTGCTCCTAACATAAGCCTCCTTCTGAGTAATGAGCAATAAACTATCTATCTGGGCAAGAGAGACCTGAGGTGCAGGCCATTGGCGGCCTGTGATTGGTTGCAGCTCAGCTGTTGTGATTGAGACTCAGATATTTGTTACTGGAACAAATGCACACTTAAATTAGTTTGCAGCTTGTTTGCAACTAAGTTAGGTTGCAGTTGGCTAGGTCAGAGCTCAAAGTACAGAAGCACCTTCAAGTTAAATTCAGCTTAACAGGGCTTAGAGAAATTGATGAGTAACTGGTAGAGCCAGGACTGTAGCCAGTCTTGTAAACCCAAGTCAAAAACCTTAACATGCCCACTGGCTCCTGTGTGCAGCCTCCTTAGCCAAAGACTGGGAGGTATAAGTTCTTCCTGGAGTCTGCAGAAAGGGAGATGGGCAGGAAAGGAGTTTCTGGATTTGTGGAGCCAATGAGTTCAATCGTTCATCATTACTGCCAAGGGCCCAGACTGACAGGATCCCTCCTCTTTATAGAGATCCCAGCCTGCCCACCAGATGATCCAGCACAGAGTAGACCTCGCCCCACAGTTCCCTGGCTCTGCTCAGCTCTGATCTTACCCTTCACTCAGCCTTGATAGCATCTTCTACCGGCCTGGAGCCCTAGCCGGCCCTAACCTCTGCCATTTCCCCTGCTCCAGCGTTCGATCCCAGCTGTCTATAATGCAGGTCCTGTCTCCTCAACACCTGACATGACACCCAAAAGATGGAACACAATGATGTCCCCAAGCCCAAGGGTGTGTCCACCCAACAAAGAGTGGACCCAGGGGGTGCAAAATCCAGGCCATACAGATGGATGCAAAATATGCGGACTACGTGTTATTCAGTGGAAGGGAGTTTTGTCACTGTAAAAACAGAATCAGAGAGAGACATAAAGTGAAAATAAATTTTCCTATGATTTCTGATTCCTTTCCCCAGCCGGTCCTCAAGAAGCAAGGCTTTGATTAGGGTCCTGTATGTGCTTATTCTTCGAAAGTTATCCATACGTGAAATAGCTTATCTATGTATATAAACAGACACGCACACACTTGTAAGTCATATTACATTCTAACACCAAGCAGAGCCATTCATACTCTTACTCATGTGGCTATTTTAAATGGACTCAACGCTAAAGATACGATGAGCTAAACCAAGTCCAGCCCCTGTATCCACAGCATCCTGAACAGATGCAGATGGTCATCAAATAGCCACG
This sequence comes from Spermophilus citellus, assembly GCF_964194105.1. Lineage (NCBI taxonomy): Eukaryota > Metazoa > Chordata > Mammalia > Rodentia > Sciuridae > Spermophilus > Spermophilus citellus. Next base: position 92,394,577 of record NC_138193.1, read on the forward strand.
TAAGATGTCACTAAAAGCTGAGATCCTGTGGGGAGATACATGTACCTGTGGAGCCTCGCACGATGACAGCCATATCTGTCACTGTTTAAGTGACAGCTGCCAGCAAGCTACCCTAGACCGGGCCATGGGTACCTTCCCTGCCAGTTTCTAATCTGCTTCCGATTAAGAGCCGGAGCTGTGACTCACTGTCCTCCCCCATCTGTTGAAGAGGCTCACATGACTCAGTTCCACCCACTACACCCGCCCCCCCCCCCCCCCGGATTGCTTCAGAGGAACAAGAGACAGAATTATTCCATGTGACTCAGGCAGGGACAGGCAGCCTGGTGGGGTCTGGCCTGCACCCACCACTCCTGTGTGTGTGAGAAGGGGGAGGTATTGCTCCGGCCTCTCACGTCACATCTTTTCAGGTGAAGGATGTGCTGACAGAGGTATCCTAGTCAGTTCAGACTGCTGTAACAAAGGACCAGACTGGGTGGCTTAAAAGACACAGTCATTGCTCACAGTTCTCGGGGCTGGGAAGTTCTAGAGCAGGACAGATTCTGTGTCTGCAAGGAGCGTCTTAAAAAAAAAAAAAACCAAAACCAAAAACAATTGTAGCTGTAAATGGGCATAATGCTTTTATTTTATTTAGTTTTATGTGGTGCTAAGGATCAAACTCGGCGCCTCACACATGCTAGGCAAGTGCTCTGCCACTGAGCCATGGCCCCAGCCCTGCTAGGACCTTCTTTGTGCATCTCCTGTATGAGGGTGCTAATCCTTTTCAAAAGGGCTCCTCTTTCGTGAACTGATCACCCCCTCAGAGCTCCACCTTCTGCCTTCTACATACCCTTCTTATGCAAGGATTCTTTCAGGAACCCCTCACTGGCCTCCCTGACTCCAGCCCTTAGACTTCTTAGCTCTTGAGATACTTTGCTAACCACAACCTGGTAGCAATTCTCCTCAAGCTCAAAGACCACAGAGGGCAGGGAGATGACAGAAGGGGAGCACCCGGGGGGGGGGGGGGCAGCTGATGAAAGGCCACAATTGGGAGTGGTGAGGAATCTGGAAGACTGAAGAATAATTGTCTTGTCTAAGGGCAGCCACCAGCCAGCCACAGCCAAGTACAGCTCTATGGGAATGAAGACCTCAAACTGCCAGCCTGCCAGATGGCTACGAGATCCAAGAACCCAAGATCTAAGACCGCTGTCCTCCCTGCTTGTGGCCACAGCCACACCAAGCTCCAGGACAGGGGTTCTCTGCCATTCCCAGGGCCTACCATACCTGTCACACTCCATGCTCTTTCTTGCTGATGCCATTCCCTGTACTGTGCTGAATTCTCACTAGTGTATTCTGGCCAGATGCAACCACCTCCTCCTGCCCCCTACTCCAAGGAGCTGTCCCTTTGCCCTGAGTCTGATTTCCCTGTCCCTCCCCACTTTCGTGCCTCCTCTGCACGCTGTACCCCTGTCCTAGTACAAGATGCAGTGCAACCTGCTCATTCTGAGCCACGTTACTGCCCATATCCTCACATAGCTGAAGACAGAGAGTATGGACGCTGTTTTCTGGTCACATAGCCTGCACGTAGCAGGTGCCCAGAGACGTTGCAGGAGTGTGCTAATTAGAATTAAGGCTCTCTCCACCATGTGGGGATGTATGGGTGACTCGGTTCTTTCCAGGTCTTCTCAAGAGACTCTCAGCGTCCTGGCTTCCCGGCCAGGAAACAAAAGCAAAACCCTCTTGCTCTGCTATGGATGTTGTGGAAACTGGTCATGAAACCCGTCCAGCTCCAAAAGAAGACACTGGAGAAAATCCGAACTGCATCTCTAAGGCATTGTACTCAGGGCAACACGCCCATTTAGGTTGCACAAAGATCACAACCATCCTCCACTTTCAAGCTGAAAACATCACCACTATCAGGACAGTTGGACATGTTTTATTGGAAATAGGGTTTTTCTGTCTGTTTCTGGGCTCTGCCCCAGTAGGTTGATTCAATCATAAATGTGATGTTTGGGGGAAAAAAAGAATTGGAGAGTGGACTGATATACAGTACAGAGTGGGTTTGAGAACTTGGGGTGTCCATATCTTGGGCAACCTCTCTCTCTCTAGTTCCCCTGTTTGCACACCCAACTTCCCAGGGCCTCTGGCCCCCAGCCCCAACCCCATTTTCTGTGAGTGGAGGTAAGCACCGGGAGGAAGTTCTGAGTCACTGCCTGAGCTCAGGCCTAATGCACTTCACAGGCTGTCATTAGCAACCTGGCCCACTTCTTGCTCTGCAGTCCCCCAGGTTTATGGCGAAAGACATCTGTCTGGAAGCATGCCCTGCCAAAGTGTTTGCAGCTACTCCCTGCCCCTACGTATGCACCCAAAGTCCTGGTCCTTTTCGGCTGTTTATGACTATTTGCTGTGGAAACGGTTGCATTCGTGGCCCAACAGGGAGCAGGTGCACAAGGCCAGGGAGAGCGTGAGGGTTCATGAGAGTCGATGTGTCTGCTTCTCACTCTGACCCTGAGGAGTGGGGACGGCAACGCAGCCAGCCCAGCCAAGGGACAATGCGAAGAGCAATAAAACACGGGCTGCTTTTCCTGGAGGTGTGAGCTAGATGTGAAATGGACTCCAGATGTGGGCCTGAAAAGTCCCCTCAAGTTTAAAGCTGAGCTTTTCAGTCTCCCTGTTGGGAACCAGGGAATCTCTGAAGATGAGGTGGCTTTGTCTTTTTTCTTTGCATGAGGCTGGTCTCTCCGTCCCTACTGCCAGGTGTAGAAGTTGGGTTCTGGATGGTGCATATCATGTGGGCTTTGGCCATTTAGACATGAGCTTCTAGAAAAACACAGAACCATCCCACCTAGTCAGTGCCCCTGCAGGGCCCCCTTTCACCCTATGTGGAGAACATTTAGATGAGGAGGAGCAAGACAAAAGACTTGGTGGGCCCCGGGCAGCGCTATAAATGTCAGCAATCAATTCACCATTCATTATTGGTAGGAGCATGAATAGGCCAAGGAGGCTTCCGGAGGAGACAGACCCACCTGCTAGGAAATGCTCTCATTCCAAGTTTTTGTTCCAATCTGTCCTTCAACAAGCTATTGTTAAGCTCCAGTTACATGCAGAGCTCTGTAGGGTACAGGTAGTAAGCTCTGCGGGAGACCAAGGTGCCTGTCAGGAGTCCCCTGAGAAGGTCCTTGTAATCCTCTAGGGAGAGAAAATGCATAGAGTCATGGAGTGCTGTGGTCCTGAGAAAGCTGCTCAGGAAGGGAGCGAGCACTGGGCAGCACGGGTCAGGGCGCCCTGAGAGTGGCAGACAGAGTGTGGAGACCCTGGCAGGCAGTGTGTGGGTGAGCAGAGTGCGGGGGGAGGGGAGGTGGCAGAAGGTGGAGGGGCAGGGTTTGACTCCACTAGAAAGGCCCTCTTTGGCCACATGAGTCTCCCTGTGGGATTTGGGGCCAAGAGGCAGTTTCTTGGCTGACGTGGAATCACAACCCTGTCATGGGCTAATCAAGGACTCACATCCTGTAGGACAGCTTTGGAAGTCCCACTCTGCCAGGCTCTTGGGAGACTGGTAGGTCCCACTCCTTCTGCCCCAAGAGGAAGGCAGTTTTTCATCTGGTCTCTATAGCTAAAGCCTCTGTGACCTCATTAACAGTCATACTGTTTCTGTAGAGGGGTTGGGTATCTGGATTGTTCTAATACCCCTTCTGTTCAAGGTCAAGATCCTTAATGTGCAGTAAGAATTTGCCCAAGTTCCCCATGGTTAGGAATGTCTTCAACTGTCTTCCTGCTCCTCCTCCTTCCCATGGTGAGCTCCTCATCTTCTGAGTACCCCTTCTCCAGAAATTAAGGGGCTGACTTGTTGGGGGTGGTGAAGAAACTCTTAATCCTGGCATTAGAGGATTTAATGATTGCTTTGAAGACTCTGCCACGAGTTTCCTAAGTCCTTGGAGTTTCATGTAAATTCAGCTCTCCTTCCAGTTCTCCCCTCGCCTCCTGTCAGAGGTTTTGGGGGTGGTTCAGCAGTTCAGGCATTGCTTTGAACCAAGGCCATGCACCTAATGAGGAGCAGCTATGAGGTTCCAACAGCATCCATATTCCCTTTGCTTAATAAGTGTCCCAGCACTGCTAATCAAGCTCTACCGGAAGAGAAGTCTCCTGTGTCCTGAACACAGCTGCTGGTTAGAGGAGGGCTGGACTCTACCGGCCTTGTTTCAAGCTAAGAATGCTATAGATCTTTGTTGCCCGATTGTGTGACCAACTGTATTCTTTTGTACAATGACTCAGTAGTAATGTTTAACCTCATGGTACATTCACATCTGAGGGACATTAGGCTTTTCAGCAACACCCTCAGAAAAGCAGGGTGACATGGGGTGTGGTCCCGTGTACCACTGTGTGGGTCTAAGATTCTGGGACTATCTGAAGCCACTAAGGTCGCTGTATGAGCCTAAGGTGTCATGGTCATCCTCAGCCATCCCTCTCCACCTTCTTGCTGTTTGCCTCTTCTTTGTCTCTTTTCAGCATCTGGGGCTGAAAGTCAGTTGAACCAGGACCATAAATTAAAAGAACTGTAACCCCAGCCTGGTCCTTTGACTGGAGTGACACCAAAGGATGATTGTCAAACAACTTGGGGATCCGGAATAAAAGGAGTCTGCAGAGCTTGGACTTCATTGACCAAGTGACAGTTTTACTGTGGATCATCCCTTTTGACTTTCCCTCCCTTTTCTTTTCAGGGTCTTAGATCAGTAAGTCCACATCCACCCTGTCCAGCAATGCCTTTTGTGATGCTTTTTCACTTCGACTCTTCCCCCAGCTCCCAGATAAGTGTTTTTCACTAGGGCCCTAACTTTTCTAGTTTAGAAGGTACTGACTAAACCCGGTCTTGAAAATCAGGATTGGGTCCTGTTCCCCTGGTGTTGAAGACTGAACACCCTAGAAACACTGAGGCAAGAGAGAAAGTTTTCTTTAAAGGCTAGAGCACACACACACACACACACACACACACACACACAGAGTGGGGCAGGGAGACTCCTCCAGAGAGGAGAGTGTCCAGAGCTGGTGTCCCAGGGAGTGAGGATATCCTGCCCCTTTTATAGATTTTCGGTTTCCTTTCTTCTCATGTCCTCTCTTATCTGCTTTACATCTATTATTTTATCTCCTTGAACATGACCCTGAGCTGAGTATTATCATCTCCACTTTCCAGCTAAGAAAACTGAGGCTCAGGAGGGTTAAGCAGCCTTGAGCTCTGCCAAGCCCAAGCAAAGGGCCTTCGATGACATTGGGGTGGGATCTAGATGGGCCTGTGCTCTCTCCATGACACAAGGCTGCCAGCAGAGAAGTTCCAGCCACAGACTGTAATGACCTTGTGCCTCTGTTGAAGACGGGGACTCAGCCTTGAGTTTGACTGACCACATAGAGCAAAACTGTTTGTCCTGGAAGTTGAATGTGGGTAGTGGTCCAGGGAGTAGGAGAAGGCAGGGAAGCAGAGCCCTCCATGAGCTCGTCACACAGGATCCCCAGGGTCAGGACCCAGAGGCAGGGGGTTCTCTTCAGAGGAAGGAGAGCCGGGAAGAAGACAACTGTTTTCCTGGTTTGTTAAGCTATGGCTGCCGAAAGCCAGCTATAGAAGAGGACTCCTGCCCTGTGTGGCTCTTCTTGCCCCTAAATCCTGCAAGGCCGCCTGGAATCCCAGAGACAGCAGTCCCAGCATGACACACTCAGGTACCTGCCTCAGAGGGTGCAGTGGAGACCAGCTGTGGGTGCAAGGGCGGGGTCCAGGGCCCAAGGGCTCTGCTGCCAGCTTAGCCTTTGCCTGGGTCTGCACGGAGGAGCCCTGAGACAGAGCAGAGATGGGTCTGGAGGAGTGAACAGGAACAAGGCCTGTAAGGGAGAGAGGCTGGAGGGTGGAAGTATGAGGTGCGAGTGTTTCCTGTCATATGGCAACTAGAGGTCGATGCCTTATCCCAGCAGACCCCCTGAACCAACATGCTCATCTCCCCACTCCCGCTCTGAACCCCTCAGGGCATACAACACCGGAGCCACCACTTCATTTAAAATACTTGTGACAACTCTCCGGTATGCAGACAACATGAAATAGACATTTTCTGCTGTAACCTGCTGGCCCTGACTATTCCACACCACTGCCACCACCAGTTGCTTTGCCTCAAGACTGGGCCACCCCCAGTTACCTCCACCCACACCCCAGCTGCAGCGGGCTCTCCACAAATTCTCCAGAATGAGTGACCAGCAGGCCTGAGTTGCTGATCAGATTGTGTTTATCCACGGGGCCTCCTCCAATCCTTTCCTACTGAGCAGAGGGACCTCACTTTGGAGCTGCCCAGTTCTACATGATTCGGCAACTAGTCTCCATCCATGACAGAATGACATAAGACTCAAACCCAGGCATGGCTGGAAAGGCTCATGGATTTTCATTAGTTTTCTGTGACGTTTGTCACAGGGCCCAGGCTCCGCTCATGCCCACAGCAGGCATGTATCACACATAGGACAGTTGGGGACGCACATAGGCCAGCATGCCTGTCTTCTGATCTGGTGCGTTCTGGGAACGTCTGGCCCCAGTGGTGAGCCAAGAGGGGGTGCTCTTGGCTTCTGACACTGGCCAGCCCTGATTCTGGCCCTGGGCCTGGAGGGAAGGAATAGTGGGTAGAAGTTGCCCTTTGTCCAGCCCAACAACACCCCCATTTGGACATTTGCAGGCCCCACTCATGGTTCATATCCTTTGACCTTCTTTTCATCCAGCCAAGAAAGATGACGCACTGGCCCAACCTCTCCCCTTCCTTGCTATTTTTCCTCCTCGGCCTCAATAGGAAGATTGTGGGGATGTTTCCTGAAAAGTGAATGAACGGGCAGCACGGGCTTGGATGAATGACATTCTCCTACAGTGGAAAAACTGATGACATCTCAGGCCACTGCCTGTTGAGTAAAGGCAGGAAGGGAGTGAATGAGCAAACCACGTGGACATCCAAGAAGAGGGCTCCCAGCAGAAGGACCGTCCGGCAGGGAGTCTCAAGACAGGTGTGCATACTTCACACAGCCTCCCAAATGTTACCGCCATACAAAATAACCAGGGTACAGTTATCAAACATAGATACAAAAATAAGAACAAAAAATATAAAAAGAAAACAACAACAAAACAACCAAAAAGAACTTAAAAAACCACAGACACAATAATATTAGCTAACTTAAAGAGCATATTCAGATTTTGCCAGGACCCAGGCCTGGATCCAAGTTTGTATTTATTTATTTATTTTTGTCTCAGCCTCCACAATTCTCATAAGTGCCTCAGTCTTTGTCTTTCTTGAACTGAACACTTAAGGAGCACTGGCCAGTTGATTTGTAAAATGTCTCTCCATTTGGGATCCGGTGAACTTTTCTTGTGATTGGATGAAGGTTAAGGATTTTTGGCAAGGATGCTATACCCTTCTTGGGGGGTACATGATGACAATGTGTCCCAGTCTGGTGATGTTGACCTTGGGTACTTGGTTAAGGTGGTGTTTGCCAGACTTCTCTACTTTTCCCCGTTGTAATAAAGAGCTCTTATGAGGAGATACTGTGAAACTATATCCATATTCTGTTTCTCATCATGTATTTTTAGTCATTAAATTTAATGTCCATCTATGGGTTTTGCCTGCATCAGTTATTACTATGGTGTCTGATAAATGGTGATTTGCTATTTCCATCATTTCTTCTACATTTATTTATTTTTAATATTCTTTTTTAGATGTTGAGGGACCTTTATTTTACTCATTTATTTATATGCAGTGCTTAGAATTGAACCCAGTGCCTCACACATGCTAGGCAAGTGCTCTACCACTGAGCTACAACCCTAGCCCCTACTACATTAATTAATTAATTTTTTTTTTTTTTTGATACTGGAGATTGAACTCAGGGGCACTCGACCATTGAGCCACATCCCCAGCCCTGTTTTGTATTTTATTTAGAGACAGGGTCTCCCTAAGTTGCTTAGGGCCTTGCTTTTGCAGAGGCTAGCTTTGAACTCGCTATTCTCCTGCCTCAGCCTCCTGAGCTGCTGGGATTACAGGCATGTGCTACTGTGCCGGGCCCCTTCTACATTTATTAATAGGAATGCTGTTATAAGGAAGAGTGGTCCCTTCTCCCCCATTTATTTGTGTATTCAATTATTTATATTAGTAGGGACTTGTGGATATTTATTTCATTCTGTGGGCTATAATCACTTGCTATTTACTTTTATTTGGTTGCCCAAACTGTTCTGGCTTTGACATTTGGCTGTGCCTTTAGCTTGTGATTGGATGAAGGTTAAGGATTTTTGGCAAGAACGATGTGCCCTTCTCCTATGTCCTTTCAATGTACCCCTGAGAAACTCTTTCAGACAGTGAAGCCCAGGTCCACACTTTTATTCTGATGTGATTGCTCTAGGGCAGGGACCTGTCCTTCTAACATTGCACATCTCTGTTGTGCAGCTTGGTTGAGAGTGGCTCTGTGACATCAATTTATAGATGAGTTCACTAAGGCTCATTGAGGGAGGGGACTTGCTCAGAGTTACAACTGTTGGGTTTGGAAGCTCGGAAGATAGCCTTGTCTCCTGGCTGCCATGTCTAGCTCCCCCGAGTCCTCTCTTCCATAGCCCAGGCTGCCACAGCACACAGCAGAGAAAACGCACAATCCAGACAGTGGCTTCTATATCTGGTACTCTTGTTGGTCCCCAAGGCCATTTCAGGAGGCACATCAAGTCAACACTGTGTGGCTTATGTGCCCTGCCATCTGGTCAGGTGGGGCCTAGTAAAATGTGTGTGTGCTCGTGTGGGCACACACATGTGTAGTATACCCACATACATATATATTTCAAGCATTTTTCACAGTAAGTAGTGATAGATATAACCCACATAAAGTTCTTTTTGGTCCTGAATAAGTTTTAAGAGTACAGAAAGGTCTCAGGACCAAAATATTGTTCTAGAATATAGTAGACTTTTCTAAAATATTCTGACCAAATGAGATTAACAATTAAAAAAAAAATAAAGGCTGACCTTTACCACCTTCACATCCTCTGCACACTAGTGGAAAGTCGGGAAGTTTCCATCATCCCTATCCTACTGCACAGGCTGCCCCTGATCCTCCCTGGGCCAGTTTCTGCCTGGGTTGCTTCATGCACGCGCCTCTCAGTGCCAGGAAAGCAGGCTCCTAATCTCTGATGACTCTCAGAAAAATAAACACAGGAGGACTTTCCCGGAATCCACATGGGCAAAGAGCAGTGCACTTCACACATTGTGAGGATAATGGGTATTTCAAAAATAAACCTATTTTATAAGTTTCTGAAAAATAATAGGGTATTTAAAATGACTGGTAATGAAAGGAGGCTCTGAAGGACCTGTGATGTAATTGCAACTGTCAGGTTGTCCCTGGAGCTCAGGGGTATCAGGTCAACTTCTAAGCCCTTCCTTGGCATCCCACGCTTCTCTGGCAGAAAGGGGCAACATATGAGCTATGTAAGGAGCCAGTGGCAGAAATCCAGAGCTCGAATGTTTTTTAGTTCAAACAGTGAGAAGGGGAAAAGAGCTTCTTGGGCCCCCGCTGTGTCTGGTGCAGAGATGAAGATCCAGTCCCTACCTTCAGGTGATGGGTCACCTGGAGGCAGAGAGAGAGGGGCCTTCAGGGCAGGCTGTGGGTCCCATGATGCTGGGCTGCACAGGGAGGGCATGTCTGGAAAGGAGGTGCCCACAGCTCCGCAGAGACTTCTGCAGGCCACAGACTGGGAAAACCATTCCTCAGTGACGGCCTGCCCGTGCGAGGATCACCTGGGAGCTTGACTCCATTCTGGGGTGGGGTGGGGAAGGCTGGCTTCATGGATCCAGGGCTTAGGACCACAGTTTGAAGTTAGAATTTCCTGGATCTCCTATAACCACCAGGAGGGACTGACTACCTTGGTTGTGAGGCCCAATGTGAAAGAAAAATATGAGAGTCCTTGTTCAAAAACTACCAAGAAGCTGAAGATGGTGCAGATGCACATTGAAGCAAGTGTGGGGCCCTTCTCCAGGCAGGCCCTGTGAGGCTGACTGGGCTGCACTCCCCTGGAACTGGCCCTTGGTTTCTAGCCAGCAACTTCCTGAGAAGGCAGGGGCTCTCATCCCCAGTGATACCCTACCTAGAATCAGGGGTTGGCTCCTCTAGGCAAGTGACCTTCCAGTCATGTGCAGCCAGAAGAATGAAGTAACCTCCACAGGAGGCGGCTCTTTGCATACCCACTCCTTCTCAGAACTATGGAGTTTCCTTAAAGCCCTGCACCCTCTGTCATCTGGCTTCAGGCCCAACTTCACATTTGTCCCTTGCACCCACACCTTGACAGCCCATCTGCTTCCCTGGCCTTCTCCCTGTACCCACCGGGTCCAACCAGGGAACCCGAGTCTTCTCCATTCCCCGAAGGCTGCTGGTCCCTAAAGGGCATTTCCCAGTTGGTGTTCTGACCTTACAGAATGGGGCATTACAGAGAAGATGGATTCTCTCTCCTCCAGCCCATGGCATGGAAGCATCCACTGCCAGGAATATAAATGATCACAGGGAGCAGGCTCGGTTCTTTTGTCACTTTACAACAGTCTCTGGATATTGTACTCCCAGCTACTGTCTTCAACACCATCCTAGTCCTGGGCAGTGGACAGGTGGTCACAGGGCTGATGCCCTCTACCCACCTGCAGGACAGGGGGACTCCAGCCACATCTGCACCCAAACATGGCACTGCAGCCAAGGTGAGGCTTTGGCATAGGGTGTCTTCTTTGATTTACCCTCTTTATTTCTGTCTGGTTGGCTGGATGTGGTGCTTCATTGCTTCATGAACAGTTTTGTTTATTTTGAAGAGAGGAGTGTATGTGTGTAAAGAGCAAAGAGTAAAGCTTGCCTATCTTTGTTTCTTCCCTGGCCAAGCCAGGAGCTCACATCTAGTAAGGAGTTAATAAATATTTACAATGAGTTAAATCAACTCATGAATCACTCAGGGCTTCCAGAACATCTAAGGCCAAATGCTCATTTTATACATGGGTGACCAGAGGTCTTGAGGGTGGGAGCCTAAGTCTGAGGTCTGAGGTAGTAGATCAGGCAGGTTGGCTGCCCATCAGAATCCCTGGGGAGCTGGGGAAGCTCTGGTTCCCCAGGCTCAAGCCTGACCATTTAATCAGGGTATCCATGCCCCTCTCACCCCCAAGCAGGTATTAAAACTCTGCAGGTGGCCGTAGTGTGTCAGATTTGCCAGCCCTGACCTCAGGAAGAGCTGGAGGTAGAAGATGAGCCTGGGGCCAGGAACCATCTCCCTGATGCCCCAACCCTGTCCTTCCCCTGTTGCAGGAACCAATGGGGAACTGGGCTGCCTGTGAGGTCACAACAAGGGGCTTCCAGGGAGAGTCTGGGAGATCCCACTGGTAGAAGAGAAGGGGTACTTGGATGCCTGCTCAACTGCTGGTCTGCTTGACCCTGCTGAGGTGCTGGTCCTGTGGCTGGAAGGCTTAGGCAGTCTGAGGGACAGCAATCCACCCTGGGTAGGTCCCTGGGCTCCCAAAGGGTCCCGTGGACAGACAGCAAAGTGGATGATCTTTCCTGACACACTGGCCACTCAGAAAGACTGCCTGGGTCAGGCTGACTGGCTACCCATATGACCCATGAAGCCCTATACCAGTTGCTTCAGCAGTAGACTCACAATGACTTACTGTAAAGACTAAAGTCTTCGAGCCTCTGCCTCATTTCTTTAAGTGGAAATGGATTTCCAGTATCAGGCACTAAGGCGGCTCGTTGCTACTATTGGTTATTATTTCTGAGCATTTCCAATGGGGAGAGCAAAAACTAGAAGGATATATATATATATATTTTTAATTAAAGAGAAATACTTAGGATTATTGGGTTTTTACTTAATTTCTTTAATTTTATATTTATACATCTTTTCTTTTACACTGAAAATCTTAGTTCCTAGCAACATTATCATAATTACCCATACTCTTTATCTTATAGTAAATGCAATAGTTTCAGAAAATAAACTATAAACTGACAGCCAACAATATGATGACAAAAATTATTTAACTTTTTTTGGTAGTTCTTTTGCCTTTAGGCTATTCACTATTAGGGATATATAGTTACCTGAAATAATTCCTTTCTGCATGATTAAGCTACAATATTGATATAGATTAATTTTCATTTTCCTTTTGATTTTTAGGAATTACATTTTCCCTTTTAATTTTATAATTCTGTAAAATATAAAGTTGGTTCCAAAGTCATGTGTAATATGAAGTCAGATATATTCAGAGAAGTCTAATTTCTATCCTAGTCCTGTCAAACCTGTCCACCTCGCCACCATATGTAATTGTTCTGGTCTGAACATTTGCTCATGTTTCCCTGGAATTTGTACCCCAGGGTGATGGTGTCAGGAGGTGGGGGCTTTGGGGAGGTTGTTAGGTCTTGTGGGTGCAGTCCTCAGGCAGGAGCCTGGAAGGCTTTCTGTAAATCATGCCCACCTACTCTAAGTCCACTGGCAAGTTTAGGAAGTTTAATAGTTGTGGACATTTGTGGTCATTTGGCATTGATTCATGCTATTTGCAATGATGCCTGACTGTTCTCTTAAAATTCATCCCGCTCCCATCTTGTGGTCCAGGGAAATGAGCTCCAACTCTGGCACTAGAGGGTGGCAAGTAACCCAGGGATGGGTTCCACATGGCATTTCTAGGCAAATGAGTTTATATAATTTGTCAATGAAATGGGTCATGCTGGATATTAGTTGGGGTCTAAAGAGAGACCATGTTCTATTCTTTCCCTTGGCTCAAACAGAACATAGGAGCCCTGGATGCCCCATGGTTCAGTCCTTGGGACCAGCATTCTTGGGGCTAGGTCTGCACTCTTTTGGCCCTGAATGCCCCTTTCCCAAACACCACCATGGGCTTCCCCCCATGAAACTCACAATGGAGAGCTCACCGGAGAACTCACGACAGAATGGGCATCACAGCTTTCAGTAGGCAGGACACATTTATACACTTGTTAAGTTTTAGCGTAAGATAATTGTACTGCTGAACAGTGAGGAGAGGAAGGGGAGCATGGAGTCCCACGGACCTTGAAGACTCATGTGTTGGAATGACTAAATTGTCCGGAGGAGAACCAGTATACTCTTTTTTAGCTTAGGCCACTTTTTCTTAATACCTGCCAAATGAAGAATCCAAAGAATCCTGAGCTACCAGTTCTTCCTGAACGCTACCCTTGGAAAGGCTGTAACAGCACAGGGAGACAAAGTGGCACCAGAACCTGTCGTTTCTGTTATGCCTGAGGAAATGGAGGCAGAACACACATGTAAACTCTATTTCACGTACACCACTTTATTCTGGATGTGGATCACAGATAACACGACTCACAAAACACACCAGTAGACATTAAAAACTAAGGCCATTCTGTGAGTTATTTTTAAAACTTGGTGTTTTTCACATAAGGATATTTTTAAAAAATGAATTACTAAAACCAAGATTCTCTTCTGAAATAAAAATTTTAGGGAGGGACAAGACAACTTTAGGGCCAGACCTCAACCAAAGCTCATCATGTGGCAGAACCACTTTCATCTTCTACAGCATGAAAACTACTGTAGGGCCACCACGCCTCAGCACTGAGTGCTCTTCCCCACATGTGACTGAGTGGTGTTACACTCAGTGACTGGTACTTACAGACCCTTTCCTCCCACTGGAAGAGGCTTTACCTAAGAAATGCATTGCAGAATTCTTGGAATAAAAAAAAAAAAAAAAAGAAAGAAACCCAAACTAAGGCACTGAAAGCACATTATTTATATTAAAAAATGTAAACAATTTAACACCAACAGGCTCCTCCATTAGTCCTTACTGTAAGAGTGCACAGGGGTGTCATTATTGGGGCCAGAGCGTGAAGTCCAGGGGAAACAGAACATGCCTGTCTCAAGATGTGGTCTTGGCCACCAATATCCCGTTCTTGATATGGTGCTATTGCAGTAATTCATTTCAAAATGACATTACATGAAAGCTGTTATTTTTTTCTAACATGCATTTTGATGGCATAAGGAAGGATTATTGAAGTCTAAAATGATGGGCTCTTTTAACATTTATTTTTTAAGTTTTTCACTATATTCTCTAAATTTTGAAGCAAGTACTTTGGCTTGTTTCATAAAAGATATGTGGTGTAAGAACTCGTTACCCAGTCGATACCCCTTATATTTTAAGCACAGTGGTTCATATTGTAAATAGATCACACTTGCTATCCTTAGAACCTTTTAGAATGGTAAATTTGGCAATTGGACAAATACACTGCGAACATTTCAAAGTCACCTTCAAAGGACTGAGAGAACAGTGAGTAGAACTCATTGGAGGGGCAAGACTTGCAGCTGATTCGAGCCCACGGTGATGGTGGGAAGCGTGGCAGAAAAAACTCCGGGGGACTGTCACAATGACTGGAGCTGCGCTAATGCACGTGGTGTTTCAGTATCAACTTTAAATAGTTCTAAGCTCCAAATCATTAACTATAGTTCTTTAATTTTTTTTTTAAATTAAAAAAGACTCAGGCTTTAAACACAGTTAAAAATGTGTAGATCAACATGAATTACTACAATGAAAAAAGACCTTCCTGTCATAAAATAGAAGACTCATTTTTTGGAGTTATTTCTAAATCTTAAAGCAAGTACAGTGTGGATTTTACAGATTTTAGTGCTTTGTAATTATGAATTTTGAGCAGGTAAAATCAATTTTGTGTTTTATCTTAAACACATTTACATGGTAGTTGTAACCTGACCAATAAATGTGCAGGAAAGGCAGGTGAGGGGGCTATGTTTCACCTGGGGTAGATAACACAGCTTATCATTTTTAACCCAGGACAAATGCAATCCTGATTATTAAACTATTTCTGTATTTAAATATGACCCAAAGAAGTCTTGGAGAAACTTAGAGACTTCTCTCATTAAGGAAAGGGAAAAAAGTTGGTTTTTTTAAAAAAAAAAAAAAAAAAAAAAAAACCCTTAAACCCCACAAAGGTAAATGGCTGGGCTGGAATATGTCATAATAACTAATTAGTAAGCTCCCTAAAGGATCAACAGCTGACCCCTCCATGGGACTGAAGCTAGGGTGCTCTATCACTGTGTCACACTCCCAGCCCTTTTACATTTTGAGACATGGCCTTGTGAAGTTGCCCAGGCTAGCCTTGAACTTGTCATCCTCCTGCCTCAGCCTCTGGAGCAGATGAGATTTCAGGCCAGCTTAGCTCAATAGCAGCTTTGAAGAAACAGTTGAGTGTGGGTTGGTGGTTTCGGTGAGCACTAGTTAATACTGTCTCAATAAATACGATATGTCCACAGTGTTCTGCCCCAACCAGTGCTTTCTCACAGAATCTGTTCAGTAAGTTCAGCTCATGATGTGCTTACCTTTCATGGCAATGGATGACTGAACTGCTGGGTAGAAGTCACTGTCAAGCAAAAATGAGATGTCACTAAAGAGAAGGCATTCATGCCCCAAGAGTACATAAAGCAATAAGTAGCTCTGGAAGCTGGCTCACTGAGCAGTAGAGCTCACAGACTGGCCAGAAGCTAAAGACTTTTAATAGGCTCATATTTTTGCAGCTCGACCATTATCCCTATTACCAGGCAAAAAAAAAAAAAAAAAAAAAAAAAAGGAGGACAGAGCTCCAATGGGCTGGAACCTATGATGACATGCTCCTTTTGCCTCAGAAGGAGACAGTGCTTTTGGTTTGCTAGATTTTCCTCTGACTCCAAGTGTCAGAAATATTTAGACGAACAGTTGATCAAAAGTTGGTTTAAATATTACTATTGAAAGAGTAAATCTGGGACTAAAAAGAGAGACATTTCCCTGCTATCATTGAAAAGGATTCATTTGTGTTATCCTTGTATAAAATTTATCAAAGCTACCAGGCTTGAATAATTTAGGATAAACCATTACTGCCATGTCTGTATTTTTGTGGTTGTTTTAATGGCAGAAGCTAGATACCCATGCACATGTAGAAAACAATAACCTTCCTTTTTTGGTAGGTTTTAAAAAATATTTCACAAGAAAGTTTCTGTCTACAATAACAGGATGTTCCTCTCAGCATGCCTCTAAGACAGCATGTGGCTGCATGCCTACCCCTTTTAACAGAAAAAGCTACACCTGCCAAGTTGTAAGGAAACCAGCACTAAGCATGCAAGATTGAGGATGAGTGAAGAACTGGAGCTAATTCCTAGCTTTTAAAATTCAAACTAAGGTTTCCAAGTGGAGAGTCTGTGGTTGCTCCCTGAGTCATGTGCAGGTGTGATTTTTCCAGGTGAAGAAAGGGCACAGGTGGTCTTTTGATCTCTTGGTTAGCCCAAGATACTATGTGGAATGAGAAGATTCCTATGTTGATCATCTTGGGGATAAGGGAGGTATGTTTTCTGATCTTAAGGGAGGATGGGATGGGTTTGATTGGCATACAAAGGATGCAGACGGGGCCCAGGGAGCGAGCCCGGGCACCACGTGCGTGGCTGCATGGAGGAAGAGTGCTCACCTCCGGGGGTGAGCTGGGCAGTCAAGTACCAGTGCCTGTCGGGCCACACTACTCATGAGTTCCACACCTGCTTCTGGTCTGGTGAGTCTGTTGGGTTAGAAGATTGGGCCTTTCAGAGAACTTGTATATACCTTGTCTATCAATAGCCTGATGATTGTTTAATAAAAATATGGCCCAAGTTATGTCACAGCAATCGATCCCTGCTACATTCGCAGCATCAAGATTACATTCAGAGATTTAAAAAAAATTGTAGCAATATTTTCCCCACAAAATTAAGTGCAAAATATCTTTTAACAAATAATGATGATAGTAAGAAATATCTGACAATCATGCAAAATGCATCTCAGTTTACAAAGGCTTAGACATTTCCAAAATATCCCTTTAGGTTTTTACGTTGTGAGCCTGACCATCTTATTCATTTTTCTTTAAATTTAAATGTGCCTGCTTGTGAAAAAGACGGTAACATGCAAGTTCAATGATTTCTAGTCCGCCAAATATTCTCTCTTGCAGCACAAAGATTACAATGGTGACTATAAAATACCACCGAACAGGGCTGTACAAATATATGAGCAGGCACATTGCAGGGCTGAAAAGGGTCCAGTACAGTATAGAGAGCAACTTGACCACAAGGACCCTGAGCTCAGACTTGCAAGGTGGAATTACATGCTGTTCAGTAAAATTGAAATTCTTCTCCCCCTGGTAGAAGGAACGCAGCCTCTCTTCCTTCTCCTCCCACCGCTTGTGGCACCAGAGCTGCAGGTCCTCCCTGGACATGGGGAGGGTGTCTACTGGATGTCGATGGACATGGAAGTGGATTTCCTTGGGGAAGTTGCCATGGAGGAGGTGCTTCTCTGTTTGAGGAATGTTGTGGGGATATGCCACAGTAATGTCATGGACAGCATCGAGGTTCTTACCTAGGTTTGGAAAAGATAAAAATATCTTTGTTTTAGCAGTGATCAATTGGTGTATAATGCTGACTCACAATGAAGAAACAAAACACTGGAAAACCAGGACAGAGTGAACCATGGTGAACAAACAGGGGCTATAAATATAATACTTGATTCAATATTTAATAGTTATTTTTAGCCTTTTTCTCCCCTGTTTGCTAATTATCACAAAGACTTTTAAAAATTATCTTAATTCCCAGAAATGGTAATCTGCCATTCTAGAATTAAATGGAAAAGCACATCAGGTAGGATTTGAGATGGGAATTGAAGAGTACAGATTAGCCCCTTTACCCATAGGATTCACTATTTCAGTACCCCTTAATATCCTCTCCACATAAATGCAAACTTTCTCACCTTTACCATGAAAGCTACTGCAAAAAAAAGTTCAGAATCAGACTTGAATAAGTGGTCAGAAATGTATAAAAACTTCTATGTGATTTTTTAAGTTTTAAAAATACATCAACTTGAACTCCAAGTAAGACCCTGACCAGAGATTCCATCTTCCTTAGCAATTTACCTTGCAGATGCTGGAAATGAGAAAATGTGAATAGCAGCCTCATCTCCCTCAAGATGTCCTCAAAATACAAAGGGGGAGGGCTGCATTAAGCCTTGAGCAACCCCACTGCGAAGAAGGGGGACCTGGAAGGCAGAGCAAGGCCAGAGAGCAGGGTAGGAAACAAGGCACTGAAAGTGGGCTGGAGGCAGGTGGCGCAGGCCCTTGGGTTATCATACTTCAGAATTTGAACACTCCAGGTGGTGGAGAAGCATCTTGAAAGTTGGAGGGTCTTGGGAGGTTCTAAACAGAGAAGAATTGTTTTGGGGGCAATGACAACACTGTATGGAGAGACCAGGGGCAAGAGAGTAAAGATAGTAATTTGACAGCTGGTAATAATTCAGAAGGCCAGAATGAAGAGGAGGCAGTGGCCAAAGAAGAGACACATCCAAAAACATTACAAGGAACAACTGATATGATACAGCTGGAACTCGATGTGGCTGGATAAGGAGGGAAAGCAGGGAGGACTGAACACACTTGTTTTTGTTTCAGGGTACTGAGCAGACGGTGGGGCTTGAGACTAGAAGTGTCGGCGCAGGGTTGGATCTAAAGGGGCCACAAGGACATTTAATAATACGCTGTACTCGAGGCTCAGAGAAGATTAAGTGTTTTGCCCAAGGATACAGGGCATGTTGGTGCAAAGTCTCTGAAAATTGCTGTCCTCCTTATTCTGTTGTTAGCTGGAGACCTTTGATGAGACTTGGATTCCTTACCAGACCAGAGAGTACAAACAATACCAATTTGTGGGGACAGAAATCAGAATAGCAGTTGCCTATAGGAAGTGCCTGGAAGGAGCATAAGGAAGTTTTAGGGGTGACAAGGACTCTGGGGATTACACGGTGCTCACATTTGTCAGGATCACCAAACTGGACATTTAAGTTGTGTAATTTCACTCTATTTAAATTTACCCTCAATGCAATAATAACAAAGAAATGAAGCAACCCCCTCACTTCATTCCATATTAAACCCACTGGGTTGGATTCGCTTTTTAAAAACAGTTCTTCAAGTCTTCTATAAATGTTTGTCAGTCCCCATTACATTGTGAATATTTTAGGACCAGGTTTCAATCTGGTTTCCTAATAGCCTTATAAAATAATCATCACTTAATAAGAGCTGGGTTATAAAAAATGAAAATGTCTCCATCAACAAGGCTTAGATTCAGAACTGGAGGGGCAGTCCCTTAGGAAAGCTGCACGCTGTTGACACGGGGTCTAAGGGGTACAGATGGAGGCTCATAGAAGCTTTAGCAGTACTGTATCTAAAGAAAGACCAGGCCAGATGCAGAGGAGTGGGCCAGAGGCTGGAAGCCACAAGGTAAAGCTTTGTAACAGGGCTGTCAAAAGGAAATGTATTCACCATTTGAGAAAAGGCTGGTTTGCCCACAGGCCCACTATGCTACTCTGGGAACTTACCTGCTATGGTGGATTGTCTGACAAACATCTAGAAAAAGCAGACCTGCTCTTCTACTGATGCTCTGAGCATGATATATCCCCTGGAATGGTAACTGTTTATTCATCTACATTGAAAAATCAAGCAATCTTTGGTCTATTTAGCCTTAATCACTATTATACTTTCTATGATAACAACAACAACAACAAAACTGAAAAAAAAAAAAGAAGTCACTTGTCATACCAATTGGCCACATTCAGAGTTATATTCACATTTTATTTACCTTCAAAACTTTCCTGCAACTAGTATTTCAGCTTCCACCATCTGCCAGACCCTTCTCCTCCATCAGGGACACTGGTCAAGATCAACACTGTTGCTCAGCCTTAACTGGTCTGCTTTTCCCATGTAGTCCCTTCTATCTTCCACTCAGTCACTCTACACCACTCTCACATTTAATCTTAGAATTGGAATAGGTTTCAATCTACTTTTAAAATAGTTTATATGTCCCAGTCTATCTCCTACAGACAGTTCTTAATGTTTATGGATAAAATATAGTCATGTACAACTAAAAACTGGTATCAAAATGGTAAGACAAATTTCTTGCTAGTTTTAGTAGAAACTAAACTGCTCCATATTCTCTTCTTTCCTCTTGACAACCTACATGGTGTGTGTGGGGTGTTGTCCCTTGCATGTCTATGGGGTTATAATGTTCACAAGTAGCAAGTTTTAGATCATGAGAATACCACCAACAGGGACTATCCTTAGTGAGGAATGCTCAGTGAACAGTACGGAGGTCTGGGGCCTCTTGACTGAGTCACCTAATCTCTGTGTCTTTTATCTAGAAAACACCTCACTGGGTGGTTGTGAGGGTTAGATGAAATAATGTATATAAGCATGCATGGCAGGATCTGGTGCACAGTTAACACTTGGTGAAGGCCAGCCATTGCTATCACTGGACCATCAGGCTAACAGGCTGGGCTGTATCCACTGTGACCTGCCTGGTGTCTAAGGGAAAAGCTACATTCAAGTCCCCTCTCTCTGTATCACTGTCCACATCACTGTTTCCCTGGGCCCCAAAGATACCAATTATGAATCTCCTGATTTAACCTTTCCACTCAGGCTAAATGTTCAAAGTACTATTTTGTAAAACTGAAGGTAGGGGAAAAAAAGAAAAGAAATTCCTCTGCTTCAAACATACTGCTTTTCCCCCTGAAATATATGATCTTAACTTCTTGCAATATCCAGCTCAAATGCCAAAAGTTCTAAGAGCTTTCTTTAAGTGATAAGGCCTAGGGTGGCCTTGCCCTCTGTGAGAAAGCACATGAGCTAACAAGCTTACTCCACACTCACTGGTCACTGTGCTAGTGGGAGAAGCCCAACTACCTTACAACAAGTGCCATGTCTTCTGTGTCTCCAGCACTAAAAAGGCTCCACAAATGTGTATCTGATCTACTAACTTTTTATCTGAAAATATGACAGATCATTATGCTTTCTACACTGGATTACTAAGACAATTTGAGGGCCAGTGTAGAGTGAACTCTTGCACAGTAGTCGGCATGCAGGAAGCTGTTGGTGTTAGCAACTATAGAAGCAGTCAGTTAATGAGACTGTCTTGCTCCACAGGTTTTTTTTCCCCCCTCAATTTGAGTTCTATGAATTCTTGGTTCTGAAGGAATTACAAGAACTTGATACAGGGCATTCACCTTATAAAAGGGCAATATTCCAAAAGTTTCTTTTAAAATTTAGAAATTTGGAATTACATTGTAACTCAACATAATTAAAATACTCATATGATAAGCAAAGTGCACGACATTATAACGTCAGCCACACAAAAGCCAACAAAGTGAAGGGGGAAGCTGGGTGGGGAGAAAGCAGCTGTACTTTAACACTCATTTTCCTGTGCTGTAGCTTAAGCCTCCCTTAAGCATCATAGAAACTTAGAAATGTGTTAACTTCCAAGAAAAAGAGAAGGAAATGGAGAAAGGCTTTTACTCATGGAAGGAATTAGTTTATAATCATTAAACTTCAGACAGCACAAAGCCACAGCTACTCAGCACTGAGGGTTAGGGCCCAATCCTCTGCAGGCAGGAGAATGTACTCCATATCATCCTCTGTAATCATACTTTCTGGCCCTTGACCCCTAGCCCAGCAGAGCCAGTACCACCACACAAGCGAGTTTCCTCCTGAAAGGAACAGGTAAAGGTCGGCATATCTAAGTAACAGTAATAAAACTGAAAGTCAAAAGTTGAGATGTGTCTATTTAGTTTATAATAGGGCTAATATATTATATATTAAGAAAATAAATTCCTACACTTACAAAGGATTTATACTGCTTTTATATCTTTTGGAAGGAAAAAACATTAGACTTAAAATATGCAAATTAAGATGGCTGCCATCAATAACAGCCATTTAAAAAGATCCCACTGCTTGTGGGACAATATGCATGATGTGTCTAGATGTTCTTGATATCTACCAGCACGGGGCTTAGGAAATGGACCTGTTCTATTTTGGATGCTGTATCTACTGGCAAGTTTCATATATCACTATTATTTTTTAAGCCAGCATTCAATTAGAATAGCCACACTCACTTGGAACCATGGTTGTTTCTTTTCATCCCTGGAAAAACAAAGCTCTTGCTTTATATTGCAAATCTTAATTTCAATCCCAGAATGAGACTGAGGGAAGTTTGAATACCTTACTCATGTTTAAGTAACCAATGGAAGTTTGAAGCTATGACTGACTTTTACTAATATCCAGAAGGGAGTGTCTCTATCATCAAGTTGAGCCCAGTGGCAGTGAGCAAATCCCCACACATGTCCATATTTAAAGTAAAAGAGACTTTTGAAGACTCTAAATGCATTCTAGAATGAAGAAATCCTGATTTGCCTGCTAAAGCATCAGTTCCAAGTATTCAGCTCAATGACAGAATAATACAAATGGGAGTATTTTTTTTTTAACACAGTGATCTTTAAAAGAACTGGTAACAACTGAAAATTTTCTTTTCTTTCCTCATTTCATAACCAAATACACGTAGCATATACAAAAACATAATTTAGATTTCACTTTAACATCTGCTTTTAAAACGTTTAAAATGTAAGTCTATTTCCTATTAACCAGTTCTAGGTCCATAAATTTAACTACATATATTATAATTTTTAGATAAAGCAGCTTGTCACCCAACATGCATTTGTGTTAAAATAAAATGCCGAGGGCTGCTGATTTTGTACACTGCTTTTCAGATTAAAAAAAAAAAAATTACTCCAGGAAGACAGAAGTTGGATCTAGTAACTAAGCAATTATGTGCTGTGCCACTCTGTCACTGACATGCAATTGTATGTGGCTAATAACAAAGCACAACTAATCGGTACTAGTCACTACAGTTGGCAGAACAGTCTGGAATGGAATGATTCCAACAGATTTAGACTAAAAATACCAACAAATGAGACACCTTTCAGCCTCAAAATGAAAGGGTGTGCGGGAACCACTTAAAATCAATTGGTATTAAGGCTCAAACAGTACCCTTTTCTTCGAGAATATACTATCGTTTCCTACTTGAAATAGGATCGATTTTTCCTTCAGCATAAGTTGAATACTTATGGGACAAGGGGTGGAGTTGGCAGATCCCTGTCCTACTCTTGTCAGCTCTGTGACCTTTCATGTTCACTGTAAGCCTATCTAAATGCAGACCCCAGACCTACCCTCACTTTGTGGGTTTGTAAAGAACAACTGGTAAGTTCTGTAAAGTGCTTAGAGAAGAGCAGGCACCCAGAACATGTGTGCACAGATTCTTCTTGTTGCTGTACTGTCACACTCCTCTGGGTGGATATCCACTTTTTGCACCTAGAGTGAATCATTAGGGTTAGTTGTACCCTTACCTTCTTTCTCTACATTCCCTTATCCTTTGGGAGAAATACCAACTCTATTGCATGCATAACATGTTTTTTTTTTTTCTTTCTTTCTTTCTGACAATTGGTCAAAGTATAGAAGTAAAGCTGTTTAGAGGACTGACCCTGGCACTAGGGATTAACCTTAATTTATCTTCTGGTATATATTCCAAAGCCTACTACCTAATTCCTTAGACATTTTAAGATAAGCATAGACTTTAAAACCTCCTGTAGCATTTAGAATAGAAGCTGGTGATCCCTGTGCTCTAGGGTCACTGATAGAATAAGAGCATTTGATATGCTTCACAATTTGACAACACAGGTACCTTCAGAGATCATCAAACACAGGATGTGGGCAAAAGCATGCACTTACTGAGACCAGAGTTTGAAAATAAACAATGTCAAATTTAAATCACAGTCCTTGGAATTCTTCTAAACATAGCACAACTCTAAGTGTCCAATTATTAACAGTATTCATCTACCATGCCCTTTTTTCACTGATAATTTTGAAAATTTAAAACTATATGAAATCTAGGCTCAGTCAGAGTTAACTTCAAGACTCTTCAGTCTGATATTTGAATAGAATATTTTTGATACACAAAATGCACTAAAAATACAAGTAAAAATAATTCTGCTACTACACTAAGCTTTGCAGCAAGTATTTTATAAAACAATGAGCTCTCAGGGACCAGACAACATCTTGATACTTCAAGGACACCTTATAAATAATAGCAGCACAGCACTTTAGCTCCTTAGGGAGATGTCTGTTGAGGGCTTGCTATGGTTTACTCTGTCATCCAGTCCACTCCTTTTCCAAGAAGCAAAAGCAAAACCTTTTGGGAACAGGCCTTACTTCATCATGGCAATGCCATTCCCTTTACTGATTCAGGAAGAGGTTCAATTCAGCACAATGAAATGTAAAGGGATGGGGGTGGGCTTCCTGGGGCTTCTGGAGAAATTACCTTACAAGAAAGAGCCACAAGAACAACATTCACAGAATGAAGCTGAAACCACTGAGGTCAGAATGGAGAGGTAGAGGTGCCCTGGTGCTTGCTGAGATGGTTGAGTACCAAAATCTAACCCAGCACCCTACTGCTGAACTTGTAGTTGTATAGGCAGCACTTGATTTCCTTACTACCTTCAGTCTGGTTGGACACAGGTTTTCCGCTATAAGTGTCCTGACTGATACAGTGGTCTATCAGCAGTAGGAATTAAACATCAACTCCAATTTAAAAGAAAAATGGCATTCTATTGTGAAGTAAGATTTCTATTTCCTTTAAGTGGTCTTTACCTCTTACTGTTACCTGACAGCATGAAAATCTTTGAATTATACATAATGTAGGCTTCAGTATTTTTTCCAAAAATCAATGTAAGAATTGAGGGAGTATTAATACATTTGAGATAACAGATTTATATGGACCCATATGTTTACCCAAAATATTTTAGAGGATGTCATATCTCTATTTATTAAAAAAAGCTGATTACCTGATCGCAAGCATATTTAATTACATTTTGTAAAAGTTGAGATTTCATAATCCAAATTCTCACATCAAAATTCTATAAAAACAAAAATAATGATAAAAATATCCCCTTTAAAAACTTTTAGCTAACCCTTGGATAAGAGATTAAACTGAAAGGAAAATTAACCAAAAAGGAATAAAAAAGAGAAGCCAAGGGATACAGTAAAGGTCATACTCAAAGGAAAAATTTATGACTTTACATGCTTTATATTAAAGAGGAAAAACTTCACCCTGAAAAAAATGTGCCAAAGGAAATAGTAAGAGAAGATTACTAAAGATACAGAAGCAGTAATTAATAAAACTAAAAAATAGTGATGGAATAAACAAATGGAAAGTTAATTATTTAATAATAGCGAAACACTTTCATCCTATGAAATCTGATTAAAGAGCATAAATAGGAAAATGGCAGACAGAAAAATAAATCGACCATAAATATAGAGGAGTTGAAAGGATAATGAGAATGTGGACCGACATATGGCAGATTTGCAGATTTGTATGTTGCATATACACAAACCACAGCAGATGATGCATGTGCAAACATGCTACATATAACACCACAGATTTTCTTCTAAGTATTTGTGTTCGTATAAAAATTATGTCAAGTATTAAATTTAGTCTATTTTCAGTAGAAATGTAAATTGTTTTCAGTGGATATGCAAACTACACTGTTTCTGTTGTGCAACAGGGACAAAGCACACAAATGCTAATTACAGAGGCAGGTCAACCTAGCAGCTATGCTCATTGCAATATCATTCTTCAATTCCAGGGATTTTCATACATAAATTACAAAGCAAAAATGGGTGCAATAAACAAACACCATAATGTGTTATGAAGGGAAAGGGCCAAGCAGACAACTTCCAAAATGTTCTAATTCCCAGGACCTAATAAGAATGAATGCCACTTCATCTTGTCCATCTGTGCATTATATTATTGATGATATGGACCTTTATAGCCTGTTCTTTCAAAAATTCATATGCTTGCTTTGTTTTCATCATTGTTACCATTCTTTACAAGAAAGGATGTGCTAAAATGATATTGAGAGAAAACAAAGTTCAATGTGAAAATGAGAACAGTAATAAAGTATACTCTACCTCACTGTTGGGCTCAACAAATTTGTTTAGATGCCAAAACCCCTGGACATGAATCAATAACAGATTAAAAGATTAGAAGGATCAGTACATACATAATCTACCAATCTTCTGGTCTTTCAAATGAAACCAGAGAGAGAATGTTATTATAGTCTTTATGCTCTGATGTTAGGATTGAAGATTGACTAATGATGCACTTGAACATTTCTCTACTGAGTACCCACTATGTATGATAATGCAGGCATTATTCATTCAACGCATATCTATAGATAATACATGCTATAGAGAATGTTCGTGCCAGACACGGCTATAAACATATGGGGTACACTGGTGAACAAAAGACCCTGCCTTTGTGGAGCTTATCAGGGCACATAGTCATGTTTAAATACCATAACAACATCAGAAATATCAGCCTCTTAAGGCAGAAGAAATAGAGTCACAGAGAAATTAAGTCACTTCCTCAAGATGTCAGCTAGCAGTCAGTTCTGACTCTTGAAGCCTTCTATGAGGTTACTCTACTTTCTCACAGCTATATATGAAGACCAGACTGACTTGGTCTTATACCCAAGGACAGTGATCTTCTGCAAGTTAATCTCCCTGGGCCTCTGGTTCCCCATCTGCTAAATGGAAATAATGCTTCCCTTGGAGGGATAGAAAAAAACAAAAGAAGGTACCTTTAGCCAGTTGATAAAGGCAGTCTACTACATTCAGTAATCAATTCTGTACAGTGAAGACTTTTTTATTTTAAGTTTCTTTTTATCTTCACTACATCATTTTTATCTTTTAAGTACATCATGAACATATTCTGATTAACAGAGTTTTGCTACAGTTTTATAGGAGTGCAAGCAAATTTCTTTCTGTGTGTTATCCACTCCTGGGCAATGCTTAGTTGACTGGTCTACAAAATCAGAAGGTAGGTCCTATCATCCACTTTGTGGTGGCCATCTGCACCATGTCTAAATTACAATCTTTTAAATCTAGAAAATACATGGTAGTAATAGTATAGTTTAAATGTATAAAAATATGCCCCAAACCAAAGTCCAACGTTACTACCCTACCATCTTTATAGTGGATGTGAATTTTCATATTAACAGAGAGAGTTCTCTGTAATTTCATTCTTTCCTCTTTGGAGAGGAAGAGTAAATTTGGTTAAGGATGGAGTATTTACTGAGGTGGGGCAAACTGGTTGTTGCCTTTAGCAGCAAGACAGCGAATGTCCTGGTCCCAGGTGAGTTTTGTCCTTTCCATGGCCTTGGTTTCTGCACTGGGAACCACACTAGATGTCAAGGCAGCTGCCAAACTCTGTTAGGCTTGCACGACTCCTCAAATGACCCAGGAATTAAGTTACCTTGTTTTCTATCTCTCAGAAATCAGAATTCCCATTTGGTATGCTTGGTTTCAAGCATGAGGATTGAGGATCTTCCTAAACAAGATGCTTTTAACCACAAAGACCCTCTGGTCAATGGAAGGAATGCACAAGACACATGTCTGGACAGGACTGTGCCTATTTTGGTTTTCCTCTACAACTATCTGTTCACACTATCCTCCCTCAAATGACTAAATTAAATATTCTACCAGCAGTGGAGTTCATGTACTTTGTACTCCTTAAGAGAAACAGTCAGAATTCATTCTTCCTTTCCTTGTACTTTACAATATAGGACTCTATAAAACAAAAGGAAGTGGTGGTGGTAAAGAATACGGATCAATACAGGGACTATTTCAACCTTCAAACAGTGAATTCTCAAAGGTAGGCCTCTTGTATATCCAGTTCTTCATTGTGCAAAGGCTACCACTGCTGTGATAAGAGATAATCTGATGGAACTCGTATTTCTTTTCTACAAGGAAGATAAAGAATCGGGTTATGTATAGCTCAACTGTAGGACAAAAGTCTCTGGTTCTTCCAAGATGGTAAAAGAACAGTAGGCTATATTCTTCACACAGCTTATAGGGTGTCTTTTGAAGTTAAAGGAAAAAAAAGACAGAGAGAACAAAAATGAAAAAGAAAATGGGTTTTATGAAGTTCAAAAAGATAAATTTCAAAGAACACAGCAGTCCTACTAATTACACCACCATGCACCATTTGATACTTGTAGATAAAATGTTAGCTTCTCCTGACTTTTTCTTCTTTTCCTCCTTCCCTCCCTTTCTTATTTGAAAGACAGATGCTAACATTATACCAAAATAAAATCCAACCCAAATACTCTTAAGTCTTTTTAAACTATCACAATATGAGACAGGTGTGTAGTTACTATTCACAGACTTACAATTCCTGGTTTGAATAGCTGTAGCTTACCCTACGCTCTTCAAGGCAGAAAACCTCTCCCACCCCACCTAGCCCTGCCCCATTCTGAGGGGTCTAATGACTCCTCAAAGGAGGGAACACTTTACGTAACAACATACTTTCTGGGTCTTTTATTCCTGTGTTAGACAAGAAAGGACTCTTCTAAATATTTTCCAAACTTTAACAACTAGAAATTCCTAGCTGACCAACTGCTCAAAACAAATTCTTATGGAGAGGTGTGGGAGTTTGAAGCATAAGGACGAATTTATTTTCTAGTACACTATTGAGTTACATCAGAAAGCAGAGGTGAGGGCTGGTAATCTGGCCAATTTACTAGATAATTCTGCTATATTTGAGCAGAAGGGATAGAATCAGGGTTGGGGGATTACTCTGTTTCCAAATCATAACAATGACTTAAACATTTTAACTCACATTTATTTTGTAAAGTTCTGGTAGCTAGAAAGTCTACTATCAATGTGCCAGTGGATCCAGTGTCTGGTGTACAGATGGCCACGTTCTCATTGTATCTTCACATGACAGAAACTCAAGAGCAATCTTCTCTCCCTCCCCACCTGCATATCTTTGCTTATCTTTGCATATCTTTGCTTATAAGGGCACCTGCATATCTTTGCTTATAAGGGCACCAATGTCATTCATGAGGGTTCCACTTTCATTAGCTCCAAAGGCTCCTCGTCCTAATACCACCACATGGGTGATTTAGGCTTTAATATATGACATTTTAGGGGCAACCAACATTCAGTCCGTAGCAGCATAAAACAGTCACTGGCATACTAACTGAGCTTCCTGTTTAAATTCCATCAGAAATACATGGACAGTTAACATCTGGATGAGTTGCTACCTATCCTGAAATTTAAGCTGGATAAAAACAATACACTTGGGAGGAAAATAAGTATTTTTATTGTGTTGAATTGTGTCCTCACAAAATTTAAGACCACTAGAACTTCTGAAGGTGAACTTATTTGGAAACAAGATCTTTGCAGATGACATAAAGATGAGAATGGAGATGAGATCATACTGGATACGGTATGCTCTAACCCCAATTAGGATGACCTTGAAGAGAAAGAAAAGGCAATACAGAGAGAAGGTGGTCATGTGAAGGTAGAGGGAAAGGGAGTACGCAGAAACCAGTTGAAGAATCCTAGGAGCACCAGCAGCTGCAAAAGACAGGGAAAAATTTTCCCCGATAAACTTGGTGGGGGCGGGGGTATGGCTCTATTACTCCTTGATGCCACACTTTTGGACTCCAGAAGTGTAAGAAAATAAATTCCCTATTTAAGTAAGCACAGCATTTTTTAATGGCAGCCTATAAAACTAATGTAGCATACATCAGAAAATGATGAATGTTAAGGATTACCTTTTTGATAGTCTTGATTTTGGGAAGGAAATCTCTCTGAAAGTTTTACTATTAAATGGTACTTTCAGAAAAAAGAGCAGGATCACCTAATGATGAGTCATAGCTATATATGTACAAAATGGAGACTTATTTATTTTCTAAGTCTGAACAGGTGAATGGCAGGTTCCTATGAAAAATGTGAAGCTGTCACACTGTAGAGATTAGTTCCTTAGTTGAGGAAGAGAGGCAGTGGTTCTTAACTCCAGGCAATTCAGGAATCACATGGGAAACTGGTTGAAAATAAGAACTTCTGGGCTTCATTCCCAAAGATTCTTATTTAGTTTGTATGGCCAGAATCAAGGAATTTTAACAAGTACACCAGGAGATTATGATCTGATCTAGGGAGTGAGATTATGAACTGATATAGGGAGTTGGAAGGTCTCTCCAGGAAAAATACGGAGTTATTGGGATGGTTCAATGCAGAGTATGCCTTGGGGAGGTATGTTTAAAAGCTGGGCTTTAGAATCAGGTGGGTTCTTCACCTAATTTTACTCTTTGCTAATGCATGGCATTGAAAACATACATAACGGGGGCTGGGGTTGTAGCTCAGCAGTAGAGTGCTCGCCTAGCATGTGCAAGGTGCTGGGTTTGAGCCTTAGCACTACATTAAAAAAAAAAAAAGTAAAATAAGAGTTTAAAAAAAAAAGAAAACATACATAACCTCTGGATGAATTGAGATCATCTTTAGTAAATGATTAATGGATGTTACCTACTCAAATTATTTTAAAATTTATTTAAGGAGAAAACAATTTGATGCCCTAATTCACATGACAGTCAATTACTCAAGTATACAGTAACTAGCTGCCATAGGCTGTGTTCATATAGTGGGAGATCTATTCAGGGTATCAAGGAGGGTTTATTTCTACTTTGGGGTATGGGAGAGAGATGTGCTAGATATGATTTTGATAACTGTGGAACAGCAAGCGAGCACAAAATTACTGGGACTGGTAAGAAAACAATTAAGCAAGAAAAAGGCAAAGATAAGCTTTGCTGATGTAGCAATTATGCCTAAAGATCCTAGTGTCTTAAGTTTAGCACTGAAAATAATTTCTTACTGCACTTGGCATACCCAGCTTATTGATGACAGAAGTATATATCCAGGCAAGTTTGAGGAGTGTGGCCTCCCTGACCTCTAATTCAGCCCAGTGTCTCAATCTTAGTTCCTTTAAATACTAGAAATGGAACAAAAAAAGAAAAAAGCATGAGTTAAGAACCTTTTTTATTGGTACCACAACACTTAGTAAAGTTTCATATTTGTAGAAACCTTGATTGATGGGGCAACAACAAGGGGACAGGAGAAGACATGAAAGTGAGAAAAGACTACAGATACCTGATAGAGGTTTACTGACTAAAGCTGGGGGTAGGGGTGTGGGGGCTGAATGCTAGACAGAGAGAGCTGTGGCTTGAGCGTGAGCCACGTAAGTACATTTACATTACCACCTTTTAGGCACCAGTATCCACTCAGCTGAAGTTACACTGGATTTTTTATTTTCTAGTATTTACAAGTAATATGTAAAGATATAAGGTTAATGTGTGATCAAAAACCAATGGTTCTTAACTCTTCTGCTATTCTTAGAAGCACTTGGGCAAAGATGTTCAACCAAGGATTATGTAGGAGGATATATTTAACAAATTAACCCAAGTTCCTGGGTGGAATATTCCTAGTGCCTTTAAAGCTACATATCTAAAATACGGTAAACAGTCTGCAATATGATAGCCTCTATTAGCAGGCACCATATGGAAGGCTCCGATCATTAAAATAAGGTAAGATAAAAAGGGCAGAGATTGAAAAGGAAAAATGTTTCTATTCACAAATAATATGATAAGACTGTAGAAAAACTTTGAGGCTCTACCAAAAAAGCTATCAGAACTAAGTGGATTAACAGATTTAACAAGATTACAAAATACAAGTTCAGGATAAAAAAATCACTTTATTTCTTTAATTAGCAAAGAACGAACGATGAAATTTTAAAGAACACCATTTATAATGACAACTTTATGAAAAACTTGGTGAGAAATTTCACAAAATATGTGCAAGCCTGAAAACTATGAAACACTGCTGAGAGAAATCAAAAAACCTAAATAAATGAGAGATACCATGCTCACAGATTGGAAGATTCAGTATTATCAACATGACATTTCTCTTCCAAACATAGATCAGTTTCTAATACGCTCCTAATACGCTTCTTTGTAGAAATTAAACTGATTCCTAAATTCTACCTAGGTATGCAAAGGAACTAGAATAAGAGCACTTTTAGAAGAGAACAAACCTGGAGACCTGAGATAAAGGTTCAATAATCACGACAACATGGTACTGGAGGAATGCCAGATGTACAGATCAACAGAATAAAAGAAAGTCCAAAAACACAACCACACTTACACAACCAAGTCATTTTCAAACAACTTGCCTGGGTAATTTAAATGAGAAAAAAGGCTTTTCAACAAATGGTGTAAACTGTTTCACAAACAAAATTTTGATGCTTACCTCATACCATATGCAAAAATAAATTGGAAATGTATTTTAAATCTGACTTTAAAGGTTTAAAGGCATAACAAAGAAAAAAAAATCTTTGTGACCTAGGCTAGGCAATGATCTTACCTGGGACACTGAAAGCACAATCAATCAAGAAAAATCGAGAAATTGTACTTCATCAAAATTAAAAACTTCAATTCTTCGTAATACAGTATTAAGGAAATGAAAGGGCAAGTCACGGGCTGGGGTTGTGGCTCAGTGACAGAGTGCTCACCTAGCATGTATGGGGCCCTGGGTTCGATCTTTAGCACTACAGATAAAGCTAAATAAATAAAGGTTTTGTGTCCATCTACAACTAAAAAACATTAAAAAAAAAAGATAGGGAAAAGAGGACTTGTAAAC
This sequence comes from Spermophilus citellus, assembly GCF_964194105.1. Taxonomy (NCBI): domain Eukaryota; kingdom Metazoa; phylum Chordata; class Mammalia; order Rodentia; family Sciuridae; genus Spermophilus; species Spermophilus citellus. The sequence goes on from NC_138193.1 coordinate 92,426,992, forward strand.
AGTATATATTTTAAATGACTTGTATGTAAGATATATAAAGAACTCTAGTCACTCAATCATAAGACAAACCATTTTCTAAAACAGAAAAAGACTGGAATTAACAAACAACCAAAGAATTATATGAAAGGCAAATAAGCCCAGGAATAGATATTTAAATTAACATTTTTAGTTATTACTAGGGAAATATAAATAAAAAACACATTCCTATTAGCTAGAATGGCTAGAACCCATGGTAGGGAGGATGGTGAACAACTGGATCTCTCCTTCTTAATTGCAATGTCAGAGTACAGCCACTTCGAAAAACCAAGGTTTGGCAATGACCCAGCAAGTGCTCACCTAGGTATGTACCCAAGAAAATATATGCCCACATAGATTCTTGTATGCAAGTATTTGGACCAATTTTGTATGCAGCATTCTAAAACCAGAAATAACCTAAATGTCTATTAGTCCACGAGTAGATAAACAAATATGGTATATTCCATATCACGGAATTCCATTCAGTAATGAAAAGGAATAAACTACTGATACATAAAGCAAAATGAATGGTACTTATAAAAATTTAACAAGTGAAAGAAGACCTACTTACTATATAATTCAATTTATATAAAAACCTAGAAAGGCAAGTCAGAAAGCAGATCAGAGGTGACCAGGGTTCATAGGAGCTAAACTGCAGAGGGGCATATGAGAGAACTTTTGGAACTAAACATTTATCAAAACAGATCTAATTATACTCTTAAAAATGACTACATTTTATATCAAGTAAATTCTACCTCTAGAAACTCTTGTTTTTATAAGAGCTTTTCAAATATATGTCCTAAAAAACATTTAAAATGACTCAATATCACAAATTTGTAATATGTGCAATAGTCTAAATAGAATTTTATGAAACACTGCTTGGATTCTCATCAAACCAACATGTTAGAAAACAAAATTTTTAAAGTTTGAAAGAAAATCAAAATTTATTCACATGTACTATTTTAAACGATTTTTTGGTATTCCATTTTATAGGAAATAGAACATTTTCCAATTCATTGTAGTAGGCATTAACTTACCCATAAGCATTGCATTACAATTTTATAATATTTTTTTCTCTTTCCTGGCTAATGCATAATACAATTTCCTAATTAAGGGACAACCTGACATTTAAAAATTTAAGAGCAACCTGACATTTAAAAATTTTAACCATCCTAATTTCTTTCAGGATCACAAATAATAATCTATCATAAACACTGCTTTCTAGAGAGGAAAAATGTTCAATCAACATACTTTCTGAAAGTTGCCAGTAATTCAGTTAAAATTGACAAAGAATATGGGGCTAAGGTTGTGGTTCAGTGGTAGAGTGCTTGTTTAGCACATGTGAGGCACTGGGTTCAATCCTCAGCACCACATATAAACAAACAAACAAACAAGCAAACAAATAAAATAAAGGTATTGTGTCCACCTACAACTAAAATTTTTTTTTAAATTTCAAAGAATAAAAACAACAAGAAAAGTGAGAGACATGTGCCTTGAAATTGATATTTTAGAAGACAATATCTCTGATTTATTATTAGATTACCACATTAGAAGCAGGGCTCTGTGCTTATCAAACAAGTCACACACACACACACACACACACACACACACACACCCTGGTACACTTCAAAACCTTCTATAAATTCAGAGCAAATATTACAAGAACAATGTGCCATTTAATCCGATCAGTAGTTCAGAACTGGATGACACTTTTTTTTTTTTTTTTTTGCTTTTAATTAATACGGTGATGCAGAAACTCATAGCACGTTTGGGAACTGGTTAAACATATGCACTGCAATCTTCCTTGTCAAATATTCCCTCCATCACCACTGCGAACACAACAATCCTTTCACAGGCCACAGCAACTCAACAGCAACACTGCTTAACACTGCTCATCAGCTGTGTACATGGGTGTGTGTGACAGCTTATGCGGAAGATATCTATGTGCAGCTTCTACTAATTTCTGCACAGTGGTGCCAAAGAGGCTGGGCTGGGTGGTGACCACTCCTCTCTCTCTTGTATCTCCCCATTTCCAAACCAGGGAAGGGTCAGCTTAGCCCTTTTTTTTTTTTTTTAAATTTGCATTTTTTTTTTTTTAAAGAGAGAGTGAGAGAGGGGAGAGAGAGAGAGAGAGAGAGAGAGAATTTTTAATATTTATTTTTTAGTTCTCGGCGGACACAACATCTTTGTTGGTATGTGGTGCTAAGGATCGAACCCGGGCTGCACGCATGGCAGGCGAGCGCGCTACCGCTTGAGCCACATCCCCAGCCCAGCTTAGCCCTTTATACAAGCTTATTGATCCACTGATTTGTACTCTGATGTGTGCCGATTTTAAAAATTCTAAACTGTTCAACTAGTCATAAGACATAACCAAAAAGTAATCTCATTTAATCCCCCTTTTTTTCTTTGTAGCACATAATTTACTTTTCCCAAATAAATTCTTTACTATAGATCTATAAGGCAAATAAGTCAAACTGAACTTGGATGTCCGTGCCTTTCATTTCCCACATTCACCTAATCCTTCTGACTGCTGAAGATGTTCTGGTTTGCTGTTCTCCTTCCCCAGAAACTCATTTGAGCTTAACTGAACAGGCACACATTTTGGTTAAAGTATTTAATTTCTTTTTCTTCAATCTAGAAATGGAAGCTAGTGGGTGTCTTCAGTAAGGTCCTGACCAAAAGTCCTTAGCCAAAAGCAGGTCTTTAGTATCACACAGAGATCCTACCTATTCACTTACTTCCTTCTGTGCCCATCAGCCTAGATTTCAGTATTTCATGCCTTTGTTTTTCCTCTCAAACCTGCTATACTTCCTCATTACACCCCAACTTCACATTATTTTTCTGAGAAAGTAAATCATACGAAATTTCCACAAGCTCTTACCACCCTATCTCACCTTTGCTACTATGTCAGTTCATAGATTCTGCCTTTTCTTTATATGGATGATCAGCCCACACTCCTACTTACGCCAAACCCTCCACTCACGTGCTCTCTCTGCTCCCCTCATTGATTCAGTGATACTACTCCCCCAATTCCCCTTTGATCAATCCTTTCTGACTTGCCCAGCAACACGTTATAATGTCTTCTGTCATTCCCTCTTGATTCACATCTGCTTCCATCAATCACCCTCTTTGGTGCTCCTGATACAGCTATACTTCTTGAGCTGCCTGTACTCACCATTTTCAATCCTCTCCCATTATGCTCTTGGACCTGTGCCAATTAAGTTTAAGCCCTCACCACCCCATGCAAGCTGTTCTCATTGGTGACCTTCGTTTGGTTACAAGAAGGTAATCCAAGGACTCTCTCCCCTCTTGACTTCCTGGCCATGTGACTCTCTTCTGGCCACTCTAAAGTGTCTTTGTAGATTGCTTGGTTTCCTGATCTCTAAATATTGGAGAGCCTGTGGGCTTGGATCTTATTCTTCTCCATCCAGTCTCATTCCCTGGTTGATGTCTTCCAGTCTTACAGCATTATCTTCTTTTATTTCTACTAAGAAAGTAAGCACAAAAAAGGTAGACGTTTTTGTCTATTTTATTCACTAGTATATTCCCAGTGCTTCTTCAATGAGCTCAGTAAATAAATGTATTGAATAAACTGAATAAGCAGTAAAGGGGAAACTGAGCTTGGGAGAGAGCCTAAGAACAGAGCCTCTTCTAACAGCCAGCAGTAGAAAAGTACACAACGAGAGGCTGTGGTTGAAGAACAATTATGATTAATGATCCTCCAGACCATAGCAGAGAAGGCGGCCAGGAAAGTGTGCTTCTGCTGCCTGTGAGCATCAGACACTCTTTGTTAAGCCTCAGACACTCTGCAGTTCTGCCACTCCCTGTCTGAGCAATCACTGCTATATTACTGCTAAAGTGCTGGTGTTCTTACAAGCTGTCAGGCCACCTGAGATGAGAAAGTTTTAGATGATATATTGCAAAGTCAAGGTCACATGTGTATGGTGTAAACAGCAGGTCATGGGATAACTTAGAACATCAAGATTATCTACAGGACACCACAGGCAGAGAGCTAGGGACCTAGTGAATGTGAAGAAACTTGGGCTGACTTGGTCTGTGCTTCCAGACGCGACTCCAGGACACCTTCATTCTCTAGGTCTGTACCCCACAAGCACGATCTCTACGGTCTTCAAACAGAATAGCACTCACAAGGCAGAGGAAAGCTCTGGAGAGAGGGAAAAGCCAGTAGCTCTTGGGACCACTAAGGGGTTCAACTAAAAATGGGCCTCAGAAAGTGCTGGAGCTGGAGCTGGAGTGCATCTTTCCCTCCCATGGTGCTCTACCTCACCCTGGGCTGAGGGGTGTGCTCTCTACCTTCTTCCACAGATACACACACTGTCTCCCTCTCACACCCGCTCCTCCATGGTATTTCGTAAAACCATAGCTAACTTATAATTAGGACAAATCATTTGTTTCCTTCACAATAGGCTTTCTTTCTTGAAATCACATAAAAGGATGGTATTTTCAGGATTTATGGCTATAGTAAATTAGAGTATATGCTTTGGCTTTATGTGATTAATTCATATAGCTTTCACCCTATTCACACACAGACAGTAATACAAACTTTCTCATAGACTTATAATGGTAAGAAGGAAGAACTAAAAGGATGAAGAACAAAAAGAAAACTGCACAAAATGGTCAGAAGAAAAAAGCCTGAAGTGTAAGAGCAGGTGAAGAGACCAGACTTTAAAAAGTAAGGCAAGCATGCTGGGGCAAAGATGATTGAGATAAAAGTAAAAAAGATACTAACCAATTAAACTCAATATTTATTATCTATTAATGCTCAGCATTGAAAAATAAAAGTGGAAGGATAGAAAGGATGGGGAAGCAACAATGCTTAAGTCTTAAGTAGTTAAAACAAAACTAAAAATTCTGCACCAAGTTATATCCATGTCCACGGGACCCTTAATTCAGAATGTTTATGATTTGCCTGTTCCAAATAACAATGAACTTGTAGTAATAGAAAAAGCACATTATATGTGTTGAACCAACTAGCTGGAATGAAAATTGATTCCCAAACCCAAGAAACACAAGAACCTACTAACTCTAGGCTCAAGCATTTTAATATACATCAGAATCAGTGTGTTGTTTTCAATGCCAGCCTGTTTCAGTACTTGTGATACTTTTCAATTAGCAGAGTGATACAGATCTAGGCTTGTATGACTACACAAACTACAAGGTCTTAAATAGCAGAGAGACCCGTGAATATAAAAATGATCCTAATATTCCCAATCCTGTGGTGTTAAAATAATTTCTAACAAAATTTGATACATAAGTGGATAAATCATATTAAATTAAATCAGCCTGTACTTGGAAACTTATCTTAATCAGAAAGAGATTTAATGAAAAGCCTTAGCTTAAATGAATACTCTAATTATTACAGGCTAATATTTGTCCACAAGAAGAGAAGAGAATTTGTTTCAGGATTAGTCAGAGATCAGGAGAAGCCAGAGGCACCAATTCAATAATGGAATGCCTAATTAACTGATAATGAAATCTTAATTATAATATATTGCTTTGCCCTCCATATGATTGATTTAGCACACTGCTTTTCACACAGTTCATTAAGGAAACCTAAATAAAAGCAATTATTAAAAACAAAGGGAAGAAAACAGAATTGGTAAATTAAATCTTTTTAAAAAAATGTGGAGAAAGTCTAATGTAATAAATAAAAAGTCTAATGATCAGAAAAAGTCTTGCTGCAGAAGGTATGGCTATTCAAACTGTATATTTTCTGTACTCCCGGCTGCCCTTACAGGCTTAAAATTATTCCAAGAAGGCATGCATTTATCTGATCAAAAGTACTGATGAGAACTTAATATTAAGTGCTGCCTAAATCATGGTTATGATGACAACTGCGGGTCCTAGGCTAAATACAGATACTGTGGGAGATTCAGATGTGGAAGCAATCCTTTCCTGTTGCAAGTTTATAATATAGTTGAAATACAAGACATAAACATGTGAAAAATTAAGTAAGAGCAAAGGAAATGAATAAAAGTTAACACAAAAATTTAAGAGAAGTGAGTAAAAGAATATGAGTACTTCGAGTTCAGAGGAGGACAAGATTTTTGTGAGCAGGGATGCCTCAACATTCCTGCAAGCATTAAGACGATTCTGGCATAATTATGGCATAACTAGTTCCTTGAGATTTAGAAGAAACTTGGCCTTCAATATGGGAAATACATGCTAAAGTATCAAATGGTTATGGAAAAACAAACAACAGGTGTCTCTTAAAGAAAAGAAGCTGGGTGCAGTGGCCCAGGCCTGTAATCCCAGAGGCTCCAGAGGCTGAAACAGGAGGATCCCAAGTTCAAAGCCAGCCTCAGCAACAGTGAGGCACTAAGCAACTCAGTGAGACTCTCTCTCTCAATAACATACAAAATAGGGCTGGGGATGTGGCTCAGTGTTGAGTGCTCCTGAGTTGAATCCCTGGCGCACGGCCCCCCAAAGAAAGAATAAAGACAGAAAAGAGTTCAAAGCCAGCCCCACAGACATACAGAATTTAATAACACATCAATGAAGAATAACAGATTGTTTAGTACACAGTGCTGGGAGAAAAATAAAATCAAATATTCACCAATCAATGGAAAAAACTTCAGATTAATAAAAAATATAAAGATATCTATATAATTAAAAGAAAGTAGAAACCAAGTATCAGGGAAGGCTTTCTTTAAAAAAAGAACTTAAAAACTTCAAAAGCATAAGTTCTAAGGCAAAAAAGTTATTAAAATGATTAAGAATTTCTGTTCAATGAATATGTAATAAAAACATATTTATAAAGTCTAAAACTGAATAAGGGATTAATTAGTATCTCTAACATAAGAACCACTTAATGCAAATCAACAGTCACATAGTGTTGTGGCTTGGATAGGAGTTGTCTCCTAAAACCTCTTGTGTTAATTCAGGGATATTCAGAGGTGAAATCATTAGATTATGAGAGCTATAACCTAATCAGGTGGTAACTTAGGTAGGTGGGGAGTGGCTGAAGGAGGAGGGCCACTGGGGGCATTTCATTTTACCCAGGGCACGCGTGCGCGTGCGCGTGCTCGCGCGCTCGCTCGCTCGCTCGCGCTCTCTCTCTCTCTCTCTCTCTCTCTCTCTCTCTCAGAGGAGACTCAGAAAATAACAAGAACATGAAAATCCTTTGTAATCAGACAAAAGAAAATTAAAACAACAAATTAAGTACTTTATACCTATTCAACTGGCAAGCAGTAGAAATTGGCAAGAAGTACGAGTAAGTGAGAGGGTACTGGTATCAGACTGTAAGTGTGACTTTAGAGGGAAATTGTCATTCTGTAGTACAATATTGAGCTGGTTGAATAAAGATAACCCCGTCTTATCACCCAGTAATACACTCCTGGGCAGTGTCCTAAAAAAATTTCTCATATGGGCAAATAAAAAGGCACTGATAAGGATATGTACTATAATGCTTTTGTGATGGTGGTACCTGAGGCTTCCTGGATGTCTCTTTAGGAACGCAAATAATGGGACATGAAAGGGACACATCACAGCAGTTAGAAGCCAGGGATTAGTTGTATGCATGATAACACAAATATTATCTTTTTTTTTTTTTTGGGTACTAGAAATTGACTTTAGGGACACTCAACCACTGAGCCACATCCCAAGCCCTATTTTTATATTTTACTTAGAGACAGGGTCTCAATGAGTTGCCCAGCACCTTGCCATTGCTGAGGCTGGCTTTGAACTCAACGATTCTCCTGCCTCAGCCTCCTGAGCAGCTGGGATTATAGGTGTGCACCTCCACGTCTGGCTAATGTATCTTAAAAGCAAAATGCTAACTGAAAAAGCAAGAAACATAATGTGATGTAACAATCTTACTTGTATAAATTTTAAAAATATAAATATAAGGCAAAACAAAACTTCTATAGGAACACAAAGAGGCAAAAAGATACATACTAAATATATCAGAATGATTACCTATGGAAGGAAGAAGAAATAAAGTAGAGGGAAAAAAAAATAAGGAAAAAACAATTAAAAAAAAAAGAGGGAGAGAAACCTTGTCCTAGGGCAATGATAATGTCCTGCAAACTGAGGAGCATGATTAACTCAATCCTCTGAATCTGAGGTCTTTGTTAAGTAATTAAAAGTATCTGTCAATAATTAATGGACACCAGATACACATCATGTCCTTCTAAATAATAGCCTCCCTCCACCCCACCCTAATCTTTAAATTAGATTCCCTATCTCCTAATAGCATATTTTGGAGGCAAGGAGAATAGTTAAAAGTTTTTGAAGTAGGATTTAAATGTCGACTACCCACTGACAAAGAACACTGTAATTTAAATACATATCATGGGATAAAGTGGGAGGAGAGGATGGTTTGTCTTGGCCAGTAAAACTGAGCTGGAGTACTACAAATTCTGAGCAGGAGGTTATTTAGAACTCTTTGGTTTTTATGTGCTTTGCTTTAGTTTTGGGTTGTAGGTCAAATGACAGCCATCAACTATTTTTAACACAGGAGTGCCTGTGCTGTGACCTCAGCTCCCCTTGTTTCTCACATATGAACCTATTATTTTATCCCAAAGTCACCTAGACTCTAAGGTTTGATGATATGATACCTAGTGGCATCTTTCTGTAAATTCCAGTTATTTTATGTGGACTTCCTTATGGCATTTACCATTTTTCTAGTTTATTATCAAACTATTTCTTGGATTAGATTATATACTCCTAAAGAGCAGGCTGCACAGTTTCTCATCTGTGTGTTCTTTGAACTTATTACTTATACAAATACCTGTTAGAGGAATGATTCTTCTGTATTATAAAGACTAAGAAAAAAGAAGAAACACAGTAAAGCCAAAGAGTATGTTGGGCACCTTCTTGTATTCTTTTATACAATATTCACAGTCATGCTATGAAGCCAGTCTTAAGACTCGAGACTCAGCTTGAACAATTTGTCCACAAGCTATAGTTAGTCAGTGAAAAGGTGTCAGTTTCGACCTAAGCCCATCTGATTATAAATGACTGGGGTTGGGGTCAAGAATTTAATAAAGGGACAAAGTTCAGAATTTCTAATTTTTAATTTAAACTGGTGGTGAGACAGATTAAATGATCTTTTTGATGAAATTTTGTGTTAGCTGAATAAAAAGACTAAATTTAGAAACTAGGCTTCCTGTCCCCTGCCTTTCTTGGCTCTTTTCACAACAAAAAAGAACTGAAATGAAGGCCCTAAAGTTGTGTTTTGGTGTTTTCAATAAATACAACTTTTAAAAGTTAAAACCCTAGAAATATGCAATTGGTCTTCACATTATCTTTTAAGAAAATTCTCTCAAAATGTTAGGTTTGGCAGCAAAAAAGTTTTAGATAACTTAAGTATCTAGGTTTTTAAAAAACATTTAATTTTTTTATTCTAATTTGCTATAATGCATTATAATTCTTATTGATTTTATTATACTGCAAATCTAAGTGGAATTCTTTCCATTTCTGAAATATATTACAAATTCAATTAATCAACATTTACCCACAGCAGAAGAAACATGCTATTCTAAATGAGAATGAATTCAATGAAAAAGGACTGGGCATTACCATGTGCTTCCGAATTAGAAAAGTTTTCTATGATTCTTTTAGGTATGATTATTATTTAATTCTACTTGAAAGAGTTATGTGATATGAATTTTTAATGATTTCTTCACTGATCTGTAGTAAGTGAGAAATGATATTATCTGTCAAATTCCTAGGGATATTAGGTTATCTTTCATTCCAGTGAAAAGACATTGCTTGGATTAAATTTGCCACTTAATATAAATAAACTTACTTTTAGTTAAATATCTGAGTCAGCCTGAGTGAGAACACTAATGGCTTATTATAAGTGAGCAGGATGACCATATAAACTTGTGATCCACTTATCTCTTTCTATAGTGCATGGTGTTCTGTTTACCCACCATTCTCATGAAAATCTATCAGTTATTCTTGGGGCAACATCTCCTTTTTCTATGCAGAAAGAGAAACACTCTATAGTTCATTTACAGTGGGCTCAGCTAGAGTACCAGCATGACTTCAAGTCTTTTTGACTTGACTCTCTTCACATCTCTACAGTTGCAGTCTTTAACTTTCTTAACCATGGGTGTGTGTGTGTGTGTGTGTGTGTGTGGTGGGAGGATACATCCCACACTGAGGCTGTTAGAAAAAACAACTTTATAACAAAAGTACATTCAACAAGACTCACATTGAAACGCTAGATTGCATTTAAAACAAAGGCTACACTTCAATTTTGGTGTACCTAGAAAAAACAGCTCAATCATTCTAAGCTATTTGTTTCATGTACTACAGTGCCATAGGTGATTTAGATGCTCATTGGGGTGAAGATGATCCTGACTTATACTTCAAGGTCAAAGCCAGTTTCATACAAAGTGTCTTCTGTTTCAGGAGTCCCTACAAAGAGGTCATTTTTGATCCTCTTAGTGTTTAGAATGGTTGAAAAGAAGTCAGAGAACCAGCTCCAGACCCCTAAGAATACAACTAAATGAAAACTAACATTTGAAACTGCCAATAGTTCTTAGAGGCCTTTGGAATTTATCATTGAATCACATGGAATTAGAAAGCTTTTAATCTCATTTGTTAAATTGCTTTTAAAAACTCACCAGTTCATTCATTTTACTGGATTATAAGGTACCTCAAGAGTGACATCTGAGAATTATAATACCTTTGTATGCCATACAGCACTTAGTTCAATGCTGGCTTACTATAGACATTCACTAAGTATCTGCTGAATGAGTGAGTAGATACCTGTCCTAAATGGCTTGATGAAGATATCCTGACCTTAGAAGTATCAATAAGAAAAATATGTCTTAAAACAGTGACTCTAATCCTGGTATTCATGACTTATGTTCCAGTCACCTGGGACAATCAGTAGTAATGGTATTAAATTAGCCAGACAATTACATATTTCCTTTCTTTTTGTATTGGGAATAAAAGTCCAGTTGTACTTAATTCTCAGTCACATACCTGAGGAAAGAGCTACAGCATCCACATAATCAGGAAACAGAGTGGGATGATATGTGTTAAATTCTTTTCTTTTGCAGGCCATTTATAGCCAACAAGCAGCTAACAGGCCCGAGGCAGTAATCTGGCCCATCTGTCATCATGAGCATGGAATAATTTTAGGGTTTCTGGAATTATATTCATTTTAGTAATTTCAAATAATTTAGAAATTCTTGACCAAATTAATCCCCATCCCCCCATGCCAAAGGAAAAGCAACATCAATGGTGGCTGTGGTAGAAATTGAGGGTACCTGACTGAGGGCTACTTGTGATTACACTGGGTCACTATTAATGGGAATAGATTCCTGTGGATATCCTTGGGCAGAGAAAAACCAAATTTGCCTAGAATGAGATTTTGGCATTCATAAAAATGAGATTAACTATTATATTTTCTACATTTAATCTTTGTGAACCACTTCCAGAACACCTCTAACTTGAAAGTACTGTTAGAATGGTGGCACTATTAAAGAGAAATGGAGAAGCCTGTGAGGAAGTGTGGAGTTTGGTATTACACAAATTCTGTTTGAAATGATAGACAATACCTAAAATATCACTCATCCAACTCACTTATTAAAAACAGAGGTCAGACCTCAGGAGACAGTCTAGTCAGAAGCATGCCTCTGAGAATTCCGAGCAAGCATGTCATAGTATGGTAGTATGCCCTAAGGAAGAGACAAAGGGAGAGGAGAAGAGCCAGAAGCAGAGGATGGAACTTTGGGGCATAATTTTTACATAGGAGACTAGAAAAATAAAGGAAGCCAGTCAAGGAGGCATAAAATGAGAAAACAGTTAAAAAGAACATCAGCATATGGAAAGATACTGGCAAATGCGTGAAAAGTAAAGCCCAAGTATTCAGGCATGCTAGAACGGTTTTATCTGGGTTTTCTGGAGTCAACCATTTGATCCCCTTGGGAGCACAAACTGGGACAACCCTTGTTTCTAAAAGAAGAGCAATCGCTTCTTGGTTGCCTCTTTTGATTAAACTTTCTTTGGGGAATATCAGTCAGAACTCAAGATTTTGGGGAGTAAAAATGCAAACCTGGTATTTAAGTTACTGATCAACACACAAAGGCAATTTAGAGGACCTCACATGACATAAGAGATTTTGCTTCTTCATTCCTCTAGCCAACATACACTTCACTAACTGATGACTGCACCTTCTTTTTTTTTTTTTTTAATTATTTTATTGTTGGTTGTTCAAAACATTACATAGTTCTTATTATACCATATTTCACAGATTGATTCAAGTGGGTTATGAACTCCCATTTTTACCCCGTATACAGATTGCTGTGTCACATCAGTTAGGCAATTTGTAAATCAATGCACCTTCTTCTTTACAGGTGCTGCTGCTTCACAGCTGCAGGGAAAAGGGATATATATTTCACTCTTACACATGGGAATTATGTCACTGATGAGGCAAACAGTGTTGAGAACTTTTAAATTAATTTTGCTAGGCTAAAGTTGCCTAACATGTCTAAATAGATAGTTGAACTTTGAAATATTAGATATTTGAACTTTTAAAATATTAAACCAATTCCTAAGAATATCAATATGGGGTGAAAAATCTGGAGAGTAAAAATACAGGCGAATTGGTCTGCTTTAGAATAAATCTGCATATAGTGTCTTGCAGTGATACATTTTACAAAGGGAATTAGAGCTGTGAAATTAACATTTTAATGAGCAGACAGACTACTGCATCAAGACTACTCACTGATTGCAGCTTCCAGGTGGCCTAATGAGATGAAAATGAAGTTTATACCTTCAGCTAGTCTAAGCTAGGGCTGTTTGGAGATTATGGTTGAATTTGAATTAGAAAATACTGCTGTGTGCAAACATGGTTAAGCTAGAAAGGAGTCTTTGCAAACCTTGGCACTGTAAATGCTTCATTTAAAACATGCAAGACAATACACATTCATACTGTTGCTCTGACTTTCCCCTGAAGCACTATACTAAAACCCATGGGAAGTCACTGCATTTTGGGAAACATTAAAAGGGCTTTATCAGAATGATTCCTCTTAATTGTTACAGGATCATGGAATTTAAGAATTAAAAGGGAGCTTTTAGGTCATTTGGTGCAACCTCCCACTAGATGCCTAGAGGTGTCTTTTTCATTGCTGGTAGCTCTGATTTGTAGAAATGCTCTCATTACCTAGAAAATTGGAGGCTGAAATCTGTCCCCCTGGGACGCCTAGTCTTCAAAATTTTTTCCTCTGAAAGCAAATAGTGTGATACTAATTTCTGTGCATAACAGTAAATCAAACGTGCAATGCAGTGTCAGCTAAATATAGCCCATAGGCCAATTCCACCTTGTTTGTAGAGCTTGTGAACTAAGAATGGTTTTCATATTTCTTAAGTGACTGAAAAAATAAAAATAATAATTTTGTGATACTGAAATTCAAGTTCCTCTTTCCACAAGCAAAAATTTTATCGAGACACTGACCTACTCATTCATTTGCAAGACAACATAGTTAAATAATGCTCATATGGCTTGCATAGCCTGCAGTCTTTACTAAACTGGCTGGCCCTCTATTGAAAAAGCTTGCCAGCCCAATTCAAAGAAAACTGTCAAATCTTCTCTTTTTTCCTAAGTTACAGTTCTAAAGAGCACAGAAAAGATTTCCAGACTACCGAATGTACTCCCATCTGCCCTTGTCCCTTCCAAGTTGCTCAAGCACGGAGAGGGATTTGAGTGGTCACACAGTGGAAGTCCAGAAATAACAAACATCACTTCTACTCTATGGCCTGAAGCAGTGGGTGAGTAACTAGGTGCTTCCATGTCCCTAGGAAGGAGCAAAGAATCATCCTTTGTGGCCCCCAAATAATTACAACTTAATTCTTGCTAAGGTCAACATTTGGTGTTTGTTCACAGTGAAGCTGAGTAGTAGCATTACCTTTCTTTCTTGTCCTACTAATCATTTTCCCTGGAGTAGTAAATACCTCATTTTTCTCTTTGCGAAATTTTCTAGAGAACTGCCACTTGTTCATCCTCAGATTCTCTGCTAGAAGTATGAATTTCCTTTCCATTTATTCAAACACATCAGCTAATCTATCAGTTTCACCTTGGATATCTCCTTGAAAGCCTACTCAGCCCAAGACTGTGAGCTGAACTATGATGCACCAGGCTGGCTGCATGGCTGTTATCCTGGGTCTTCCTCACCATAGCCATTCTGGAGATCACCTTCCTGTGCTGTTTTCCTTGTTTCCTCAATCATTTATCTTTGTTTGTTTGTTTGTTTGTTTATTTCTTGTTAGAATACATCCTTTAGTAGTTACCTGAGAAAGGTGCAAGGGAGGTAAATTTGATTTGTTCTTGAAAAGGTGAAAAATGCCTATTCTGTCCAAAAACTTGTTTGAGAATTTGAGCATGTTTACAATTCTTAGTTAAAGCCCACTTTTCTTCAAAAAAAAAAAAAAAAAAAAATGAAGGGCTTGTTCTACTCTATCTACAGCACTGTCTTGGACAACATGATGCTATTCTAATTTTTTATCTTTTGAGTGTTAATTATTTCTCCCTTGTAGGAGTTTTAAGGGTCTTTGTTTTGTTGCTGGTATTCTGAAGTTTAACAGTAGTTTTGAAGTTAGAACTTTCTCTTTAATTAATTTAATTCTATCTGGAAACTCAACTTTTTTGTTGTTTTCTTTTAAATTTTCTGATCATTTCTTTTACAATTTCTTTGGTAAGTTATTCCCTGTGTAAAAGGCTTCAACATGCAGGAAACAACTTTCTGAGATTTTTCCACTGGGCCAAGTACTGTTTCGTATATAAGGTTCTCATTATTTTGCATAATATATCAATACTAAGTTTCATATGTGTATTTATTTCATTGAAGCAGCACAATAAGCATGCTAGGTGAAGTTTTACTATTAGTACTTACCAATGAACTGTTAAATAACTGCTCAAAGTCACATAGCACATGCCATGGAATTAGGATTCTAGCTCAATTCTTTCAATTCTAAAGTTCATGCTGTAAATTATTAGGTTTTACTGGTACAAAGAAAGCTCTACAATCCCATTCCTAATCTTATCTTTCTCTAAACTTTTATATACTTAATTTAAAAACAAGAGATGAGAATCCAGGGTTGATTTCATACTGAAATAGCATGAGTGCAAAAGCACCACTAAAGGATCAATATGCTGTCAAAGAACTGCCCAAGTAGTTGAGCACGATGCTTAAGCTTTCCACCACCAGCATCACTCCTTTATTTCACAGAACAAAAATAAAAGCTGATTCTGAATGTACATCATATATAGAAAGGGAGATAATAAAATAAAATAAAGACAGAGAGAAACAATCGACTAATCAGTTTGTGAAAAGCTCTTAAAAGAAATGACACACAGTTTTGGACAAGGACAGCATCTACAGATGCCATTCCTAAGGCTGGTGCGTCCAGGTAGAAATCTCAGATGGCCAATGAACAGCAGGATCTCAGTCAATGACTGAAAGGGTAGGTGGTGGATGGCCCCTCTGAAAAGCACCTCACCTCTTAGCCAGTTTACCAAGACAGTCTTCATGAAAGAATTTTTCAAGATTCTCTTTAGCTAAGTTGAAATACTTTGGAACTGGCAGTCTAATGCAGAAGAAAATGAACTGTTAACTTCTGAGGAACATGCATTTTCCAAATTGCTGGTAAGATCTAGGTAAGGCGCACAATACTAAAACGTGCCTGTGGTTTTAAAAGCTCAGCAATCTACTCTGCTGCATAGTTAGATACAAACATAAGCTTTCTCAAACACTTATCTGAGGTAGACATGGTGGCGCATGCCTGGAATCCTAGCGGTTCAGGAGGCTAAGGTAGGAGGATTGAGAGTTCAAAGCTAGCCTCAGCAATTTAGCAAGTCCCTAAGCAACTTAATGAGGCTCTGTCCCAAAATAAAATAAAAAAAGTGCTGGGGATGTGGCTCAGGGGTTAACGACCTCTGGGTTCAATCCCTGGTACAAAAACAAACAAACAAAAAATCCAAAAAACACAATCCACACTTATCTGCCCATAATTTGCCACTGTTGAAAGCCCCACAGATATTCCGTTTTGTTTATTTGATTAAATCTAACTGCTATAGCCCACCACCTAAAGTCCCTTTGAGAAAAAAACTTGGGGAAAATCAACCATCCAAGTCTTCTACTAGCAAATGGAGTTTCTCAACTGCCCTTCCCCACCTTACTTATATTCAACTGGAGGTTGGTCTCAAATCTGACTTATTTTAGACTTTGCTCTATTCCTTTTTTTCTCAATTTTAAAACTTACATGGTGTAACAACCATTTTACATTTATATAATAGGCCTGTCCGTTATACTATTTATAATGAACTTATATACATATTTATATCAGTTTGTTGTTATGTCTCTGGCACTATATTTAAAAAAAAAAACACAAAACCTTGCCAAATAACTTTAATGTTTTGATGTACATGTATTATTTCTTACATCTGTTAACCTTGAGATCTGAGGCTTGCATTGCTGACTGTGATAAAGGAGTCTGTGCTAAAATAGTCATATTCATGTGAACACTAAATATATTTGTTTTGGGGAAGTTAACTGGCCCACATGGGATTAAACCCACAATCTTGGTGTTATTGGTCCTTAACCAAAACAAATAATACACTGAAGGAAAGTTAGCGTTCTGCTTTGGTTGTTTTACCACTTCAATAATTATGTTCACTGACAGAGCAACTTAGTGTTGAAAAATTGCCCAGAAATATTACAACAGCTCTTGGCATGTAGCAAAAATAGTTGAAAAATGATAATATACCATATTCAAACTTAGTATCCCAAAATTCAGGCTCTCTATTGGAAAATTATGCAGACCTATTATTTGAAACCCATGGTATAAATATCACCATGATATAAATAAACTCTTCTAACATATTATTTTTAAATGTACCCATTAAGTTCAGCAAAAGCTCAAAGTGGCCAGACATTGAAGGATACTGGTTAAGGATAAAATAGGAAAGAATGAGTGAGAATAGCATTGCAAGCCAGGGCAAATGTTCCAGCTGGGAATGTACATAATGTGTTCAGAAGGCACTGAGAATCCAAGCTAAGGAGAATGGAGATAAGGTGGAAACATCTTTGTAGCTCAAGTTTAGAGCTTGGCAGATAACTACACTCAAGACAGTGATCTGAACAAATGACTAAAGCCTAAGAGAAGGAAACTTATGGGTCTACTTAAAAAATCAAGAAAAGGAAAAGCCTAAGAGGAAGACAAGAAATGGAAAACCAGACGAGGAAAATGGTCAGGAGGGCTGCTGTACACTGTAATAATATCATGGAGCAGTCTCTAGAAAGAAAGAGATAAGGGAACAGAGTTCCAGGATTAAAAAAAATGGGTGTGTACCAGACAACACAGTGAAAACAGACTAAGTTTCAGGGGACAAAGGATACATACTCAATAACTTATTCACAAAAAGGCTCTGATTAAAATTAATCTTTAAAGAACATATCAGAAAACCAGCCCAATTGGAGGGGACAGCCTTTAGAATCAGGAATTTATGGGGGAAAAATATTTTACATTTTTTTTATGCTTGATTTGAAATATTTACTTAAGGATTATATAACAATTTTCTAATTTGGCCTAAATTCTGTAGACACTTTCAGAAACATTCAATAAAATCTGCTTCATTGCTTTGCCTAGAGAAGTATTAATTATTCAGTGTTTCATTTCAATTAACATGGAATTCCTGAGAGAAAAACAGCAAGAAAATAAAGATCACAATTTTATACCCTGTGCTGAGAAATAAAACACTTTTCCATGTAATGGTTAATTCAAGAGTAGAGTAGTAACTGTCCATTTTGGTGTAAATGCCCTGGAACTTTGGTTCTGGAAATGTGTGTTTATTCACATGTGCAAGTTATATTAAAGAAATCTTAATTAAATAAGGCTAAATGAAACAGCAATATACCTTGATACAAATAAAGAAAACAAGTCAATAAAGGCATCATCACAAAAAAGCTCTAATTAGGGGTCACATTCAACTTATCAATTATCTAAAAGGAACAGATATGTGATAAAAGTCAGGAGTAAAATGCTTAGGGCAGATTCCAGGTGGTGAGTGGGAGAGTGTTCACTGTAAACTTTAAATTTTGCTGTATGTTTGAAATTTTTCATAGCAAAATGTTGAAAAAAAAAACATGGATGAATATATAGGACTCTTTGAATACAGAGAAAACATATTCTAGCATAAAAAATTTACAAAACTTATTTTTCTCTTTGTTATTAGAATAACATGCAAATACCCCAGCTGCTCAAAAAACAAAAACAAAAATAAATAAATAAACAAATAAAATAAATTAAAAAGCCAAATAGCAACATAGTTATAATGAAAATAAAACAGGCCTAAGTTTTAAGGCTCTAAGTTTTGAGGCTCTATAAACAAAATTGTGAAACTATAAAAACTTTAAATTTATATTTCTTATGTATTGTTTGTTTTGAAAATGTATGGGTAGGGTAAAATTAATTGAGAAGTAATGAAATGACAAAAATTCTAGAACTAGAATTTTAAAGGTTCTGATGAAACCTGTTAGGACATGATCGTCTTCACAACAAATGTTTTCTGCACTGTGAAAAAACTCACAGTGACACACAGGGAGCCAAGTGTGGCAGGGATTTCCTAGTGGCACTGCTTATGCCTCAGGCAAGAGAAAGTGGAGAAAGCCAGCACAATTTAACTACAGAGATCTGAATATGTGTATCACTGCCTAATCCACTGATTAAAAGCCCAACGCGAATACTATATTAGGTAAGAAGAATGAATTACATTTTCTTGAAATTTGCTTCTTGTAAAATTTTCTAATTCCCCAACTGAACAGATGCTTGGATCAATGCCACATAAAATTTAAGAATAAGCCATTTTGTCAGTACCTTAGTCCATTTGGGCTGCTGTTACAAATTACCATTTGGAACCAACCTAGATGCCTGGCAGTAGATGAATGAATAAAGAAAATGTGGTATATATACACAATGGAATATTACTCAGCAATAAAATAGAATACCATCATGACATTTGCAGGTAAATAGATGGAGTTAGAGAATATAATGCTAAGTGAAGTTAGCCAATCACAAAAAAACAAATGCCAAATGTTTTCTCTGATATAAGGTGGGCATATAAGGTCTGGCTGGGCACAAAATCACGAGCCACTCACAGCCTTGTAGATTCAAACAGCAATTCTTTATTCCCGAACTCACACCGGCACTCTACACACGTTCTGGGCAAAATCCACGTTCTAGGCAAAATTCACGTACTCCAACAGGCTCTGAATCCCAAATACTTTCTGAATCCCGCAAGAACTCAACACAGGCAGGGGCTTGAGGCAGCAGGATACGCCCTATTCCCAGCAGGGTACACCTTAAACCTGGAACCGCCCTAAACCCAAGGAGCAGGATACTCCCTAATCCCAGCAGGATACACCCTAAACCTGGATCCGCCCTGGTCCTTGAGCAAGGTCACCTTACTCAAGCATACATGCAATGTCACTGCAAATGACCTGGGTCCAAAGGCAAGCCCATTTCCACAATGGAGAGTCCTTCCTCTAAGCAACATGGAGTAGGCTGACAAAGAAATTGCCATGTGTCATTCCTACTTGGCAATGGCTCTCAGCAATAAGGAGGCTGATTCATAGTAGAGTTGGGAGGGGGAGTATGGGAAGATTAGGAGAACTCCAGATAGGTCAAAGGGGAAGGGAAGGGGGCAAGGGTGTAAAAAAGATGGTGGAACGAGATGGACATCATCACCCTAAGTACATGTATGAAGACACAAATGGTGTGAACAGACTTTGGATACAACCAGATATATGAAAAATTGTGCTGTATATATATGTAATATGAATTGTAATGCATCCTGCTCTCATATATAACAAATTAGAATAAAAAAATAAAATTAAAAAAATAATAACAAAGCAACCAAAAAAAAAAAAGTTTTTATGTTTGATTAAGTTCATTTTGTCTTAACTTATTTAGAAAACTGGAAGTAGCACTGGGGATCTACTGTTTGTTAACCCACATGACCTAAAAGAATTTAAGTAGTCAGAAAGGTAGATAAAGAGATGATGGACAGGCAGGTAGACTGATATTCAATTAAATATAATTCTAATGAAAAGATACAAAATATATTTCACCTCTATGAATTGTTTTATCTTGTCCAACTTTCTTATATAAAACCAACTCCATTTGCATATAAATGGTAAAATATGCTTTTGTTTTCAAATAACAAATAGGTCTACCAGGCAAAACTTATGAGAAATGTAGAATGTCATACTAAAATATTTGATTCTGCT
Source organism: Spermophilus citellus (assembly GCF_964194105.1). Taxonomy (NCBI): domain Eukaryota; kingdom Metazoa; phylum Chordata; class Mammalia; order Rodentia; family Sciuridae; genus Spermophilus; species Spermophilus citellus. Next base: position 92,447,274 of record NC_138193.1, read on the forward strand.
ATATAGAATGATAGAAAGGCCAAATCAAGCAACAATGAAACAAAACTCAGCATAAATAGTAAGCCTTTTTTTCCTAATGATATTCAGATTATCTCATTATTTAGTCCCATCTCACAAAAACTGGATTTTCAACTATTGAGAACACTTTTAGAAAATACCAGCCTTAAGAGATACATTTATGAGAATCCTTACAGAGAAAATTAATCAATAGTCAATGCTTTATTATAAATATTGAATATTGGTTTTGAAGAGCTCTATAGAACCCATGATTCCTAGGTCAGAGTACACTAATATCACAAAAAAAACTGGATTGGATTTTAAACTTTGAAAGTCCTAACTAAGATAATTGTACAGCACTTAACAGTGGCATAGGGAATTGAAGAGCTCTTTACCTGGGTTAACTGGGATAGAAGAACTATTTGCAACCACACTTTTTCAAGAAGGCATTTTATGTTGTTTCAAGGTCAGTTTGTTAAAGCAAAGTGCTAGCAACAGATCCTATTGAAGCTTTTCATAAATAGGTGACTTTTATTATTTTTTGCAAGCAATGTACTAACTGAATATATTTAAACTGATGCTACTCTGATGTACATAATAGATTAAATAATATTCCAGCAATTAAATCACACTGTTACTTTACTAAAGCAAGCTCCTTCTTCATAAATGAAATAATGATACATTTCAGTCCAATTCTAAAAACAACAAAGTTCATTTCAAGTTGAGAAAGTTATATTAACAGCGCTTTACAATACATGAATCTAACTATCAGGAAAGAGAAATAATGCTTCCTTATCAAATTGATTTTTAATATTTCTTTCTACATCCAAGTTTGAGTTCATTTCTTCGATGCTCCATTACTGTCATACTAAAGGAAGTGTTGGAATACAGTAAAGAGACTAGAGGGAACAAAAGTACATAATATCTATTTATTCATATTTGTGGACTGCTTAATAGGTACTAAGACCTGTGTTAGGAGCTGGGATCACAAAGATAAACAACAACTCTCATGTCATTAGCAGTCTTTTAGGAAACACAAGTATATAAATAAATATAGCACTGTGTGATAAGGACAACGATGTAAAAACTATAGAGGATACAGGGACATTCAAAGGAAGAAATGAAAAACTATGGTGGAGGGGGATCGATGCAAGGAACTTTCTAAGAAGAGCAGCAGCCAGGTCCAGTTTCCATGTGCACAGGTATTCAAGGCAAAGAAAGTCGAAATAGTGTGGTGTGTTATTAATTGCTCATGTCTGTCTGTCCTAGTAGCCTGTGGGCTCTATGTTACTAGGTGAGATAGGTTCATCAACTTTTGTATTTTCAAGGCCTTACACAGCAGGTGCTTGAAAAAACTTTGGATAGGATTGATTATGTCCTTTATTAGTTTCTGTAACATTCCAAATATAACATATGAATATAAAACAGTTTTTAACACTTACAAAGATAACCTACAGTTTAAAAATTAAGGAAATATACAATTTTATTTAATGTCATAAAAATAGCTCCAAAAGCCCTCTTTAATTTGTTTGCCTTAAAGGGTACAACATAGATTCTACTTTGTAAGGTCAAAACTAAACTCAAAGCTCAGCAGTTAAAAGCTGTATTAGAACAGATAATTAGTAAAAATTATGATGTATTTAGTTATGACTATGACATGGCCCAGTACTGAGCTAAGCTCTTCACACAGATGTCATTTGTTCCTGACAAAAATCCTGTGAGGCAGGTGTCTTCATTTTATAGATATGATAGGAACAGTTTAGCAAGGTGATCATCACACTCTAGTTTGAAAAGTAACAATATTTTTTTCTTCAAAAGCTGTAACATTTACACTTCCAAGTTCAGTTATATGAACTGTTTTCACAATGCCCTAAACTGTGAAGGTAGCATTCATTTATCAACTGAAGGTCAAATGTAAAGCAAATGATCTCAGTTATCATATTTTACTTCTATGTTGAAGAACTGAAAAGGAAGGACGTTTTTTTAGAACATTAAAAACATCTAGCAATTTTGATGTTACAAACATAGTGTGTTTCATTGGTGATATTTATACAAGAAGGCATATCAGCCTTGGTTGGGCACTCCCTTCCTGTTTTTTAGTACTTACTGTTTTTCTTGTTTTAATATGACATTTGACACCTTTGGATCTTGTTTTATCGGTGTAAAATGAAACTGATCTGACTCTTCTGCATGCATGCTCAAGTATCCAAGTTTTCTATGTATATTTAATATATTTCCATGTCACTACCTGCTAGTAGATATTTAGTTCCTGAAACAACTTCTGAGTTTCAAGCAGTGAAACATAAGATGATCTATTTTAATGTCAAGTTTCCATTCCCAAGTAAATATGTAATGTGCTTATTCATTCCCTCCTCCATATAAAGCCTTGCCTCATTACTCCCAGAATATATGTCAGGCTTACTTTCAAATAAAAGTAAGTAATAAATAGGCTTACTGCCTGTTGGTAGGGAATATCAAATCTTTTATTCTTTCTAATTCATTTGTTACCTCCTAGAAATCAAACGATTTCCTTGCCACCTATAAGTTGTTCTAACTAAGAAACAACAAAGCAACTACCCTGTTTCAAGTCTAGAAAGAAAACTATTAAAACCTCTAGTTAAAAGTATTTTAAGGTCAATGATTAAAGTTCAAAGTAAATGGCCAGCAAAAAAATATTTTAAGTGATATTTCAAGCCACATCTTCTTCACGCACAAATGTTCTGGAATTGCTAGTTTATTTGGATAAAGTCTTATGCAAAGGGTTCCAGAACTCTATAAACATGGCAGGTTCCAAAAATCTCTAGATCAAGTCTAAGAGTAGAATGATTATGTAATGCCCAGAAAGACTACAACTAAGGCACGTGTCCCTGAATTTGCTTTGTGCATGAAGAGTCTTAGTCATCACCTTTCTTTCAAAACAAAAGCATCCCATAAAGGACAACATAAGTGAAATACAGAAGGCAAAAACAATTTGAATTACCTCTTAGATACTGGGTTTTGTTACAAGGGATGCTTTTCAACCATGAGATGAATGGCAAAAAAGAATCCTGCCTGTTATTAAATGTTTGTCAATGACTTTAAATGGGACACAAAAGCTTTAAGAGCAATAGCAGTCTGAAAGGGAATCACAAAATTCCTGGGTAAAGGTTCATCCCTCATAGTGGGGTATGATAATATGCTTTGAATAATGAAGATAAAATAGACACAATCACAAATAAAAGCTATCTGTTTATACACACATTTCTTTGTTTTAAAAGGAGACACCCAGTGTACTACAGAAATTCAAACCACTCCAATAATACTAGGGTTTAAAGAACACACACCTCATCAAGTTGCAGTTTAGAATGAGATGAGCAGAAGACAACATCTTAATCAGCTGTCTGTCTAATTTAAATCCCCAGTAGATAAGTGTTTCTTTAGACAATAGCCACAATGCATTGTCCCTTTTTTCATCAACATGGCACCCTTCAGTCATTCTGCTGGCTTAAAGGAACACACTCTGGTTGTAACCCCATCCTCAATTCCTACAGCTGAAAGTAAATAAAATCAAGTTCAGCATCCACATCTGTTTCAGGGCACTTACAATGCATCCCAGAGAAACTGCTTTGATTGTGTTACACATATCAAACCCCTAGAGATGATATTTTGTTCTCAATAAAATAAATGTGCAACAGTATTTCAACTGAAAAGACATCATATTTTTAAAAGTATTACTGAAGCCCACTGCCATGAAAGAGCTATGGCAGAGGAAGTCCAAAAAGAATCTAACTGGCTTAATATCTGATGAACTGCTGAAGAGTTAACCAAATAACCAATTTGCAGCATTTATAAAATGTATTGTTTACCAAAATTCTATCAAGTTTGTAGCAGTTCTTATTGGAAATATTAAAAAAAAAAACTTCTGAAAACTTCTGCAGTTTTACTTCACTGGATTTCAATGGGTCCTTATTAACTTGCTATTGCTGGACAAAAGTGAGACAGAGAGAAAAGAGATGGCTAAGTAAGCAGAGAACCTCAGGTCTCAAGAATCCTGAAGTCCTGTCTCCCAACAGCTCTAAGAGTATCTGCAATCTGAATTCTTATCTACTCTCCTCACTCCTATTAGATGTATGGAACAAGCCTCAGAAGAGAATGTTTGAAGGCCCTGACACAGGAGTATAAACTGGTATTTAAGAAAAAAAAAAAAAGGGGGGGTGTGTGTAAGGTGCTTTCCTTGGAAGAGAAGGCCTGAGTCCTAGAGAGGGAGAAGATTCTAACTGAAAGGTGAATGACTGCTTACCACGAGGAACTTGGACTTGATCCTCAGGGACTGGCAAACTTCCACCAGAAGGCCAGAGCCCATGAGACAGAAATACTTGTAAATTATTGGTGAACACCTGAAGAGAAGACTGAGGTTCAGTTAGGCTACGGTAAGACATGATGTTTTGGTAGTAGTAAGATAATTTTGCCTGTCTCTTTAGACTAGAAGGCTAGAGTATTTGGAACAGCCAAAACAACATAAAGACTGGACAATTATCTTTTAATTACTGATCATGGATAAAAACCAAATTGTTATACTTCTAATGAACTCCAACTATTTTTATCTAAAGGAAGAGCTATTCTTTTTAAAAAAAAAAAAAAAAGGTTTACTATAGAACTGGAAAAGAGAGTCCTAAAGTTCATTTGGAAGAATAAAAAACCAGAATAGCCAAAACAATTCTAAACCAAAAAAAAAAAAAAAAAAAAACAATGCTGGAGGTCACAATGCCTGACTTCAAATTATACTACAGAGAGGTAGTAACAGAAATTGCAATGTACTGGCATAAAGACAAACACATAGACTAATGGTGTAGAATAGTAGATAGAGACAAACCCATGCATCTACGGTCACGGGAAAAAAATACATTGGAAAAGACATAGCTTAATTAACAAATCGTGCTGGGAAAACTGGGTACTCATATGTACAAGAATGAAACTATATCCTTATCTCTCATTCTACATTAAAAATCAACTCAAAATGGAATCAAAGACATAAGAATTAGACCAGAAACTATGCAACTCCTACTAGAAAATGTAGGGTCAACACTCCGCCACATAGGCACATGCAATGACTTTCTCAATCGGACTCTGAAAGCTCAGGAAATAAGTTCATAAATGGGATGACATCAAAACAAAAAACTTCTGCATAGCAAAGGAAACAATTAATGTAAAGAGAGAGCCTACAGAATAAAAGAAAATCTTTGCTAGCTAGTCCTCTGGCAGAAGACTAATATCCAGTACATACAGGAAACTAAAAAAACATAACATCAAAAAACATCTCAATGGTACAATGGCAAATGAATGAAACAGACACTTCTCTATAGAAGTACAAATGGTCAATAAATACATGAAAAAATATTCAACATCTTTGGTAGTTAGGGAAATGTAAACCAAAACTACACTGAGATTTCATCTCATTCCAGTTAGAATGGCAGCAATTGAGAATACAAAGAATAAAGAACACTGGAGAGAGTGTGGAGAAAAAGGAAGACTTTTCCACTATTGTTGGAACTGAAGATTTGTACAGCTACTATGAAAATCAGTATGGAGGTTCTTCCAAAGATTAGAAATGGAACCACCATGTGACCTAGATATACCACTCATCAGTATTTATCTGAAAGAAATAAAGTTAGCATACTGTAATAATACATACATACCCATCAGAATAATTCACAACAGTCAATCTTTAGAACTAGCCTAGGTGTACGTCAATGGATGAATGCATAAAGAAAATATGGTATGTATACACAATTGAGTTTTATTCAGGCATAAAGAAGAATGAAATCATGTCATTTTCAGGAAAATAAATGGAACTTGAGACCGGTAATTTTAAATGAAATAAGGCAAATTCAGAAAGTCAAGGGTTGTATGTAGTTTTCTCTATGTGGAAACTAACGAAGAAAAAGGAAAAGCAAGGTGGTGGGGGTGGATCTCATAAAAATTGAAGGGAGGTCAGGAGAGAAAAGGGAACAGGGAGAAGGAGGGGAAGGAAAGGTAAGTACTGGGGAATGATCTGGCCAAATTACATTGTTATACTCTATGCATGTAAGAGTCTGTAACAATGAATCATACCATTATGTATAATTATAACCCACGAATAAGAATATGGGGAAAAAAAAGGTTTACTGTGAACAACTGAGCTCTTCATATGTAGATATTGTTAGGGAAGTAAGGAAATGGAAAAGATGCAAGTTTTTCTTTATTCTTTTGTACCAACTTAATTTTTTATACTATTTAGTTTCCATTGTCTATCATTACTTTGTCATCTTATTCTCTTTGAAAAATCAAGTTAAAGAACAACTATTTTTATAAATATAAAAATCTTATAATATTACAAAAGAACTTCTTAGACTTCAGAACCTCAAAGATTAACTTAATACATCAAAGCCTGTATTCAGATCTTGGGATTTTAAATTCAGTGCAGCTAATTTGTATTTAGTTTCCCTAGAGTGCTTTTCTATTTCTGAGAAATTTTACAAGAACAACAAAGTTACTAAAAATAGTCTCTCTGAAATTACAATAACCACATGAGAAAGATGTTACATTCTGTAGCCTTAGCATCATAAAAAAAGCCTTAGCATTTTTAAATAACCATGAATTGCCTAGAAGTTTCATAAACAAAGAACCAAAGATTCCTGAAATCTCAGAAAATTGCCAAATCTTACAATTGGAAGACATCTCTTAGAAGTTTTCTGGTTCTACTCTCTTCACCAATTCTCCTTAAACAATAACCACATGAGAAAGATGTTACATTCTGTAGCCTTAGCATCATAAAAAAAGCCTTAGCATTTTTAAATAACCATGAATTGCCTAGAAGTTTCATAAACAAAGAACCAAAGATTCCTGAAATCTCAGAAAATTGCCAAATCTTACAATTGGAAGACATCTCTTAGAAGTTTTCTGGTTCTACTCTCTTCACCAATTCTCCTTAAATTGATAACAGAGCAGAGAACATTATTAGAGAAATGGACTGCCTATAGGGATCAAGTGTTAGAGAAAAATTAAGAAGGGACAAGGTCTGGGGTTTGTAACAAGGTGGTCATGTGAGAGACTGCTGAGGCTCAGTGGAATCTAAGAGATGGAATGCTGACTACAGAGGGATTAGGATGTGGTAACAGACAGCTGACAGCTCTTCCAAGACATCTGTGTCTGAAGGGACGAAAGGTAGAATAGAAGATGGAGTAGGAAGGGATGGTACATAGGGCTAAAAAAGTTCATGTGGGGCTAGGGTTGTGGCTTAGTGGTACAGTGCTTGCCTAGCATGCACAAGGCACTGGGTTTGATCCTCAGCACCACATAATTGTAAAATAAAGACATTGTGTCCATCTAAAACTAAAAAAATAAATAAAATAAATAGTCTTAGGACTCTCAAAACAAACTCTAAAAAAAAGTTCATGTACTTGCATGTTTTTTAAAAAATCTTTTAAAAGACTGAAGACATTTAAACAACATTAAATACTGAAGATAAAGTGTCATCAGTTAAGGTAGAGCTTAAAATACATTAAAGGTATAAAGGGTACTGGAGTGTTGAAGGTGGGCAGGAGATGCCTGAAAATGCTACTTGGAGAAAAGCTGCCTAAGGAAAGAAAAGAATGGTCGGACAGCACCAGGGTGCTATTGAGATGAGCAGTTGTACTGGGTTAAATGGTGACACCTCAAAATTTGTGTCCACTGTAACCTCAGAATGTGATGTTATGTGGAAATAGAGATTTTTGCAGATGTGATTTTGCTGTTCCTCCTGCATCCTCAGGAATGATGAGTTTATGCAGGATTGGGATGGGCCCTAAATCCAGTATAAGTTATAATCTTTAAAGAAGTCCAGGCACAGTGGCACACACCTATAATTCCAGTGACTTGGGAGGCTGAGGCAGGAGGACTGCAAATCTCAGCAATTAAGCAAGACCTCAGCAACTTAGCAACACCCTATCTCAAACTAAAAATAAAAATAAAAAGACTGAGGATGTAATTTCATGTAAAGTGTCCCTTGGTTCAATCCTTAGTATTTTAAAATTAATAAATGTTTTATATTATCTCTGTCTTATGGGGGGAAAAGGAGAGACACAGAGACAGTCACAAGGCAGAAGACCAGATGCAGATGGACAAGAAGACTGCCATAGATTGTTGACAACCACTAGAAGCTAGTAGAGACAAAAAAGGACTCCTCCTAGAACTTTCAGGGGGAACAAGGATCTACTGATCCCTTAATTCAAGTGTTCAGCTTCCAGACTATTTGTAAATTTATGTTACTCTGAGCAATCCAGTCTGTGGTAATTTGTTACAGCAATCCTAGAAAACTAACACAGCAACCAAGAATTTACTTTGGCTGTAATCTGCATGATTTGGGGGATTTTCTCTAGCAGGAACTCAAAGCAGGAGCCAGTGCAAGTATATAAAACATAGGCAGCTGGCAAGACCCAGGACTGCACCTCTGCCAAATGTGTGCCACTCAAGGGCAACAGGGCTAAGGTGTTGAGGATACAGGCAAGAGTTTGGTTGAAAGGATGCACCAGAGAGTATAAACGCAAAGATGGCAAAAAAGTGAAGGCAGAAAAAAGTTAATGGGTAGAGAAAAAGTATAGAGGCATTAAAGGAAGAAATATCTGAAAGCAAGGAAAGAATTGTCAGAAGGGGAGTAACTTAATGACAGCTAACAGAGATTATGGTTAGAGAGTAATATGTTTCAATTTAATGTTTAACAGGGGGAACAATTCCAGAAGGCAAAATCCAAAGTAGGAAGCAGCATGAATAATAAGATCCAAAAACTGGGCTGAATAGGTTATCATGGAAAAGAAATTACCTAAGACGATGGTGAGCTGAGCTAGTTTCTAAGTCTATCCTCTTCAGTGACATGAAGACTGAGGCAGAGAATGTAGTAAAGCATTGACTGATGTCTGAGAGGATATCAGAATTGCTGCATTTGAATAGCAAACAGGTTAAAAAAAATAAAACAAAGTCAGGATTTTTTTTTTTCCAAACCCCCAGGGTAGATAAATTAGAGGTGAGTTAAGATCATTACAAGGTAGTGAGTTGTGAGTTATGAAAAAATGAACAGCTTTCACTTGAAAACAACAGGGAAGAAAGAAGCACAGGGCCAGGAGATAGCTATATTTTACCAAAGATGATAAAGCAGACAGGATGGTCAACACAAAGGTAGCTGCTTGAAAAGTGAGCCCATCACTCTGATGACCATGATTATTTTTTATTTATCCTATGTTTACCTCATAGCAATTATAACTTGGCTAACAAAAAGTCATTCTAATATCTAAAATTTACCTTTATTTGTGTCCCTTAAGACTATAGAGTTTTCTGAAATATGGTAATGGATCCTTATTACTACAGTTACCTTTTTCCTTTGGCAAACTTGTCCAATCTCCCAAATTGCAGGTAGCAAATAATATTGTTGGGAAGCTCACTGATGCTTCATGATGTGCTTGAGAACATAAGACTTTTATGTTACAGTCTAGAGTACAGTCTGTTCTTATGGATTCTAATCATTATAGCAGTCTGATGACCCTAAAGAAGATAAAAGTTGGACTAACTGCCATCATGGCAAGTTTTTTCTTCCTAAGTTGCACTAGCAACTACAACCAAATTTTTCTATTCAGAAAATACACTATCCAATTATGCATAGACAATGAGCTAGAAAAGATTATAGCAAGAAAGCCAGGGAACCTTCCAGGATACTGTCAGGTATGATCACATGCCATTAAGCTGTGCATTATACAATGCAGTAATATTCTTTAACCTTCTTTAAGAGTCTGACATCTGTATCTACCATATCTACATATCATATTTTGAAATGGATTCACTAAATCTACAAGAAACTCCCCTTAATATTAAAGCCATTCTAAATGTGAATGGGCTGAGTTGGTGCCTATAATCCCAGCAACTAAGGAGGCTGAGGCAAGAGGATTTTGAATTCAAAGCCAGCCTCAGCAACTCAGTGAGACTGACTCTAAAGGAAACACAAGCAGGGTAGCCAATAGGCTTCAGAGTGTAGAGAACAGATGTTCATATATGCAACTGCAACACAAACTAGAGTGTTTTTGCAGAAGAACAAGAACTGCTACAGGAATTTAGGGAAGAGATTTTTTTCTAGCTGACAAAATCAGAGCAAGCTTCCTAGAAGAGATGGCCATCTTTTCTCATCTTCTTGCATATTTCAAACATTTCTATTCAATAATTTCAGCACAAAATAAAACAAACAACAAATCAAAACAAAGCTAAAATTCTGAGTGGTTATCCAAATAAAACATGATATATAGACTAATACTTAGGAACCTGAAAAATCCACTGGGTAACTATTTAACAGTGTTAGCAGAGACAATCACAGAAATGATGGCAACTGGGCCTTTCACATTTCTACTTTTCTCCATGTTTTATTCACTTCATTTGATAATACACTGGCCTACTCTAGATTATTTCAGCAGAAAGACCTGGAAATTGAGAGTTTTATCTGCTCTAACCACCATTCCCCAATATTCTAACAACATTTTGCCAGAAAGTGCACTGGGGGTGAGGTGGGAAAATCTGGATACAGTATTAGCATTAGTGAAATGAAGAAAAACACCTGAGTATGTGATTTGGGGCTTGGGATAGAAAAATGGCACTCAGAATAACTGGTACTGTGGTAATACAGAAGGCTGTATTCAGATGGCATGTCAACGAAACAAAGAAACCTATCATATATTGAAGTTCACAGAAATGAAATTTGAATTGTAACTGCTAGCTGTATCTTTATATCCAAAAGGAGCACTAAAAGCCCCTGAGAAACTTCTGGTTTAGCTCCTCAAATAAATGTAGATATTTTGATAAACAAACTTCTGTAATAAGATCTAAATTCCAAGTTTTATTTTGACAATGAACTACAACATCCTTCTAATTAATAACCAATAAATATCTAGTTACATCTCTTGATAATTAAGCTTATTTCAAATTTGTATGGGCCACAACTTTCAATAAAAAACATCAAAGAGCTAATTGAGTATGAAGTAAAATAAACTGATTCACAGGGAAAGAAAATAGTGTGCAGAATACAAAGATCTAAATTACTAAAAATTCTGAAGTCACAAAAGAGAATGACCTTTATGCTTCAAGTTGTGGAAATGTTACAAGCTACTTGCTGATGGGCACAGGCTGCATAAAATGAAGAACTGTCAGGCATTCTCCATCATACTTTGCAAATCTGGCATCCCTATTTTCTGTAATTGCTCCCTCTTTGATATTTCCTCTCCTAGCCAAACCTTGTAAGGCCAACTGCACAAGATGCTGAAGTTAGTACACAAAGTTCCTTCAACACAGTACAATGAGTCACCGAGCAAGAAATAAACTAAGAGAAATTTTAAAGAAAGCTTAACAGGAAGAAAATTTTAAAAAGGAATCTTCAGGTTTATGGTACATTATGACATTAGTATCCTAACTATTAGAAAAGACCAAGGGAAAAGCTGTAAAATAAGCAAAGTTGGTCACAAAAGAGACCATGCTTGGAATGAGCTCCTAATGGTTAAGAAAAATAAGTTAAATACTCAATATCTTGAGCCACCAACTTAAAATAATCACCTACAAATATATTTTACTCTATTGTGAAAAGGAAGTTATGTATCTGTATAAGATAATATTCTCCAAGTTAATACCTATGAGTTATTAGCCTGGTAACGAATTCTGACCAACTTTACTTTCCTATAATTTGGTTTCTTATATAACTTAGTTGTAAGGAGTTTGGATCATTTATTATCATTTTTTTCATTCAGTATTTATTGAACAACTTAATACCACTGTTCTAGGAAGGGCTGAAACTTGGTGTGGATGAGTAGGTGAGGAGAGAGAGGAAATGGGGCAGGAGAAGCAACAGATAGACCCATATTTATTCTTGCCCCAAAGTGACTTAAAATCTAGTAAAGAAGAGGTTATATTTGTAAATAATGTGACTTAAGAATGGTTCAACTGTTGTAGAAAACTAGAAGGGGACTGACAAAACTCCTAGCTAAAGCAATCAAGAGCTGATCTTATGAGTGGGACATAGAAGAGGGAAATCTGATGGCTGAAAGAGGAGGAGTACTGCTGTGGGTAAGCCAGTGTGAGCAAAGTGACATCACCCCTATAAGAAAGGTAGAATTCAGACTGGTTCTGGAGCCTGAGATTAGAGTTTGGCAGTGTTTTTGCTTGATTTGGGTCAGCTTCCTTTTCTCATTTTATACAACTATTCCAAACTCTTCTGAATCACCTCTATCACCTACCTACCTCTCCACCATTATCGGATTAACCTCCGATATGAAAGAGAAATCAGAGCTTTCCAGCAAAGCATCCTTTTCTTTCTTGCCATATAAACCAAAAATACCTATGAACTAAAAAATCTATTCAGGCTTAACCTAGCCTTCTGCCTTAGAAAAATGAGGAATCCTCTTAATTTTATTTCCATTCTTATATATTCCTAATTTCTTGAAAATAGACCCACCACTAAACCTTTCACCTTCAGCTTTTCCTCTATTAAATCATCTTATTCTTTAAAAATACTACATTCCTCTGTTCATCCTTGATATGGTTTCTCCTCCTGTTGACTATCAGCACACATCTTTATCAGTAAACTCCTTGTAGAAACCATCTAAACTATCTCCACCTACATCAATCTTCATTCCACTTCAAATCTGGATTCTGTCATTCCCATTCCTATGAAATTATTCTCTAAGGTCACCAAAAATATGGTAGTTGCTATACCCAATGGACTCTCCCCAGATATTATGTTCATAGATGTTATTGGTTCCTAAAATCCAGAAGAACTGTTGATATGATAGAAAATGTATATCCACATAGATTTAATGTAGATGCATTAAAATCTGTGAGTATTCAATCTTGCAAAGAGGTCAACTACTGCTGAAAAAGGTTGATTCATATCAAATAAATGCTTGTAGATATAAAATTATGAACACTACAGCCATATAGAGAGAAGGAAAGCTTTTTTTTAAAGTCTCAAAATCATTTGTAAAGATATAAATAAGACATTTCTTCGATGATTCTTTCCTAGGAAACATCTTTGTAATTTGGATGAATCATATTCTATTCCTACCATATGCCATCATACAGTCTGTAAATACCTCACTTGTGGTTCAAAGAGATGTAAAAAACATGAAGTGTAATTACTTTTACTGAGTCTCCCTTTAAACAGAACATAATTAATGCAGAAATCTCAAAATAAGATACTATTTTGGGATAACTATAATGATGACAAAGCCAAGAGATCTTATTTTATCTGAGGATAAGTAGTAAACTCCTTAGGAAAATAATAAACTCTTTTAAAATACTGAGAAGGGAACAATTTACTCACCAGTCTTTGAGAATGCATAAAGCCCTAAGTACCACCTTCACAACTCCCACTATTTCTGATCCCTTTTTGTTTTCCAGTTTGTTAGAGTTGAGACTTTCTGAACAACTAACTTAGCTCTCATTGCTTAATAAAATGAATGCCGGGCTCCAACCAAGCCAGTCTCCATAGTGAGGTAACTAACCCTAACTGTATTCTTTCGATTTCTTTACCAATTCAAATCCTACCATTCCTCAGGACCTAATTCAAAACCCAGTTCCCTGGACTCCCCAATCTGCTAGCTACCATGGCCTTTCTCTGCTTGGTACTTGTGTTTCTGTGGCACTGTATCACAGACTTTCCAAATGTGTGCACAGGGATGTGTTCATCACAAATTTTAATTCTGCTGCTGTTACCAGCATGCATTGATCACAATATATTAACTATTAAGACATAGATCTTACCTAAGATTTAGATTGTAATTATTTATAATAGACATTTTCTTTAGAATATTTAAATGGATATATTTTAAAAATATTTTTTTGCAGCAGTGGGGATTGAATCCAAGGTCTCCTGAATGCTACACAAGTACTCTACCTCTACATCCCCAGTCCTAAATATATATACTTTAATTCAATTTTAAAGATAATATGCAGGATAAGCTTTTTACATATCCCTTTACCTAAACTATTTACCAACTCAGTCTAAACAGAAGTCCCAGTATTTCCTAATTACTTCAGTTCTTACCAATATCCATTTCTGAAATATTATAATATGAACCTTTATTAAGGATGATTTAATGACACTGGAGTGGATATAGTCTACCTGAATTACTAAAGAAATTAAATTGAAACAGCACAGTAAAGATGTCTTTTACTGATCAGAAAGGTTGTTAATAATTTCTATAAGCAAAATTAACTGTTAAACTATTTGGAAATCTCCTTTGGATTTAACATTATGAACCTATTGTGTTTGTTAAAACATTGTTCTGGATGAAAACAAGTACAGCTTATGAGCTTATGACCCAGAAAAGAATGTTCAATTCCTTCTCAAGCACTATGAAATAAAGATTCTAAGTTATTTCCATATACTCACACCAAGAATAGTATGAAGTTCTTCTGAGTGGAAGTATACGTAGTCAAGTTGGTAAGATCTTCTTTAACAATGTCATCTAAGAACAGTTCACAAAAATAGGAAAGCTCTATTGTCCAGCTTTGAGAATGCTGGTTAACAGTTCTGCTCCCCAAGAGAAAAGATAACTGCCTAGAAAAGAGCTCAGTGTCATTGTAAATCACCAAGAAATGAATGCAATGAGGAAAATACAGGAAGGCCCCTGTGCCTTGACTTCTAAGAAGGTCAGTTCTAAGGTTTATGTTTGACTAAAGCAGCTTTCCTTAGCTTCAATAATAACATGCCTTCCCTTCAAGCCCTATGTACACATACTTATTCCCTGGTGTTGGCACTTTGGTCCACATTTCACTTATTTTATCTTCTGCCAAAAGGCTATTTAAAATTCTATGAGGGAAAAAGGAAAGATATAAGTCATAAATAAACTACAAATGTAAGATTTTTAAACTTTGGTACGAGTCTCAAATGTTCTGCCAGTTTATACAAGGAACCCCAAACTACTTTCTGACTACTTTTAGTGCAAAATTAATCCAAAGAATAGGGAGTTTTTGAAGTGAAGTTCACTTTGAAGAAACTGGATACTATAGACAAAAACAAAGAATTCTCCACACAAATTTCTCTCATTTAATACCAAAAATAGTTGTAAATAATTAGTAGTATGGCATCCTCATACTACCAAAGGCTAGTTTTTCAAAAGTCCACAAACATTCATGTTCTGTAGGTTATTTTAAAATGTTAAATATGGTGAGTAATAAATAGTAAGAAATCACATATAGATATTTCTCAATATACTCAGAGATGTTACAGAAAAGTAATTTAGCCATCACAGTCAGGCATGTAACATGAACAACAAAGACAACGGTTATGGTCAAAGACAAGGGAACAATACAAATATGTAGCTTGCTGTCAAGAGATTTAAGAAAGTCATTGTCTTCAGATAAAATGTTATAATGAAGAGGAACCAATACACTGTAGATTACTGTTTGTTAAGTTTTTTATAAAAATCAAATGAGACTATAACTGGGAAAAATACTTTCTAAAACAAGGATTGAGAAGCAATTATGTATTAGTGGTTTTATTATTTTTAAATTCCCTCTCAATAACTATTCCCTATTTAAAGAGATGAGTGAACCATAATAAATTTTTTGACTAAGTTATTAATTATTGCAAAATAAAACACAATACATTCTGTATTTTGTGCATATGCACTTACTGACAGATTCTCAGAGTCAGTAGTTACCAAACTAGAGAATCCATGGAATTGACTGCACATGGTCAGATGGAATCCTGTGTGTGGCTTTCCTCTCCCACACTTCATTAGGTGAAGGCAGATGAATCGGATACTTATATTCTTTCAACACTTCACATTATATGTAACATGGAAGAGCCAGTTTTTGATAATTGCACCAAGAGCAGTGTACTCAGCCCAGATTCTATGACAAAGCCAGTTTGAGTGCTTTCTCAGTCAGATAGTAGGTATTGGAAGCTATGTGACCTACACACACACACACACACACACACACACACACACACACACACACCTTTTTACATCTTATAGTAATATATAAGTAAAATAATCTTGTATAACATATAAAAATAATCTAATCAGAATTGAAGAGAGAAAATAATGTTATAAGCAGATAATTTTCAACATTAATAAGTAAGCAATTTCTGTATTTACTTTCATGTTTTTGTGGGACTGTTTTGGGGCTTTTTGTTTTTTGGTACTGGAGATTGAACCCAGGGGCACTCAACCGCTGAGCCAATCAACAGCCCTTTTCCTATTTTATTTAGAGGGAAGGTCTCCTTGAGTTGGTTAGGGCCTCTCTCATTCAACAGCAAAGGCTGGCTTTGAACTTGAGATCCTACTGCCTCAGGCTCTTGAACCACTGGGATTACAGGCATGTACCACTGCACCCACCTTTGTGGGACTGTTTTTTTGATCAGAATTTATTTTTTTAAAAGTGAATGCTATGAACTTGGTTTATATATACACATGCACACATACACACACAGCAGCAAGATTTAGTATTGTTTTAATATTACTTTGCAGTACTCAAAATAACTAGAAAAAAATGAAGAAAGAATATTTTGAATAAGGAAGAAGAAAAATCTAAAAAATGAAAAGAGAAAAGATGCAATCTTTATAAATAGTAAAACATGTCCAGAATAAAGGAGAAAAAAGGTAAATCTTTTTTGGACAAACCCAAAAAAGAAATATGACATGTTCATAATGAAATTATACACTATACAAAACCAAAAGGCAGGCATATGGTCCTGTTAAGATGAATTTCTGGATTCAAGAGTCCACAGGATTTACAGTCAGGCCAAAATCTCACCTTTACTGAGAATTCGACTTTCATATTAACAGGAAGCTAAATTATATTGTTACATACATTTTGTGTACTCAGCTGAAAACCTCTTATGTATTTTGTTTCAAACAATTTTCCAAAGACAAATACTTAGTATGCATCTGCCACACAGTTAGTTGCCACCACTGTGACAGCCTAGCCACTGGAATCCTCTGCTACTGTTTCTTATTTCTCAATTTTGCTTTCAGAGAGAAACTGAGTGAACATTTGAGTGTATGTAACAATATTCTTTATGGTCAGAGAACAGTCTGCAGAAGTCATCACTCAAAGGCAATTCTAGAAATTTTACTTACAGAAGCTTCTTCCATAATTCTGAACATTAAAATAAATATATTTTGTAAATGTCACAGTTATCGGCATTTTTCAGGGTGCTACTTTAAGAAAATAATGTAAACATTAAAACAGAACATCAACATTTAGGTATAGGACAAACTTTAATGAGTAAAATTCAGTAAGTGTGTAATTTTCCCTCATCTATAAAAATAATCATCTAATAACAGAACGTAATATTTGGGGAAATTTTTTATTAATAGTGCCATAAGACATTCAGTCATTGTAATCCAGGCATATCTTTTTTACAATGGTGGGCATTTATTACGGCTGGCTGGCATTAGAAAAATAGTACAAGACTCCCAGGACAGAATTTTTCTCATGCTGAAGTAAAGTGGTACAGAGTATCATCTCAAAATCTGAAACTCACTGGGTAGAAATACTAAACCATGGTCATTAAGAACCACATTTATATATTTGTTTCTATATGATCAAATGCCAAGACCTTATTAAATTATAAATGTTTATGTATTTTTCTTCTAATAGTATACAAAATCTAAAAAGGAAAAAGAATTCACCCTTTTTTATCTCTCAGTAGTTAAAAAAAAAGGAGTATCTTAAGATAGCAGTGACTGTCTGCATCTGCCTCAGGTGGTCCTCTGGTACTGCCATAAATCTCACTTCTGTTGCAATCAAGAAGCTGCACAGAAATTAACATCTGCCAAATATCTGATTTCTGGAATGAAGTGGGTAGGGACACTGCTAATTACACGTATGTTTGAGATACACTGAAATGATCATCCATGAAAATTTGCACAAAAATTGTAAGTTTAATAAGTGCCTATGGCAATCTTGTCACCACATTAGGGACTCAGATATAAAAATTAAATAAGATATGATATCTTGAAGAAGCTAACTAAAGAGAGGGAAATAACAATGGTTACAAGAACATGAAAAAAGTGATTAAGACAAATGCAAAAGTATGATGAGAACAGGAAGGAACTCCAATAACAGAGATCAGGACACTGAAGCAGTAAAGGCTTGGACTGTTTGAAAGACTAATAGGAACTAGACACATTATACTAGTGACAGTTTAGAAGGAACAGCATGAAAAAAGAAAGTCCCACAAAGCAAACCCAGCCTAGCAAAAAAGGGGGATATGGTATCACAACAAAAAACAAGACCAAAAGGTTTAGACCAGAATCTGGTTTAAGCAAAGTATTTATTATGTGCAAGGCACCAGTTTGGTATGAATGTGCCAGGATATACTAGACCCTGTGCTGAAGAGTGAAGATTGGAAAAAATAAAACAAACAAAAAACAGTCAATAGACTTGATTCTTATGGTCAGGAAACACAGTTAATGGACAACATAGATGACTACACAAGTGATAACACAGTAGAATATATATATATATATATATATATATATATATATATATATATACACACACATACACACACACACACACACACACACACACACACACACAGAGCAGATATAATAGGAAAGCATTTATACAGGGAACATAAAGCAAGGGACCCAAATCAAGCCACAGATGGTTGGGAAGGCTTCCCAAAGGAACTGTTATATCAGGTGAAATCCACAGACTGAGTAGGAGGAGTAAGGCTACAGTGAAGAAAGTTCAGAGCAGGGTCACCCTGGGAAAGGAAAGCAGTTCAATAAGGATAGAATAGATCATGCAGTTGGGAGATATGGCCAGAGAGGTAAGCAAGCACCAGGTCAGAGAGAGCTGGTAAACCACTTTAAAGAAAGTAGATTTTTAACCTTGGAGCACTGTGAAACCCAGGATTGGGTAAAGCAAGTCCAGACCTAGCAAATCAGCTGAGCAGCAATGATTATGATTGATAGGAGATAGGACAGATGCCTGGATTAAGATGCCAGTAAAATAGAAAAGATTAATTTCAGAAATATCTAAGAAGTAAAACCAAAAGGTCTTGTTTGGGATTTCACTGCATGGGAGAGGGGCAGAGAGAGGTGAGCCAAAAATGAATTCCAGGTTTCTGGCTTAAGCAACCATAGTGGTTGAGACAATGGCTCTACAGCCGAACTCACAGCTCTGTCACTTAGCTGGGAAAACCTGGACTAGTTATTCAACTTCTTTGCCCCTCAGTTTCCTCATGCACAAAGTGGAGATGATAGTAATACCTCCTCCCAGAATTAATGACTGAATTCATATGAACCATATAAGTACTGAGGGTTAGCAATTATTATCATCAGCACCAATGGCATATGACATACAGGTAGAAATATTGCCTCAAAGAAAATGACAAGCTCAATTTTAGACGTATTGAAGTGAAGTGTCTGTAGAACCTCCAAGTAGCAAAGGGTACATAATGGCTTTGACCTAAGAAGGGACTTTTGGATATAGGTTTTAGAGTTAGGGGACATGAGCACAGGGCCTAAACAGAATGTGTAGAATGAGAACAAAGAAACCTGGACAACCTTATGACAAACAGAGACATTCAATGAAGAAATGGATAAAAAGAACCTGCAAAGGAATCTGAGACCAGAGAAGTAGGAGAAAGTATGAAGATCCAAAGGGAAGAGCATTTATCAAGAAGAATCAACAATGCCAAATGCTGCCAAGAGGGTAAAGAAAATAGAAGAGAAGAAGTGTTCATTAGATTTAGAAATAAAATATTTGCCCTTAAAGATATAGGTGAGATGGCCTTTGCTGTCCTTTTGGAAGGTGAAGTAAAATGTAGGATCACAGTCTACTTGCTGAGTCCTATTAGAGAGGAAAAGGAAAACGGGGAATGAACTTTTAGAAGATCCTTATATTTAGAGGGAAAAGAAGAAAGCAAAGCACCGCAGGTTTTAATCTGGACAGACATAAACTGAGGCAAATGTAAAAAGCATAAGTAAGGCACAGTCAGAAATGGTCAGTTAATTCAAATAGATTGGTTCACAATGCATGAAAGAGCATTCTGAGTGGTAAAATTTAAAAAGCAGATTGAAACAATGTTTAAAGTTGTGATGACTGAACATGGAAGGACACAAATATTTAAATATCTTAAGTACTTCCCTATTCTTAAAGTTTCAGCTCATATGCCACCTTTTAAGTGTCACCTCTTCAGGTAAAGATAGGCTCTCTTTTTTCATGTCCTCAAAATACTTTCTACTTTCATTTCTTAGGACACAGCATTATAATTGTTTTCTAAACCCTAAAATTCTCAAGGAAATATGAATTCAAGAACAATTTCTAAACAAATGTATACATGATTACATTGGAATGGTATTTTATGAAGGCTGGCTGTTATCAGTGTCTAAAATGGATTAGTAAAGAAGAAACCAGAGACCAATTAGACAGGAAGGCTTGGGGCCAGGAAGGGAATATAGGAAAGTGGGATGTCTACAAGAGATGGCTCTAAGGCAATCATGATAGAATTTGAAGGTTGAAAAAAATAATAAAATAAAAATAATATTTTTTTGTTTTTTTACTTTTTTTGGTTGGTGGTACTGAGGATTAAACCCAGGGGCATTCACCACTGAGCTACAGCCCCAATCCTTTTGGCATTTTTTATTTTGCAACAGAGTGTTCCCTAAATTGTTGAGTTAGCCTCAAACTTGCCATCCTCTTGCATCAGCCTCCTGAGTTGGCCACTATGTGCCACCATGCCCAACTCAAAGTAATAAATATTTTTTAACTCGTAACTTTACTTGGAAATTCATCCTAAGAAAACATTCAGATTTTTGCATACTTTGGTATTATTTATAAGAGTAGACAACTGGAATTTTAATTCTAATTTTGAACAGAGCCTAGTTAAACAGTAATGTGATAGAGTACCACATATATGCCCTTTTTAAAAAAAGTTTTTATAATAAAAATAATACTGTCTCTTTTTCACAGAAAGTGAGTCAGTGTTCAGAAAATCAAATCACAAAAGCTAGTTTTGAGACTTAATGACTAAAAGAAAAAAAAGGGGGAAACCATAACTTGAAAGACAATGTTGTCATTTTTGTTGTTGTTTATACTCTAGTAGAAATATAAAGCAAGTCAAGAACAAGAAAAGTCAGGGTACTTAGACATTCCACAATTGCTATTATAGAAACAACCTATTTGCATAATGTTGCATAATTGGTATTATATTTGAAGATAAGTGTGTTTTCCAAGTGTTCTCTAAGGATGAGGGAAATGGATAAGTAATTGGTAAATGTAGGAATCAGAAAAACTAAAGGTTACAATAAAGGAAATCCTTTATGTATTTTTCCACTTAAACAAAACTTACATACAGCCAAGGAGATCACAGAGAAATTTTGGAAAAGGAGGAAAAAACCTACAAAGAAGATGTTTTTATAATATTTGGAACAGAAAAACTATAAACTTATTAATTACAGTTCAAAGAACATGGGCCTTAGCATCAAACAGACCTGACTTTAATTTATGGTACCCTTATTCAGTAGCTATAAGGCCCAGGGCAAGCTGCTAAAGGGAGCTGGTTTGATCAGGTGTAGCATAGGGCAAGCTACTGCCTAGCTTGGTTGGGAGAATTAAGTGATATGGATGAGAGTGGCTGGTGAGCAGAGAGTAGTTATGAGCTTAGGATGCTACACTCAGGGTGATTCAGCAGGTCTGAGCCTGGATAGTTTTGCAAGCCTCCATGGTTGATTCTACTGCACGGGCAAGATAAAAAACATGGGTACGATTCAATCCTTAGTACATGGTAGGTACTTGATAAAGGTTAGATGGTATTTTTTTTTTAAAGGTGGTCATGCTTCTTTTCATTAAATACAATGAAAAGATCTGTCCTAAATGAGCAGCTCAGATTTTTGGCTACTAGAGGTGGGGGAGGATAAAATGAAAAGAGAAAACAAAAGAATTGCCACTCATAAGCTAAAGTATGGCACCTGAAGACATGACATGGAGAGACCCCAAAGATTTCTAACATGTGGTTATATATAATTCTGCTGAGCAAATCTGAATAATTTCTGCTTCATGTATGTATCTCCAAGTCACTTGGGTGACCTATGTACTTACCCACTAGTCAGTATTTTGTTGTACTTTATTTATCACCATCAATAGACAGAAGTTTTGTTCCTTGTACAATGACCTCAAAAGAAAGTCAACTGCTAATCTACAAAGATATTTGCAAATTTCAGGAACTGGAAAAGGTCTCAGAAAATATCCTAGCAAATGTCAAAGGTCTATTGTACAATAACATTTTTTTTTAAATATAAGGGAAAGTTCTTGTATTTCATAAATGGTTTCCAGCAATAAAAAGCCACATGAAAAGGTCAGAGTACATGGTATACAAGGCACCCCATATTTCAGTAGTTTGTCAGTCTGCCTTTCTTCCTTGCCCTCTACCACAGGATGGCTATTAGGAAGGGTAACTGACTTGCAGTCCTGAGACAGGCTCACATATTGAAACAAATGAAATGTGAGCCACACAGTGATGGCCTCTGCTGGCCTCCTAGACAAAGTCACTATAGACAACAAACAGACTGGATTGTCAGCAGATAGCTGTGAACTAAGCAAAAAGTCCAAGAAGTTAAAATGATATGACAATGCTGATGAACATTGGCTATCTACGACTGGTCTACTGCTTTTGCTTCCAGTTTTCTCAGTGCAAATGAGAACAATTGTAGAACAAAATGACTTCATCTGGAAACACACAAACTAAAGTTGTGACTGTATGGGGTATTAAATTTTTTTATATTAATGACTCCAAACAACCTTCTTAAATATTGTCTCTTGCTTTACAACTGGTCTTTAGTTCTACTGGGTTGATTTTCTTCCTAGGTGACTACTCAGGTCCATACAGGTCCTGACTCTGTGCCCTTTCTTGTACTCTTTCTTAGCCATCCTTGTTTTTTCAGCCTGTCCAAATCACATGTACTCTCTAATGTCCAAGGGAAATTCAGCATCTTTCAGAAGCCTTACCTGAACATTTCAGTAGTACACAATCTCTCTTTATTAAATACTCTTATAATTATTTGGCATAATATCTATGTACTATACACAAAATATAGCATTTAACTATACCATGTGATACACATGAGAGCATCTAAAAATAATATAATTCTTATCTACCCATGAATGCTGTAATATCTTAAAGACAAAGTTATCACAAATAAGACATACTATGAAACAAATGTCAAGTGTTTTATCCCACACTCATAGCTACTCTAGCCTAATTTCAAGTTGTTTCGAATGCACACACTTGTGCCGCCCAATGGTGAAAGTAATTATTGCATGATTACAACTCAGTAATTGGCTTACAAAATGTACAACAAAATCAAATAATGAACGGGCCAAATGATTACTTATTTGAAATAAAACACTTAAGATATTATTGTTAAACATGATAAAGCACCAGAGATGATGACAAATGGAAATAATTTTTGGTGTTATGACAACTACATTATAAATTTGTTACACAAGCAGAAAAAAAAAATCTTCTTCAGATGAACCCTTTCCTCTAAGTCAGCATCTTACTTTTGAGTTTGGTTTATTCCAGCAGTGAGAAAAAAATTACACAATCACATACTGAAAGACTCTGTGATTAGGTACACATGAAATAAATCACCCATAACAGATGCCTATCAGTATATACAAAATGCTCTGCAAAGAGCATGCTAGAATATTATATTGTCTTACTTTTCAGATAAAATTTTTAAATTATTACATACAAATAATATTGACTGAGTCCCTTATGTATAGGACCTTCCACAGAAGGTTATGATCTAGCAGGATTATAAAGCAAGTACACAAATGGTGGCAATCAAGGTACTAAAGGTAAACTTGCTGCAATTATTATTATCAAAACAACATATTTGTGTGATTTTACCTAACTGGTGCTATATTTAAGATAAGTATGCTTTCCAAGTATTCTCTATCTTGGTAACTTTTCTTGTTTTACATTATTAGACCTATATTCTAGTAACTTTGATGAGATACTTCACCTCAGTTTCTGCTTTGGTTTTGTATTACAAGTGACAACTATAATGTAGGGTTGTTATGAGAATTAATTGAATTTAGACGTAAAAAACACCTACCATAATGCTTGGTATTTATTAAATGCTAAAATAATGTTAGCTACAATTACTATTTTAACAATAATCAATATTTCTTTTTGCATTTCTAGCTGAAATAAATGGAGTCATCTAAATTGCCATCTTGTTGTCTAGCTGAAGCAAAAGGGATCATCTGTATCTGTCTCTCTCTCTCTTTTTACTAATATATGCTGGGTGGGTAAGGGTGAGGATTAGAACTAGTTCTGACAGGAAAAATTACTAATTGTGGTTATTAGTTAGTGCTTTGAGTAATGACTAAGCAATACACATTTCCTAAGTGTGTAGCAAAGTTATGAATCAGTTTGCTTTTAAAACATTTCCAAGGTTTCAGAACAGAGGGCTTTATGAATATATTCTTATCCACTATAAAATAATTTCTCATTATTATTAATGTATCCTGCCTACATTTAGGAAGATCTTTCTTGGCAAAAAGATGTGCTCCAAAGTCAAACACTGTTAACAGAGCCATCTAGTAGATGAATGTGTTACATGATGTCAGAATTTTTTTTTTTTAAAAAAAGCATTAAATATAGAAACCATATTGGTGACCAAAAAGAATGAGTCCAAATTAGACGCTATAGTAAATGATACCACATAGGAAAAGAGGGAAAAGAGAGAGAGAAAGGAAGGAAAGAAGTATCACCAGCGTAGGGTCTTGGTACCATTTTGCCTATTCCACAGGGATGATGAATTATATCCTTCATGACCTTCAATGGGTTGATGGGCTCCCTATTCACAGATAATGTGATCCCAAACTCACATGTCCATGCCACATGTGTGTAAACACAATTTAAAAACAAGCCAAACTAACAGGGACAACACTCTTGATGTACCATTTCCATGTGATTTTGGACTGGCAGTGTGTGTAAATTTCTTTAAAATCATGAGTGCTTAGTTGTTGAAAAGCTTCAACTGAACAGGTTATAGTTCGTATCTTAAAGCACATTAGACACTAAAGGAACAAAGGGAAAGAAGTAAGAACTTTGTAATTTTACTTATATAATTGTTAAAGACTTTCCATATTAGGCACAGGCAGTTCTATGACAGTGTAGCAATTACCAGGTGAAGTTAACTATGTGTCACAGATGTCAACATTATACAATGTAAAGACCTATATATAAAGCATATAAAGTTTAGCAATTTTGCCACTTTATTAAAAAAAAAAGAGATGAGTGCTTACCTTCTCTTAGACGCTCTACCACAAAAGTAAAGCCGGTAGTTCTGGGATGTAAGACATATTCATATTTCTGAAGTCCATTTTTTTCAGCAAAATCATTACTTCGAGCTTTGCTGTTTTCTAAACAAAACAATGGACCATTAGAAATCATCAAATAAAGGGTAACAAATAGTGAGGTAAGGAAAGAAGTGCAGAATTTCCTTGATAAAAATGGCAAGTATTATTCTGTAATTACTGAACACAGAATACTAAGAAGATACAAACATTTTAGATAGGCCATTACAAAGATTCTTGACTAATTTAATGGATTTTTAAAACTTTTTATAACATGGTATCAATTGATTTTTTACATGAAAGTTTCCTGAAATCTATATTCAAATCTTTTAAATGCTTTAGAAGATTTCATAAAAGCCAATATGCAATGAAAACTGAAATAAAACACTAATAAATTAAAACTTTAATAAAATAATCCTTATGTAATTATAACAAGTACTAAAATTTTTTTTAAAATGCTAATAAGACTTAAAAACTAACAAAATATAAGGATCTAGCTATCTAAAAGAAACAACTAGCAATCATATATATCAGATTAACATTTTTTTAACCCAATAATTTAGGCCTTCAATGCAAAGTAAAATATCTGCCTTGCTCAGGCAAAGGACAGGCTAATATTACTAACCAAAACCACTCCATAACAGAATGGGCACATGATTAGCACATCATGTACAAACATCTGAAGATGGTTTGGCTGAATATAGTTACAGAGTAGAGTGTATGTTCCAATTGTTGGTGAAACCTTCTTTTTCCATTCCATGAGGTAACTTGCAAGTTCCAAGAAGAACCAAACCCATTATTCAGCAAATACATTTGGTAAAAGTAAAGTGTTCAGAAATTTGGCCTCGACTTTTGGGAGCGATCACAAAATACCCTCTGATGACAGTAGATGGTAGAATCTGCAGTCCTCAGCTACACTCTACAAATTTCACATCTACATAAATACAACTTTTCCTAGGAATAAATTTACTAAGCCGTCCAAACCTCCAGAAACCACAGATGCATTCTATAATACTAAAATATTCAAAGAATACTCTTATAGGAGGTATTACATCATGGTACAATAAAAAAAAATGGAATCCAATACCCACATATTTCAAGCAAATAAAAAGGAAAGGTCCTAAATATGTAAAGTAAAAAGCTGTTTACATTAGTTTTTGAATTCTGTGGGCATGGGGCTACAAACAGTATTTCTGTTGCAAGTAGATGGCAGACCTTATATGGAATCAGGAATCCCAGAGACAACATAAATATGAACAGTAACTACTTGTTAGTTTGCTCTTCCAATTTGTCAAAGACTGGGGATTCTGAAGACAAAAACTGAATTCTCAATTAATGTGCATACAAGTACAAATAGTTCTAAAATGTACAGTCACAACACGGGAAAGTAGAAACAGAGAGAGAGAGAGATTAGATGCAAATTTTCCTCTTGACCCTACTTTACCTACCCACCCCCAGACTCTGTTCTTATTAGTAATTACACTAACATCCTACTTTCTGACCACAACCTCCTATCAACTCACTCCCTGAAACTCCTTCACTACAGCACTCCTTCCACCCACAGGACTGCAGGCCACTCTCTCCTTCTCAAATCAGCCAGGCATGTCCCCACCTCAGGTCTATGCAGCTTTTCTTCCCCTTTCCCACAGGGCTTCTCACCTACCATACAGATGCATGGTTTTCAAATTTAGTCCCTAGACAAGAAAGAGTAGAGATGCCTGCCCTAAATACCTTATATCCAATGGCATCCTGCCTTCTTCTGTTGTTCTCTCCTTATCTGGCCTTATTTTTCTGAACAGCACCTATGACAACCAGACCTACTTTTTGTAACTTACTTATCTCTTCCCTCATATTAACTTCATGAAAG
This sequence comes from Spermophilus citellus, assembly GCF_964194105.1. Classification (NCBI taxonomy): domain Eukaryota; kingdom Metazoa; phylum Chordata; class Mammalia; order Rodentia; family Sciuridae; genus Spermophilus; species Spermophilus citellus. The sequence continues at coordinate 92,474,494 of NC_138193.1, forward strand.
AAGGAACTCTGTTTTGTACATAAAGACCCAGAAACATATATATCTATTAAATGAAGATGTTTTATATACAAGGGTGTTAAATTGTATATAAAATTGTAACTGTGTTAAAGTCTGGAAGCTTTCCTTTCCAAATAAGGGAACTGGAACTCTAAAGTACAATATTCCAATTGTGATATTTAATTTTATGTGTCAACGTGACTAAGCCACTGTACCCAGGTACTTGGTCAAACATTATTCCAGATGTTTTTAAAGATATATTAATATCTAAATCTGTAGACTGAGTAAAGCAGACTATCTTCTACCATGTGGGAAGGCCTCATCTAAATTAACTGAAAGCCTTAACAGGAAAAGATAGTGTGCCCTTCCCTTCTCCACAAGGAAGAAGGACTTCTGCCTCCAGGCAGCCTTTGGATTCAATCTGAAACTCTTCCCTGGGGCTCCAACCTGAGGATGGGCCAAGCCTTCATCAATGCAAAAGCCACTTCCTTAAAATAAGCCTTAATCTCTTTCTCCCTATTGGTATACTGTTTCTATTTCTCTGGAGAATACCAATATGTCAATATAATATAAAACTACTCAACCTTTTCAAAGAATATATAATGATGTGAATATTACAATATAACATGAAGGGAAAAAGAACGAAGTATGATCTTAGTTTTCCAATTTTTCTAATACATAGTATTAGAAAAAAGTTAAACAATAATACATGGAGATAGAATGCATGCAAGGTCATATTTAAATGCACTAATTTGGAAATGTACAAGCAAATTTAATTCAAAATTTAAAGAAAATTATAAAATGTTCTCTTTATAATTAAAAATTCAAATTGAAAGTTAACTGGTAACCAAAAACACTATTTTTCAATTTTCCAAATTGAAAATATTTTCTTAGCCCTTTTCAAATCATTTTTTTCTAACTCATATAATTCTGCAACACAACAAAACAAAACACCAGACCCCACTTTTTATTTCATTAGGGCAAACAGTTTGGCTTTTGTAATTTGGCCTTAAGATGTAAATGCCATTTTAACTTATAAAAATATATGCAGTGGAGGAGCTGGGGTTGTGGCTCAGTGGAAAAGCTCTTGCCTTGCATGCATGAGGCACAGCAATCAATCCTCAGCACCACATAAAAATAAACAAAATAAAGATATTGTATCCATCTACAACTAAAATAAAAAAACTTTTTAAAAATATGAAATAGGAAACACACTGGACTCCAAACGCCTGCGACTAGATGTAAAGTTCATCACCTATAAAAGAAACCTGAGAAAAAATATAAAATGAAAAACATTTTGAATATATTTTATAGATTCTAAAGGTCTAATGTATGGAATATGTTAACACTAATATATGGAACATGTTAACACTAATGTACCAGAGGAACAGCAACATATGAACTTTTTCCCATTAGTGTTTATTTATCATTATTATATTATTTTTATTGTTGTTATAAAGTTCCAAAACTGACGTTCTTTAGTGTACATTTTGTCATTCACAAAAATAAATCAGGATGTAATTCAGTCAACTGTTTTCTATACTCCATCAAACGAAACTGACATTTCAATATCCAAGGTTAGGCTTCATACATTCTAAGTCTTATAAAATTTAAATTGGCTATCTTCCCAGTTTAATTTCTAAAGGTAGTTTGTCACTGGAAATCAATTAACTTAAAACCTACAATGGATCTATTTTCAAGCTTAAGCAACAGGTAGCCAATATTAGCCTTCATATTATCCCCTTTGATCCTGACTTTAAAATTTTAACCATAAAATCAAACAGATGTTACACAATAAGCATGTATTTTAGAGACTGTCCCAGTAATAAGTATTTCCATGGTTCAGCTCCATCTGTAATAGATAAGTCAAAGATCTCTTTGTTGCTATCTTTGGTAACTGTTTCCCCAAAATACCTTAGTTTCCCTTATCAACCTCAGTTGTGGCTCAGTCAATCCTCACTTACTTAAATATTTCTATAAATTTTATTTTTTATTATGAACTCTTTTTGGGTAATTTGTTCCATAAATTATTATGTCCATGTTTTGAATTACTATTTACTTGTTCTCTTTTTTAAGCTCTAAGGGTTGCCCTTCTTTGTTTAGTATGTTCTTCCTTTCCATACTATTTGTTATTTTTTTAGACTTCCATCTACTCTGCTTTTGTCTGTTTTCCCTCATGCGGCACACATTCATCTACTGGATCCTTTAAATGTGCTGCTGTATCTTTCCTGAAAGATACCTTTAAGGTATTAAAGTTAAATTCTGCTCTTTCAAGTCCAAGGATTCTCTAGAACTGCTTCCTATGGAAGCTATGCCCTCTTCGCATCATTCCTCCTAGTATTCAACCAGGATAGTTCCACTTTTATCCATCTTACATTCTGGACTGCAAAAGAAGGTTTCATCTGTAAAAATGACCTGGGGTTTAAATAAGTGTTGTAGAAAACACTAAGTTAGTAACTATGATAGACTATAAAGTTTTGTTTTGTTTTGTTGTACTGGGGATTGAACCCAGGGGTGCTTTACCACTGAGCTATATCTCCAGCCTATTTATTTATTTAATTTTGAGACAGGGTCTTGCTAAATTGCTTAGGGCCTTGATAATTTGCTTAGGGTCTCACTAAGTTGCTGAAGTTGGATCTGAACTTGCGATTCTCTTGCTTCAGCCTTCTGAGCCACTGGGATTATAGGTGTGCACCATTGTGTGTGGCCAGAGTATACAATATTTTGTTTTTAATATTTTTGATATCTGGGAAGATAGAAAGTTCTAAACATGTCCTCCTGTTTTCCCTCTATAACTCAATAATGGCTGTTTTTTGTTTATTTGTTTGCTTTGTTTTTAAGGAAGAGATAATGTCTTTCCTGCCTACAAGAGGAATAAGGTTTAAATATCAAAAGAAAGGTAATTAAGTTAACTTAAATCAACAATAATTGAAATTAGTTACTATCAGATTCTTTTCTGATAAGGAAGGCACTGAAAGCAAAAAGAGTTTAAAGGATAAATAAATACCATGAAAGCAGACAAGAGAATATATAGAACAGAAGGCGGGACAAACTTCACCAAAAATATGATTAAAAATTTGCTTACATAAAGATAAAGCGTTGAAATATTAAAATATATTCTGGGGCTAAAATGTAAAGTTCTAGGATAGCAGTTGTGAATAACAACAATCACTTGGGCTTGCCTATAATAAATTCCATGGGCTGGAATCCTGGATCCTATAAATTAAATAGTGTCTAGGGCCTGACATCCTATTGATTAAATGAGTGACCTTGGGGCTGATCTAGTAATCTTGTTGGTATTCAGTTACTTCATCCAAGGAATAAGAAGTTTTAACTAGATGCTTTAAAATTCTGTGATACAAACCCAGGCTGTCTTACCTGTGAGATCAGTCCCTTCTGGGAATATGAGGAGCTGAAGTGGTTCATGGATATCACAAAAATAATCAATCATGTCTTCAAAATGGTTCTTGTCATCCTTCCACTTCCTATGAATAAAGATATAGGCAGCAGCCTGCATGGCCCAACCTGGAATAAATTTAATGAACATTTGCGCAGTTTCATTACCAATATCTACATATTATTACATATAACTTTTCAAGTTTTTAATTTTAGTATAAATTATTTACTATCATAATAACCAACCCTGATATGCCATAAATTCAGCACTAATTTTGGGTTACATAATAAAAGATAAACCAGAATATATTTTTAAGAGGGTTTAAAGGTTATCTTGGAATTTGCAAAATTCTCAAAAATCTCTTTTCAAGTCCAAACTAGCTATTAAAATATCAAGGCAATAAATTTCCCTGATATTTATCACTAACTCATCCAAGATTTTAAGAATCCTAACAAAACAGACATTACAACCAAGCTATCTACAAAAGATAAAAGAATGTGTTATAAGGTTTAGAAAGCAGTAAACAAAGAACTGTTGTCAGGTCATTTATTGTATTCTCTTGAATATTTACTTTCTTGTATTACTCAATCTCTAAATGCAATTGCTATTTTCAATGGTAGTCACTTTATTTAAAAGAAAAGGGGAATTGTGCAATGACTAGTAACATGTTGGCTGGAGCATATACTGTGGTCACGCTGCCTTTCTCCAGGACAAATGCGCCTTGCTGATGAAAATGCAGCCCTAGATTAGCCTTATTTCAGATGACCACCTAGCTCTCCCATGCCATGGAGACTGGAACTATTATGGGAGATGCCAGGCTCAAGGTGACCTATCTATAGTCTGGGTAATAGCTCACATGGAAAACTTGGGCCACACACAATAACTACCTAGGTCAACCCAATGTTCTTTCTGTCAGAAATTTCACCTAGGACCACAGGGAATTCAGTTCATTTCAACAATCATATTTCTTATTCTCAAGATTTACAATTATTTCTTTTTCATATTAGCCAATTTTTATGAGTTCACATGATTATAATAAAAGTAATGTTTACTGTGTGCCTGGTGCTATTCTATGTATTAGTTAATTTTCAAAATTAGTTTGTAAATTAGGTAAATTATTATCCCTATTTTGGGTGAGGAAACTGAGGCACACTGAGACCCAAACAACTAGTTAGTGGTAAAACCAGGTTTCAAACACAGGCTGTCTGGCCCCACAGCTAAAGTTTTAAATAATTATAGACTATATACTAAACAGTCTCTGTGCAATATATACCTAGATTCCTCTAAGGATATTAATTACACATAATTTAAATTATTCTTAGAAAATAATTTGTTACTCAGAGATTAGACTTTTTCATTTTTTTTTTAGTACAAAACTCATTCTCTTTAAAACCCTTTATTCATCTCAAATGTCTACTAATTTGGTTCTGTTTTCATATTTATGAAGGCTGTCCTATGCTGAGTTGACAGGTGGAATGCAGTTCTCCCTTTCATGTAAGAAAAAGTCCCCCTTAGGGAAAGAGAATGGTAGCAGTATCCATGAGGTTTTGCTGTAACACTTTTCTCATATTCTGTAGGGTCCTGGAATTCCAGAATAGACATAAAATGGTTAAATTCAACCTCTTGAATCTCTCCTCTTAAGAGTGAGATTCTTGGGGCTGGGGATGTGGCTCAAGAGGTAGCGCGCTCGCCTGGCATGCGTGCGGCCGGGGTTCAATCCTCAGCACCACATACCAACAAAGATGTTGTGTCCGCCGAGAACTAAAAAAAATAAATAAATATTAAAAAATTCTCTCTCACTCTCTCTCTCACTCTCCTCTGTCACTCTCTCTTTAAAAAAAAAAAAAAAAGAGTGAGATTCTTCCCCATGGAGCCTGTGCTTTCTTATGTTCATTTACATATCACTGATGTTTTTGAATCTTTTTTTTACTTCCTTTAGCTTAAATTTTTTCTCTCCTTTTTTCCATAAAAGTCACAGGAACAACTTGTAAGTTTTTTCCCTCTCCTTTTACTGACACGAGTGCATATTTTATCCATGTTTAAAGCAACAGATACTCATATTTTTTTGACCTGTTGAGATCCTCAAAATTTATGATGTTTATTTTATACTTTTATGAGCTAATTAATGACAATGCAAGTTATAAAATTTGGAATTCGGCTATATAACTTGTCTTTTTCATACTTTTTCCACTGTAGGACATACTGCCTTTATGCTGAATTTTTCTCCAGGCAAGGGCTGAGCACCTGGCAAATTTACAAAGAGAATCTGTGGATACTGGCATAGCTCTATGGCCACCATCTTTCTGAAATCCCATTTATAGTATCAGCACTGCATTCCCACAGCAGGTGTGAGTAACCCCTGAGCATTTTCCATTGTCCAAACCTAGTCCATAATTTTAGAACCAAAATTTATTTGACTTATTCCCTTTTACCAGACTTTAAAGTTGGCTACAAAGATCTATTTACTTCAATGTGTATTACATTATTCATTCTTTCTCAATATAAAGTAAGTCTATTCACTCCCCCCCCAAAAAAAAAACAGCTAAGGGAATCACAAGAACATCACTACTCTCCTAGTGCTCTAAATACTGAATCTCAAAGACAGGTGCTAATTTATCACCACTGTTTACATATTCATAATGTATGGTATGGGCTATTATCTATTGTGGGATTATGAATATGACACAGGAGGCAAAAAGTCCTGTGGAAGAGATAGTTATTCCCTTCAACAGTATTTTCAATTCTGAATAGATAGGAGTGTGATCAAGGAAATACTACCTGTATTAAATGAGAATTAAAAGTACTAGGAACAGATGCAAATTTTATGTGAAAATATTACATCACAAAGATCATGAGAAAACACTTCATTTACTGAGTGTGTACTTATATGTAACCAAAAGCAGTTATACAAACAAACCCAGAAATTAATTAATGAGTAAAGTTCTCAAATCTGCAATTTCTATCAGGTTATCATATGCTATTTAGACAAAGTTAGAGAAGCTGTATTGTCCCTTAACTCACATTACAAATTAGGTAATGCTCTCTTTATACTTCTTCTAAAATGAATATTGAGTGAAAGTGAACAATTAACTTTATGACCTTGTCCTATAATAATCCTGTTGTAGTATGCCTCTATTATTAGGTCTCAAATGTGCCTGTGCTGAAAATATAAGATAGAAATCAAAATGTGATACAGCAATTAAATACTATTCAAAGCAAACTTAATTCTAAACATAATTTCAAACTTTAAAAACTACAAAATGGAGAAAAATGGATAAAAACACTGCAAATTTCACTCCACTCCACAAAGAAAGATTATCAACACCAAGAGAACCTATGATCAGAGACATCTCTGCAGCAACTATCATGTGTTAGGCAGAAATAACTAAGCCTCCTCAAGATGTCCATACCCTAATTCCTTGAACTGTGAATATTAGATTACATGGCAAAAGGGAATTGAGGTTGTCAATCAACTGAATTTAGGATAGGGAGATTATCCTAGATTATTCTAGTGACTCAAAGTAATCACAAGGGTCCTTAAAAGTGGAAGAGAGCCAATGTATGGTGGTACATACCAGTAAACATAGATACTCAGGAGCTGAGGCAACAGGATCACAAGTTTGAGGCCAGCCTGGGCAACTTAGTGAGATCCTCTCTCAAAAATGAAAAAATTTAAAAAGGGCCAGGTATGTACTGAGTGGTAGAGTGCTTGACTAGTATAGGTAAGACCCTGGGTTCAATTCCCAGTACCACCATAAATAAATAAATAAATAAATAAATAAATAAATAAATAAATTTTTTAAAGTGGAAGAGAGAGACCAAAGAAGACTCAATATTTGAGTGACAGAATGTGTGACAAGGACTCAACCAACTCTTGTTGTCTTTGAAAATGGTGGAAGGGTCTAAAAACCCAAGGACCCCAAGGGCTATGGAAGCTAGAAGAGGCAAGAAAACAGACCCTACACAGGGCCTATAGAAAGGAACCAGGCTTGGTGGTCATTCCTCAAAAAAAGAAAAAACCAACAAATAAATGAGCTCACACTTCATCTCAAAGCCCTAGAAAAGGAAGAGCAAAACAACAGCAAATGTAGCAGAAGGCAAGAAATAATTAAAATCAGAGCGGAAATCAATGAAATTGAAACAAAAGAAACTATTGAAAAAATTAACAAAACTAAAAGTTGGTTCTTCGAAAAAATAAATAAGATCGACAGACCTTTAGCCATGCTAACAAAGAGAAGAAGAGAGAGAACTCAAACTACGAACATAAAGGGATGAAAAAGGCAATATCACAACAGATGCTACAGAAATACAGAAGACAATTAGAAATTACTTTGAAAACCTATATTCCAATAAAATAGAAGATAGTGAAGACATCGATAAATTTCTTAAGTCATATGATTTGCCCAGACTGAGTCAGGAGGATACACACAATTTGAACAGACCAATATCAATGGATGAAATAGAAGAAGCAATCAAAAGACTACCAACCAAGAAAAGCCCAGGACCGGATGGGTATACAGTGGAGTTTTACAAAACCTTTAAAGAAGAATTAATACCAATACTTTTCAAGTTATTTCAGGAAATAGAAAAAGAGGGAGCTCTTCCAAATTCATTCTATGAGGCCAACATCACCCTGATTCCGAAACCAGACAAAGACACCTCAAAGAAAGAAAACTACAGACCAATATCTCTAATGAACCTAGATGCAAAAATCCTCAATAAAATTCTGGCGAATCGAATACAAAAACACATCAAAAAAATTGTGCACCATGATCAAGTAGGATTCATCCCTGGGATGCAAGGATGGTTCAATAAACGGAAATCAATAAATGTTATTCACCACATCAATAGACTTAAAGATAAGAACCATATGACCATCTCGATAGACGCAGAGAAAGCATTCGACAAAGTACAGCATCCCTTTATGTTCAAAACATTAGAAAAACTAGGGATAACAGGAACTTACCTTGACATTGTAAAAGCTATCGATGCTAAGCCTCAGGCTAGCATCATTCTGAATGGACAAAAGTTGAAGGCATTCCCTCTAAAATCTGGAACAAGACAGGGATGCCCTCTCTCACCACTTCTATTTAATTTAGTCCTTCAAATACTAGCCAGAGCAATCAGACAGACAAAAGAAATTAAAGGCATAAAAATAGGAAAAGAAGAACTTAAATTATCACTATTTGCAGACGACATGATTCTACACCTAGAAGACCCAAAAGGGTCTACAAAGAAACTACTAGAACTAATAAATGAATTCAGCAAAGTGGCAGGATATAAAATCAACACGCATAAATCAAAGGCATTTCTGTATATCAGCGACAAAACTTCTGAAACGGAAATGAGGAAAAACACTCCATTCACAATATCCTCAAAAAAAAAAAAATAAATAAAATACTTGGGAATCAACCTAACAAAAGAGGTGAAAGATTTATACAATGAAAACTACAGAACCCTAAAGAGAGAAGTAGAAGAAGATCTTATTTTTTTTTTTACTGATAAATACTGTGTAATGCTTTAATTTACTGTGGTAGATACAAAAATCAAGAATTCATAACAGATTATTTATTAAAAAAGTAACAACATGAATTTTCTAGCTGTTTAAATTAACAAATGTAACAGTAGTGGTTTTATTTTATAAATGAGGTATTATTACAATGGAAACCAAAAACAGCATAAATAAATAAGGGGGAGTTTTCCCAGCGCCAGCGCCCATCAATGGTCCTGCTCGGGGATGCACACACAGCTCACGGCCGGAGGGGGGTAGCAGCCGCCGCCTCCAGGTGCAGGCTCTGCCCGGCCACCGCCGCCACCGCCGCCGCTGCCACCAGAGCCCCAGGCGCGCTGAGGTCCCCGCGATGGGGCTGCTGAGGCTGTCGTTGCTGGCGTGAGAAGGGGCAACAAAGTCGCCCGGCTCTGGGATCCCCTGCTGCCTGCATGGATGTCTTCAGCTTTGTGAAGATTGCAAAGCTCTCGAGGCACTCTGCTGTTTTATGAGACAGGCATTAGTGTCCCCACTTACAGTTAAGGAAACTGAGGCACAGAACAGTTCAGTGGCATGAGGTCACACAGCTGTTTTCACTTTTAGAGTTGCTGGTTGAAAAGAAGGACTTGGGAGATAAGCGAAGATGGCGGCCAAGGGAGTGCAGCACACCAGTACGCTGCGCCACTGTGCGGGAGAAACACGAGGTGAAATGGCTGAAGGCTACCTTGGTGGGAATCCCCAGTGAAATTGAGGTGCTCCAGAATCTAGAGGTCAGAATTCCAGCCCGCGGGATTCGGCTGCAGGGGCTTGGTCGCGGGCGATTTCTCCGCACGGAGGGAAGCAGTACTTGGTCGGCGGACCGCCCCGTGGATGGAGTCTGGGACGCACCCGAGTTAATTAGCCACGAGGTACCAGAGCGGGATTACAGCGAAGCGGATTCTGCAGGCTCCTGCCAGTGGCACACTGGCCGCGCTGAGTGCTGAATTCCAGCTTTGAAATAGAGGAGAGAATCGGTCCAGTTCGATTCCCGACACCGGTCGGAACACGGAGGAGGACTGCAGCCGCCATCATGGAGAGCTGATGCAATCATCCCTGTTTTCTACTGATCTCAGCTCATTCAACTACAGAACAGGTGATTCCAGGCTGGTATTTGCGCAGACAGATCGCTCAGGCTCGGGACTGGAAACTCTGAGGAGAATACTCTTCAGGCCTCACCCCTGGCAAGGCGGGCGCCGGGCTTTGAGCGGCCAGATTCTAGTTCCCCGGGTTGCTTTGGCCCAGGGCGGGAGATCCTTCTTGGCCCGGGGCTAGGGAACCCGCGGCGACTGTGTCTTTGACCCTGCCCCTGTCTGAGCGTACACTGAGCTGGGAGAGGTTGGAGCTGCCAGGCTCGGGCTCCCGGGGCTGCCGGGGCCTGAGGCTGGGGTACCTCTGTGGAGCCTGCTCCGAGCAGAGTGTGGCAGGGATCGGAGAGGCTGGGTTCTGGCTCTCGTGGCCGCTTGAGCCCAGGGCCGCGGAGCCTGCGGGGACCGTGAGCTGAGGCCAGCCACAAGTGAAACTTGCGACGAGGGGCAGCGGGACTCTGTCTCCTGGAACAGTTTTGACCCGGAGCTGGGGAGCCCGCGGGAAGTGCGTCTTAGACTCTGCTCCCAGGGGAGCGTGCACCGAGCAGGGAGAGTTAGGTGCAGCCAGGCTTGGGCACCGAGCAGGGAGAGTCTGGTGCGGCCAGGCTTGGGCTCCCGGGGCGGCTTTGGCCTGGGATTGGGGAACCCGCGGCGGTAGCCCTGAGGAGCCTGCTCCTAGCAGAAAGTGGCGGGGATCGGAGAGACCGGCTCCTGGCTCCCGAAGCGGCTCTGGCTCAGGGGTGTGGATCCTACAGGGACTGCTTCTTGGTCCGGGTCCTGCTGGGTGCTGCGGGGGCCTGGAGGGCAGAGTGGAGCTGCCTCCTGTGCCCAGAGCAGGCTAAGGGTCCCGCCGGTGTGGTATCGCGACACCCCAACTGCAGCTGGGGCCGAGGAGAGTAGCCGCCCACGCCTGGAACAGGACCAGCGACCCGACAGCAGGGTAGCCAAGTCAACCCACTTGGAGTGGAGGCCGTGAAGAGCTGCCGTCTGACCCTGCAAGGTAGGCAGTCCTGCGTCCCACTGGCAGGACAGGCTCAGCAGCCGGCCAGTGTGGTGGACAAGTTGCATTGAGGCAGTCACGTCACACTGGTTGGAGTGGGGGTTGAACAGAGCCGCCGCCAGCGTCCGGAAGGAGCCCAGAGACCCGTTGGAGAGGCAGTTAGGTACCCCCACTGGGAGTGGGGGTTGAGCAGAACTGCCGCCCAGGCCCGCAGGGTGGGCAGATCTGAGACCCACCGGCGGAACAGGCTTGGAGGCCGACCAGCGTGGTAGACACGTCACATCAATTGGAGTAGGGGTGGAGAAGAGCTGCTGCCCACGTCCGGATCAGGACCAACGGTCCGAGGACGTGGTAGGAACGTCACCGCAATTGGAGTGGGGGCAGAGTAGAGCAGCCACCCGTGCCCGCAGGGCGGGCAGACCTACGACCAACCAGCGTAGTGGATAGATCACCCTGATTAGAGGAGGATCACAGCCACTACCCGCCCTACAAGAGAGATATCCCAAATATACAAGAGCAACATAAATAAACAGGGGGAAAAATTTCAAAAACACAACAGTTTCACGAAGCAGAAAGAAACGCAAGCAACATGAAAAGACAAGGAAAGAAAGGACCACAAGCAATGCAGGTCAACTCAACTCTAGAAGAGGTAATAGCTGCAACAGATGGAATGTCAGATAAAGAGTTCAGGATATACATGCTTCAGATGATCTGGAGTCTCAAGGAAGACATGAGACAGCAAAATCAGACAATGAAAGATCACATTGACAAGGAACTACAGAAACAAATCCAGGAAGTAAAAGATCAATTTCACAGGGAGTTAGAAGTAATAAAAAAACAAACAAATAGAAATCCTAGAAATGCAGGAAGCAATAAACCAACTTAAAACCTCAATTGACAATACTACCAGCAGAATAGATCACTTAGAAGATAGAACATCAGACAATGAAGACAAAGTATTTCAACTTGAGAAGAACATAGACAGTTCAGCAAGACTGCTAAGAAACCATGAGCAGAACATCCAAGAGATATGGGATAACATTAAAAGACCAAACTTAAGAGTCACTGGGATACAGGAGGGCACAGAGCTCCAAACCAGAGGAATGAACAATCTATTCAATGAAATAATACGAGAAAACTTCCCAGACTTGAAGAATGAAACAGAATCCCATATCCTAGAAGCCTACAGGACGCCAAAAGTGCAAAATCATAAGAGATCCACACCTAGACACATTATAATGAAGATGCCCAACATACAGAATAAGGAGAGAATTTTAAAAGCTACAAGAGAAAGAAAGCAGATTACATTTAGGGGCAAACCAATCAGGATAACAGCTGATCTCTCAACACAGAATCTGAAAGCTAGAAGATCCTGGAATAACATTTTTCAAACACTGAAAGAAAATGGGCTCCAACCAAGAATCGTGTATCCGGCGAAATTAAGCTTCAGGATGGAAGATGAAATTAAAACCTTTCACGATAAACAAAAGTTAAAAGAATTCGCAGCTAGAAAACCATCTCTTCAAAAAATCCTTGGCAGAACATTACAGGAAGAGGAAACTGAAAATAACATTGAAAACCATCAGTGGGAGGTAGGACAGTAAAGGGGGGAAAGTAACCAAAGAGGAAAACTAATCAGGTTTAGTAACATAAATAAACAAATATGACTGGAGGAACAAACCAAATCTCAATAATAACCCTAAATGTTAATGGCTTAAACTCACCAATTAAGAGACACAGGCTAGTCGAATGGATCACAAAACAAGATCCAACAATATGTTACCTACAGGAGACGCATTTGATAGGAAAAGATATACATAGACTGAAGGTGAAAGGCTGGGAAAAATCATTCCACTCATATGGACTGCGGAAACAAGCAGGAGTGTCCATACTCATATCAAACAAAATAGATTTCAAGCCAAAGTTAATCAAAAAGGATAAAGAGGGACACTGCATACTGCTCAAGGGAACCATACACCAACAAGACATAACAATCATAAATATATATGCCCCAAACAATGGTGCAGCTACGTTCATCAAGCAAACTCTTCTCAAGTACAAGAGTCTAATAGACCACCATACAATAATCATGGGAGACTTCAACACACCTCTCTCACCACTGGACAGATCTTCCAAACAAAAGTTAAATAAGGAAACAATAGAACTCAACAACACAATTAACAACCTAGACTTAATTGACATATATAGAATATACCACCCAACATCAAGTAGTTACACATTTTTCTCAGCAGCACATGGATCCTTCACAAAAATAGATCATATATTATGTCACAGGACAACTCTTAGACAATATAAAGGAGTAGAAATAATACCATGCATCCTATCTGATCATAATGGAATGAAACTGAAAATCAACGATAAAAGAAGGAAGGAAAAATCATGCATCACGTGGAGAATGAACAATAGGTTACTGAATGATCAATGGGTCATAGAAGACATCAAGGAGGAAATTAAAAAATTCTTAGAGATAAATGAAAACACTGACACAACATATCGGAATCTATGGGACACATTGAAAACAGTTTTAAGAGGAAAATTCATTGCTTGGAGCGCATTCCTTAAAAAAAGAAAAAACCAACAAATAAACAATCTCATATATCATCTCAAAATCCTAGAAAAAGAAGAGCAAAATAACAGCAAAAGAAGTAGAAGGCAAGAAATAATTAAAATCAGAGCTGAAATTAATGAAATTGAAACAAAAGAAACAATTGAAAAAATTGACAAAACCAAAAGTTGGTTCTTTGAAAAAATAAATAAAATTGACAGACCCTTAGCCATGCTAACGAAGAGAAGAAGAGAGAGAACCCAAATTACTAGCATACGGGATGAAAAAGGCAATATCACAACAGACACTTCAGAAATACAGAAGATAATCAGAAATTACTTTGAATCCTTATACTCCAATAAAATAGAAGATAGTGAAGGCATCGATAAATTTCTTAAGTCATATGATCTGCCCAGATTGAGTCAGGAAGATATAGACAACCTAAACAGACCAATAACAATAGAGGAAATAGAAGAAACCATCAAAAGACTACCAACTAAGAAAAGCCCAGGACCGGATGGGTATACAGCAGAATTTTACAAAACCTTTAAAGAGGAACTAACATCAACACTTTTCAAGTTATTTCAGGAAATAGAAAAAGAGGGTGAACTTCCAAATACATTCTACGAGGCCAACATCACCCTGATTCCTAAACCAGACAAAGACACCTCAAAGAAAGAAAACTACAGACCAATATCTCTAATGAACCTAGATGCAAAAATCCTCAATAAAATTCTGGCGAATCGGATTCAAAAACATATCAAAAAAATTATACACCATGATCAAGTAGGATTCATCCCTGGGATGCAAGGCTGGTTCAACATACGGAAATCAATAAATGTTATTCACCACATCAATAGACTTAAAAATAAGAACCATATGATCATCTCAATAGATGCAGAAAAGGCATTCGACAAAGTACAGCATCCCTTTATGTTCAAAACTCTAGAAAAATTAGGGATAACAGGATCATACCTCAACATTGTTAAAGCAATCTATGATAAGCCACAGGCCAGCATCATTCTGAATGGAGAAAAATTGAAGGCATTCCCTCTAAGATCTGGTACAAGACAGGGTTGCCCTCTCTCACCACTTCTGTTCAACATAGTCCTCGAAACACTGGCCAGAGCAATTAGACAGACGAAAGAAATTAAAGGCATAAAAATAGGAAAAGAAGAACTTAAATTATCACTATTTGCAGACGATATGATTCTATACCTAACAGACCCAAAAGGGTCTACAAAGAAACTATTAGAGTTAATAAATGAATTCAGCAAAGTGGCGGGATATAAAATCAACACGCATAAATCAAATGCATTCCTGTACATCAGCGACAAATCCTCTGAAACGGAAATGAGGACAACTACTCCATTCACAATATCCCCCCAAAAAATAAAATACCTGGGAATCAACCTAACAAAAGAGGTGAAAGATTTATACAATGAAAACTACAGAACCCTAAAAAGAGACATAGAAGAAGACCTCAGAAGATGGAAAAATATACCCTGTTCATGGATAGGCAGAACTAACATCATCAAAATGGCGATATTACCAAAAGTTCTCTATAACTTCAATGCTATCCCAATCAAAATCCCAACAGCATTTCTTGTAGAAATAGATAAAACAATCAGGAAATTCATATGGAATAATAAAAGACCCAGAATAGCAAAAACAATGCTAAGCAGGAAGTGTGAATCAGGCGGTATAGCGATAACAGACTTCAAACTATACTACAGAGCAATAGTAACAAAAACAGCATGGTACTGGTACCAAAACAGGCGAGTGGACCAATGGTACAGAATAGAAGACACAGTAACCAATCCGCAAAACTACAACTATCTTATATTTGATAAAGGGGCTAAAAGCATGCAATGGAGGAAGGATAGCATCTTCAACAAATGGTGCTGGGAAAACTGGAAATCCATTTGCATCAAAATGAAACTGAATCCCTTTCTCTCGCCATGCACAAAAGTTAACTCAAAATGGATCAAGGAGCTCGATATTAAATCAGAGACACGGCGTCTGATAGAAGAAAAAGTCGGCTATGATCTACATACTGTGGGGTCAGGCCCCAAATTCCTCAATAGGACACCCATAGCGCAAGAGTTAACAACCAGAATCAACAAATGGGACTTACTCAAACTAAAAAGTTTTCTCTCAACAAAAGAAACAATAAGAGAGATAAACAGGGAGCCTACATCCTGGGAACAAATCTTTACCCCACACACTTCAGATAGAGCCCTAATATCCAGAGTATACAAAGAACTCAGAAAATTAGATAATAAGATAACAAATAACCCAATCAACAAATGGGCCAAGGACCTGAACAGACACTTCTCAGAGGAGGACATACAATCAATCAACAAGTACATGAAAAAATGCTCACCATCTCTAGCAGTCAGAGAAATGCAAATCAAAACCACCCTAAGATACCATCTCACTCCAGTAAGATTGGCAGCCATTAAGAAGTCCAACAACAACAAGTGCTGGCGAGGATGCGGGGAAATGGGTACACTTGTTCATTGTTGGTGGGACTGCAAAATGGTGCAGCCAATTTGGAAAGCAGTATGGAGATTTCTTGGAAAGCTGGGAATGGAACCACCATTTGACCCAGCTATTCCCCTTCTCGGTCTATTCCCTAAAGACCTAACAAGAGCATGCTACAGGGACACTGCTATATCGATGTTCATAGCAGCACAATTCACGATAGCAAGATTGTGGAACCAACCTAGAAGCCCTTCAATAGATGAATGGATTAAAAAATGTGGCATTTATACACAATGGAGTATTACTCTGCAATAAGAAATGACAAAATCATAGAATTTGGAGGGAAGTGGATGGCATTAGAGCAGATTATGCTAAGTGAAGCTAGCGAATCCTTAAAAAACAAATGTCAAATGTCTTCTTTGATATAAGGGGAGTAACCAAGGACAGAGTAGAGACGAAGAGCTGGAGAAGAAGAATAACATTAAACAGGGATGATAGGCGGGAGGGAAAGTGAGAGTTAAGGGAAATTGCATGGAATTGGAAGGTGAGCCTCAGGGTTATACACAATTACATATAAGAGGAAAGGAGGAGTAGGAGAAAAATTATATAAGTGGAAGAAACGATTTATAGTAGAGGGGATGGAGAGAGAGAAGGGGAGGGGAGGGGAGGGGAGGGGTGAGGGGACAGTGGAGAATGGGATAGACAGCAGAATACATCAGTCACTAGAAAGGCAATTTGTAAATCAATGGAAGTGTAACTGATGTGACACAGCAATCTGTATACGGGGTAAAAATTGGAGTTCATAACCCACTTGAATCAATCTGTGAAATATGGTATATTAAGAACTATGTAATGTTTTGAACAACCAACAATAAAATAATAAAAAAAATAAAAATAAAAATAAATAAATAAGGGTAATGTGCAATTTAGTGATAAATGGTTATGACTTTCAACTCAGTAACAATAAATGACAAAAATTCTCCAGTTATTTATGAACTTCATCATTTAAAATTTGGCTTGCTTATGTATTTCTTACTTAAAATGACAAATCTATCAATATACAAGCACGTCATTAAACATGCAGACCAGGCCAACACAATTTTTCCATGAGTCATCTCTACCAAATAAAAACTTTGTTTACATTTTACTTGAAATACTTATATCTGATTTCTTATACGTAATTCTTTTGTGCTTATTAGTTAGTAGTAACCTACATTAAACATCTTACTTTCTAGGAGAAGTAGAAGAAGATCTTAGAAGATGGAAAAATATACCCTGTTCATGGATAGGCAGAACTAACATTATCAAAATGGCGATATTACCAAAAGTTCTCTATAGGTTTAATGCAATGCCAATCAAAATCCCAATGGCATTTCTTGTAGAAATAGATAAGGCAATCATGAAATTCATATGGAAAAATAAAAGACCCAGAATAGCAAAAGCAATTCTAAGCAGGAAGTGTGAATCAGGCGGTATAGCGATACCAGATTTCAAACTATATTACAGAGCAATAGTGACAAAAACAGCATGGTACTGGTACCAAAACAGGCGGGTGGACCAATGGTATAGAATAGAGGACACAGAGACTAATCCACAAAGTTACAACTATCTTATATTTGATAAAGGGGCTAAAAGCATACAATGGAGGAAGGATAGCATCTTCAACAAATGGTGTTGGGAAAACTGGAAATCCATATGCAACAAAATGAAACTGAATCCCTTTCTCTCACCATGCACAAAAGTTAACTCAAAATGGATCAAGGAGCTTGATATCAAATCAGAGACTCTGCGTCTGATAGAAGAAAAAGTTGGCTCAGATCTACATATTGTGGGGTCGGGCTCCAAATTCCTCAATAGGACACCCATAGCACAAGAGTTAATAACAAGAATCAACAAATGGGACTTACTTAAACTAAAAAGTTTTTTCTCAGCAAGAGAAACAATAAGAGAGGTAAATAGGAAGCCTACATCCTGGGAACAAATTTTTACTCCTCACACTTCAGATAGAGCCCTAATATCCAGAGTATACAAAGAACTCAAAAAATTAGACAATAAGATAACAAATAACCCAATCAACAAATGGGCCAAGGACCTGAACAGACACTTCTCAGAGGAGGACATACAATCAATCAACAAGTACATGAAAAAATGCTCACCATCTCTAGCAGTCAGAGAAATGCAAATCAAAACCACCCTAAGATACCATCTCACTCTAGTAAGATTGGCAGCCACTATGAAGTCAAACAACAAGTGCTGGCGAGGATGTGGAGAAAAGGGTACACTTGTACATTGCTGGTGGGACTGCAAATTGGTGCGGCCCATTTGGAAAGCAGTTTGGAGATTCCTGGGAAAGCTGGGAATGGAACCACCATTTGACCCTGCTATTGCCCTTTTTGGACTATTCCCTGAAGACCTTAAAAGAGCATGCTACAGGGATACTGCCACATCGATGTTCATAGCAGCACAACTCACAATACCTAGACTGTGGAACCAACCCAGATGCCCTTCAATAGATGAATGGATAAAAAAAAAAAAATGTGGCATTTATACACCATGGAATATTACGCAGCACTAAAAAATGACAAAATCATGGAATTTGCAGGGAAATGGATGGCACTAGAGCAGATTATGCTTAGTGAAGCTAGCCAATCCCTAAAAAACAAATACCAAATGTCTTCTTTGATATAATGAGAGCAACTATGAACAGAGTAGGGCGGAAGAGCAGGAAGAAAAGATTAACTTTAAACAGAGACATGAGATGGGAGGGAAAGGGAGAGAAAAGGGAAATTGCATGGAAATGAAGGGAGACCCTCATTGCTATACAAAATTACATGTAAGAGGTTGTGAGGGGAATGGGAAAATAAACAGGAGAGAAATTAATTACAGTAGATGGGGCAGAGAGAGAAGATGTGAGGGAAGGGGAGGGGGGATAGTAGGGGATAAGAAAGGTAGCAGAATACAACAATTACTAATAGGGCATTATGTAAAATTGTGGATGTGCAACCGACGTGATTCTGCAATCTGCATTTGGGGTAAAATTGGGGGTTCATAACCCACTTCAATCTAATGTATGAAATATGATATGTCAAGAGCTTTGTAATGTTGTGAACAACCAATAAAAAAAAAGAAAAAAAGAAGAAAAAAAAAAAGAAAGGAACCAGGCTTGCCCATGCCTGGTTCCATTTAGCCCAACAGAACCCAAAATAGAATTCTGACTCCAGAACTTATAAGACTCATTTTATTTGTGCATTTCCATTAAATACAAAGCAGGTATAAAAACTCTAAAGTTCATACCAAATTCTTTTACTGCTTTCTCCTAAAATTATCCTGTTTCAAAAGCATACCTTTTAGAAAATTTCAGAATGTAACTACTAATTCAAGGAAAAGTATTCCTTAATTTTCAGCAGAACTGAGGACAATGAAAGTCCTATAGGCCTCCTAGCTCATTCTTGGGATGCCTTGCAGTCTGGAGGAATGTGTATCTCACTGGGATGTTAACAATGACACATATCAACAGGATAGTCAATTTAGGTAGCCAATTGTATTAACTTCAGCAATGATTGAATGGATAACCTTAAAGCCTAGAGTTATTTCTCCCATCAAGGAAAATGTCAATTTCCATGTAGCTCAGGGCTTATACTGTGTTCAAAAGCTAACATATTCAAAGCAAAAGCTTCAATTCAGTTACTAAGATCTCAACATCATCTCCCTAAATTATTTAATTCTCAGTGTGATCCTAGAAAGAATCCTGGTATACCATCTGGCACATAAGTTACTAAATTAACTGAATTTAACCTTTCTTTTCATGCTATCTTCTTGCTACAACCCTACTCTCAAAGATCAAAACCCATCTCAGCCAAGCAACCCTGGCAAATGAAACTAAAAAAAAATTAACAATTACAAAAACTTATTTTTCAATTACCAGTACAAATTCTAAGATGAAATGATCTGTTTATGTGTCCAAATATAAGCAAAGATGTGTGTACATCTTCTAGGCAACAGAACTAGAATGTATCTAATAAGCTCTGTCTATTATACTTCACTTGATAGTTTTCATAAAAATCTTGATTCATGATAAGCATTTAATAAAATTCATTCCATGAGTCAACCAGTCAATGAGTATTTTTCTTCACAATTTGGTGAAACAAGGGAAAGCAGTGACACAGAATGTTTGTGGCTATAAATAACAGAACAGCAACCTAAAAGTCTAGATTTAAATAATCTGGGTTTAAATTTCTCACATACAACAAAGTCTGGCCCCAGTGTTGATTCAGTACTCAGTACCTCATTTTTTACCTGCCACCCTTCTGAGGCCCTCCCTTCCAGATCCAGAGGTTATAGAAGCTCCAAGAATCACAGCTCTCATAATAATATAAATGCAGAACAAGCAGCACAATCCCATCAAACTCCTCTCTCTTATTGAGGAGGAAGATCTTTCCCAGAGCCTCCCAAAAGCCTCCCTCTGTCCCTTTGATGAGACTGGCTCAAACAATCATCCCTGCTAACAAGAGGCTAGGATAGCCAGTATTAGGACCTTCATCCTCTGTGATAGTATGTGCACACCAGAAAGGTTTGTTGTTGAAATGAGTCAAACATCATCTTTGGTCTTTAGTTGTTTAAAAATAAATGGAACAACACAGAGAAGAAGACTGGCCGTGAAACTCTGACTTAGATACAACACAAGTCATAATTCATCAGTTCCCTAAAGAAGGGAAGGCCAACAGAAAGTTTGCTGTGAAAGTAACAACTTTAGTTTTTACTATAGTATAGAATAAATAGCCAGGAATCTTCAACTGGAAGAGTCACAGATGGAGCTTCTAGTATACTGGCAGTAAGTGCTTCCAGGAGGGCCGAGTTACTTTGGGTGAGGAGGCACATGTATCTTCTCCAAGTGATGAAACTTACAACAGTGAAGTGTTCCTGGTACCGAGTCTTATGGCAAGTCTTTTCCAATTTACAAACATATTCATCTTATTCTTCTGAGTTATGAGGCAGGGGAATAGCAGGAAATTTTGTTAAACTAAAAGGAGAGTCCACCAAACTAGATGAAGTCAAAGACCCTCATGCCTTTGTTGCAACTTTAGTGAAAGTCCATTTCAAATAGAAAGAAGCTAGGTGGGAAAGGGAGTATTTTTCTTTTAAAGGGGATAAAATTTGGCATTATAAACATCTTAAACAGAAAAACATCCATCCTTTGTGTTTATAATAGTAAAATCAAGATGACTTTAGTAAGTTTAGTTATTCTTAAAACTATATACATGAGCAATGACATCTTAACATAAATTTATACAGTTGTGTCTCATATAGTAATGTTTGGGTCATATATAATGACCCACATATATAATGGTGGGTTTTATAAATCATATTGCCTAGTGACTTTGTAGCCATCTTAGTTTGCATAATTTTGTGCCACGTTTACACACCAACAAAATCAGCTAATGACACATTTATCAGAACATATTCTCATCATTAAGCAATACATGAGTGTACTTTACTAACATTTGTAATTGAATTCATGAAATTCAGATAAAACTGAAAATATGAACACTTAAATCATTGCTCTCCTATCCACGTACAACCCCTGCCCTGCAGCACTGTCAGGTTTAATAGCACTATGCATTGTATTCATGTTTCTACAATGTGTTGGTCAGATATCCAACAGATTTTAACTGAGTTGTTCTTATTCATCATCTTTACAAAGAAAAATGCATATAAAATTACCAAAGGCACTTAAAATAAATTCTAGTCATTTTTTAAAGTAATTTTGACCAAAAAAAAAAAAAAAACCATTTAACATTCTGGCAGATAGTTTATATTTTGGGATGGTGAATTTAATGAACTGCCTCCTACCCAGTTTTGATTACTCTGTGAAAGCAGACCACCACAGTAACTCCTGTTCCACTCATAGTCTTTGCACATCCTAAAAAGTGAGGGTGGATAAAAAGCACTCATTCATCAGAATGGCCAAGCTAATTCTGCAGACTTTTCTCTGATTTCATTCAGAACCATCTAGATACATTACAATCTATGATGTTCCTAGATTTCAACATTATATTCAGCTTTAGAATCCCAGAATTTACTTTAATTTGAAATCATGAGGTCAGATCAGTAAAATGTTTAGTTTAGTACATGACTTATTCAGTTTTTAAATCATTATCTCTGTATATTTACTCTTATTTTTATGCTTTCTAAAAGCCTTCAACTGTTCTGCCACTCAAGTGTGATTAATTAATGAATCAGAGAAACCAAGAAGCCAAGAGTTGAATGGGCACAAAAAGCACACTCATTTCTTGGTATAAAATCACCAAGAAAATGGATTTTAATGACACTTTTAAGTTTAATACTTGATTTCACGAGTTATTATTAAGTGGCCATAAAGTTAGCTGGAAACAACAATCTATTTGCACTCCATTAGCAACAGGACAATTTTTTAAAAATATATTTTTAGTTTTGATGAACCTTTATTATATTTTATTTATACATGGTGCTGAGAATAGAACCCAGTGCCTCACACATGCTAGGCAAGCACTCTACCACTGAGCTACAACCCTAGGCCCTCCATAGGACATTTTTTTCTTTTTTCTTTTTTTTTTTTTTTTAAATCGCACACATAGACACTTCATTAATTTCTTCTACAAGAGACAATTAACATCAAACTTTTAACAGAAATGTCAGGTCATTGGAGAAGCCAAACAGATTCCAGGAAGAAAGATGAAAAATTTAAACTTAGAATAAAAGGCACTAGGATACCACCTAAAACCCACCACCAAGGTGGAAGTAGGCTAAGGAAGGTTAAGCTACAGCAAAATATCTAATGTTAATGTTAGCAATTACACAGCAGGAAGCAAGTCTGTGTTCTAGAAGACTATGATACAATGATTGTTTGGGCCCAAGAGGATATCTGGCCAGGAAAAGGTCAAAATGGCTGAAGTTGAAAGCCACAGAAAGGAATAGGTACAGAGAGAATACAAGCTATATGGTCAAGCAGATGACAATGAATCAGGCTTCTTCCTCCCAAGAAACATTTGCTGCACTGTGCTACCCTCTCCCCCCCCCCCCCCTCAGAATCCCAACCAACAGTTTTTTCAGGCTGAGTTGCCTGCTCCTCCCTTAACAGGGTGCTTGCTCAGGAGAATTGGTTTGGGGGTTGCCCAGGGCTCTTGTTCTTAATTTAGCATAGATCTTGGAGAACTTGTCACACATGGGCTGCTTTGTTGCTAGTAGTTCTGACAAAGAAAAATCCCCAAAACATTCACATGCAAAATCTGAGCTTCCCCAACCATCTAAACAGCCTTATTCTACACCCTCAGAAGCTGAACTCTAGTTAAAGCTGCAAGGTTCACAAAATCATTAAGGAAGCCAGGTCTACCTCTTTGTCTACAGGACATTTTTTTCTTAAAATATAATTTTATAAATCTTAACAAAGTCTAAATAGTAATTTATCAAAAATTCCTTATAATTTGACCTAGAACCTAAATACAATGATTTCTTTCCTTATTATGTAAATCTGTTACTTTGATTCCTAAGGAAAAGAACTTTTAAATTTCTTTACTTATTATTTTTCAAATTTCTTCACTTATTTACCTATTCTCCAGCCTGGCACTACAGATGTAATATTATTTCCATTTGTAAATTAACTAACTAGACCAAATAATTATATTCTAGGCATTTGGCAAACAAACATGTACTTGAAAAACAATTAAGAATAGCAATCTTAAGTACTCCCTAAAATCAAATTGTCAGTAGGCAAGGTCTCTTAGAGTATGAAGCAGGATAAAATCTCACCAAATTGTCAATGGCCTAAGTCTCACACAGCCTTAATCAGGATACAGCCAACCACTAAAATGCACCCAGTTTTCCTTTTCTTCAACTTTATTTCACTCCTTAACTCTCATTTGCATCATGCAAATTTTGTTTGCTGCCTACACTTACGTCTTTCTTCATTTAATCTGTGTTTGCTTGGTTTAGAGGTTCTAAAATCCTTTTTTCTCTAATCCAACATCTGTTCTCATTAATAGTTTCCATTTTCATGAAATCCTATCAAGTCTACAAATAGTTAAGAACCCACAATGTGTAAGATACTCTAAGGACTTTATAACTCATGTGGGAAAACTAAGTAGGCAAATGGGAAAGTTAAGAATGAAATGCTTAAACAGGAAATGAAGAATTTTTCTCTTATCTTGAAGGGGGGAAAAGTTTGCAAGAATAAAAATGACTACCCTAAACAAAGAAAATGGACAACAGGTAGAAAAAGAGTATTTGCAACATGCCAGAGACAAAAAGATATTATTTTTACTCAGAACTTGTATAATTCAACAGAATAAATACCAAGATTCCCAAAGAAAAATGTCCAACCTCACTTATAATAAAATAAATCAGTATAAATCCACATTGAAATACTTTTTCTATCCAAGTATAACTTGGATATAAAGTGTAACTTGGATAAAGACCATGGATTTCACAGCACTATGTTGGTGACAGCGTAATAAAAGTCTTATAATGAGGACAAGTTAAAACTTTAAGCAGCCATTTAAAGACAAGTCAATTAGAGATGTATTGACATAGAATAATCTCCAAGATATATTACTAAATATTAAAATAAATAAAAGGTAAATACCAATGTATATATTTTGTTTCGTTCATTTTTGTTTTAAAAAAAACAAAGTTGGCTGTAGCAAAAGAATCTGCTTATATATGTGTGGAATATCTCTGAAAACAACTGGTAAACAACTGCTTTGGAGAAGGAAACGGAGTGACTACAAGGTAGGGATTACCAAAAAATTCACTTTATACTATGTACTATGTACCTGTTATGTGTAATACACACAGATTAAAAATTTAAAAGTTAAGCATACTATTTAAAATTAAATCTTTCCTGTGTCTTTGATTCTGGAACCAGACACACCTGGTTTCAAAATTATTTCCATCCTATAGTATCTATGTGCAATAGGCAAGTTATTCAATTTTCTCCAATTGCATTTTCTTTAACAATGATACTACGTTGTAGCATGCAGTTGTGATTTTTCAATAACATAAGGTACCGAAGTTCCTGGCATAGTATTTGGCAGAGTCCCATGTAACAAATTATTAGACTCTTCTTCACTTTTCTTCCATTGAATTGCCTCATTTTCTAAACTCTGAGATAGACCAAGACAAAGGAGTATAAACTATTCATTCATAAAGAGAAGAAGTCTTAAAACTTTTAGTGGATAGTTCACTTTAGCATGACCCCATGGGAATCTATAGGTTTTTTGTTTGTTTGTTTTATGTGATTTTATAATATATGATCCTAAATAAATTAAATGTAGACTAGACAAGCCTATTAAAATGGCATATATGAAACTGAAAGATAACATTTAATGGTTCCCAGACTCTGCCTAAACATGTTTGGTAAAGCTAATTTTAGAATAGGAGATAAATTTTCTATATTTAAATTTGAATCAAATTGATACCTATCTGAGAATGTGGATTTTAAATATACTGTTAAATGTTGATAGAACTTTGAACCTTTGACATTTTATGATAATGAGATCATGTTATTTACATCCAAAATTCAATGCTCTTTCATATGCAGATTTTAAAATTTCATTTTACCAAATGACCTCTAGTCTAATTTGCTTTCTTAGAACCCAAACAGCCCAGACCCTGTATAATATAAATACAAAGTTTTCAAGAGAAGGTAGTGAGGATTTGTGGGAGCAAAAGCTGGGAGTGAGGTCTTATTTAAATGCCATGGAATCTCATTGCTCCTAACAAATCTTAGTAAATTTTCCAAAGAAATGTGTCTACATTTGCTATTTATATTTCAGACAATTTCTAGAGAATGACTGATATATCAGAATTTCACTAGAGAGCAGTCTCTGGAGCTTCTCCTACTATAATGCTGGAAGCATGCAATTCTTTTTATTTCATATATATCTTATAGACATAGCCTGACAATAATTTTAGGCACTATTTTAAAATAATTTTGTACATCTGACAGTGACCCATCACAAGAGGTCAGGGATGGAATTTTCTTGTTGTGGTGTGTTGAATCTCAAAGAGTTTTGGACTTTGGTTGGGCATGGTGGTACATATCTACAATTCTAGTGGCTAGGGAGGCTGAGGCAGGAAGACCACAAGTTCAAAGTCAGGCTCAGCAATTTAGTGCGATCCTGTCTCAAAATAAAAAATAAAAAGGACTGGGATGTGGCTCAGTGGTTAAGTGCCCCTGGGTTCAAACCCTAGTACCAAAAAAGTTTTAGACTTTGAAGAATTTCAAGTTTCAGATTAGGAATGCTCAACCTGACATTTGTTAGATCTTTAACCATCTTCCATTTCAATTACTTCTCCCTGATAAATTTATTCTCTCTTTTTCTTGCTTTCCAGCAATAAAGTATTAAATTTTATTTTATTCTACCTCTTCTTGGGTACCTCATAAAATTTTATTCTTCATTTCTAATATGATTTTCTTTTTGTTCTATTTTTTCAATTCAACTAACTCCCATTATATATCTTGTTTCTCATCCCATTACTATTCTTTGTGTTTCTCAAAGTGTTTTTATCCCTTAATCTCAAATGTATGCTTAATAATATTTAATTCGCGGAGAGTACTGTGCTGCAGTATTATTTTTTTTCCAGTTCTGTTCTCTATTTAGAAGTTTCATATATGGATACGAAAGTCTTTTGTTTATTGCTTCTTTTGTGGGTTTACTTCTGCAGTGGAGAAGTGAAGGGGAAGTTACTCCTTGGTTCTCTTACATCTTGCAGGATCCTTAATTTATTTCACTCCTTGTTTTCCTCCACTGCCCTTCTTTTAAGGGGAACTGCCTCTTCTTCAACAAATCTGATTCTCCCTCAGAAGCAATGTGTCTTGGAGGCTGCCACTTTAGGTCCCACTGTCTTTAAAATTATTTTCCTTTATTTTGTGCTGTGAACTTCTTTGTCGGACTTGTGTTTAGTATTTTGGTATTTAGTATTAGGCTCTCTCTTTCTAGGGATGACTAGCTTATGTTTCTGAGTAGTTCATGCCTCTCTACTCTTAAGCCTTCTCTCTTCACCCTTAGTACCCATAGTGGGAGGATGGAAGGAAATCTTGTGGGATTTGTTTCTCTACTTACAACAGTTGGGAACTTACTTTTCTTATTTTAAACTTATTTTTCTCTGACTCCCAGATATGTGAAATAGATGAGTATTATATGGTTTATTTCTCCTGCTTGGTGACTTGATGACTGGTTTTGAAAGTGAAGAAAATCAAGTAACTTCCATGAATTGCCAAAAAACCTTTTATACGAAGACTTTTTACGTAGTCTCTTTTTGTTGGACACACAACTGTGACTTTTTCATTTTCTTCTTCATTTTTAGTCAATACTCTCAGATTCTGATAGTTGTGTTTTTCTGTCTGATTTGCTGACTTTATACATACTGGCATCATGTTATTCTTAATATCCTGCTACTATATTTCATGTAGAATTAAGAGTGGTACATAAGACATCATCGTTCTAGTTGCTGGCAATATGTGCCTCCTCTTTTCTTCTTGATCTGTCTTTTCAGAAATATGCCAGTTTTTAAAATACTGAGATTCTTGATATACATTTTCCATCAAAAGGTGATGACTACACTCCCTCTCTAGACTCTTTGAGGGCTATCAATGTGACACTCTGTGAATTCTGAGGCTAGGTCATAAAAAGTCTTACAGTTTTCTACTGGTTCTCTAGGATTGCTATTATACAAAGAGAAGCCAATTGCCAAGTAAGAAACCTGCTTACCCTGAGATAATTATCTTGGAAAAATGGCAAAGAGAAACACTAAATTACAAGCATGAAGGCAATTAAAACACAAATATACTTATTACATCAATCACAAACCCTCTTACTGGTTTATCCTGAGGTCAATGCCTCCCCTTTGACGTTGGCAATTATACGTCATTTCAAAATACTTACTGATAGATGGTTTAAAGGGTGAATAGTTCAAGTAAGAAATGTTACACAAGGAAAACACAGAAATATACATATAATAGATGAGGCTGTATAGTGAACACTTCATATACCCATGTGTCAATAACTGCTTTAAGTAATATGTTTATAGTCTGTTTCCTACCCCAATTTCACATTAAGAAAGGGGGCAATACAATGCTAAAATATTCCTATTTCTGCAATGCACAAGAAACATATTATATTCCTACCCATTTAAAGTAAACATCACTAGGAGCCTGAATGTTATAATATACAAACACAATAAGAAGACCAAAAAGAAAGAAACAAAATAAAAAACTATGAATTAGGGACTAGGACAATTCAGAAAACACCAGCACCTACAATAATGCTTGGAACCAATGGGTCTTCAATTAATATTTATTAGATGAATGTACATGAATCAGTTGATTTCAAATATCTTATCAGCATAGACCAGTTTC
This sequence comes from Spermophilus citellus, assembly GCF_964194105.1. Classification (NCBI taxonomy): domain Eukaryota; kingdom Metazoa; phylum Chordata; class Mammalia; order Rodentia; family Sciuridae; genus Spermophilus; species Spermophilus citellus. The sequence goes on from NC_138193.1 coordinate 92,502,947, forward strand.
TGGCCTAAGTCATAAGCATGACACACAGTAAAAAGATACCCAACTATTATTTATATCCTTCCAAATGTTGGTCCTCAAAAACTACATTCACTCCCTTGAAAATAGTTTATTTCCTCTTTCAGAGTAAGATATTTCAAACCCAACCAATAAATGGGCAAAGGAACTGAACAGGTACTTCACAGAAAAAGAAATACAAATGGTCAAATATATATGAAAATTGTTTAACACCTCTAGCAATTAGAGAAATACAAATTAAAAATACACTGAGATTTCATCTCATTCCAGTCAAAACGGCAATTATCAAGAATATAAGTAACAATAAATGTTTGCGAGGATGTGGAGAAAAGGTATGCTCATACATTGCAGGTGGGACTGCAAATTGGTGAGATCACTCTGGAAAGCAATATGGAGTTTCCTCAAAAAACTAGGAATGGAACCATTTGACCCAGTTATCTCACTCCTCACTATATATCCAAAGGATTTAAAATCAGTGTACTGTAGTGACAGCCACATCAACATTTACAGCAGATCAATTCACAACAGCTAAGTTTTGGAGCCAACCTAGGTACCCTTCAACAGATGAATGGATAAAGAAAATGTGGTATATATTATACACAATGGAGTATTGCTCAGCATAAATACGAATGACTATGACAACTGCAATAAATGGATGGATCTAGAGACGATCATGCTAAGCAGAATAAAGCAGTCCCAAAAAGCCAAAGTTCGAATGTTTTCTCTAATAAGTGGATGCTAACCCACAATAAGGGGGTTGGAGAGGAGAAAAACAGAAGTTCTATAGATTAGCCAATGGAGAAAGAAGGGTAGGGAGTGGAGAGAGAAAAAGGAAAGCAGAATGAATCAGACATCATTTTCCTATGTACATGTATGAAAACATCAGTGAATCCTACTATCATGTACATCCACAAGAATGGGGTCCTAACTAGAATAAGATACATTCCATGCTTATTTAATTATATCAAAATGTACTCCACTATCATGTACAATAAATATCCATTTAATAATAAATAAATGGATAAGTAAAATATTGCAAATAAACCCAAATAATTGAATTAAAAAAGAAAAAGATACTTCAAAAAGTGAATAGAGTCACCTGGCATAACAACTCTATTAGGGAAAAAGGAAACTGGGGTTATTTTTGTCCTGGTGAGCAAAAAAAATACAAATGGCTTTAATAGTGAGTTTATCTTACTAAGTTATAGATTTACAGTGGGTATACACATGTACAATGAGCGTACCACTTAAAATAATGTGTGAATAACCTACCAAATCCAGGAACACTTTTGAGACTGGCTTTGAGACAAATTTTCTCCAATCGGAGGTAGCTGTATCTAATCAAACAATTCCACAGGAACATCCAGTCCATTCTCGTCCGGTGGTTCATGATAATAACACTTCTTTCTCCAGGTACAAATGCATCACCTGTTATAACCACTTTTACACCAAACATGGTCTCCAACAATGCCTAAAAAAAAGAAATACTGATATGTATACCAATTTAAAATTGTAATTTTTCCATAGATAAGTTTTATCATGTCCAATAAGTATATCTTATGATTTCTTATTAAAGTGTTTTTCATGATTTTTTATTCTATAATAAATAGGTGGGGACGGAACTGGGGGTAGGGTTTAAATCTAGAAGAATGAAAATATAAAGTCCTATTTCTAAGTGCTACGCATTTAAATTTCTAGCAGTTTCCTAGTTTTTTTTTTTTTAAAAAAAGGTAACTGTCCTTGAAATCTTCAAGATATAGATTAAGCTAAAAAAAAAAAAAAAAGAATCCAAAAAATGACAGATTCCACTGTGTAATTTCTTAAGGATACATAAGATTATTACATATTTCTTCCTAGGAAGGACAGTCAACAAATCTTAACACTGGATATAGAGCTGAAGAAACAGAAAATTAAACTTTCCATTTTTTACTTTTCTGCACAATGACCTTTTCTTAATCAGAAATACATCTGTTTAATTTTCACAATACATAAAGAATAAAGTAATTATGTCTAAAAAATGCTACAGCCCTAGTACCTGCAATAGTTCCTGGCATACAGTAGACACTCAAATATTTGCTAAAATTGTTCAATTCACTTTTTAAATGGCCATGAATAAAATACATATGAAATATTTAAAAGAAAAACATATTACAGATGAGTTATTTCAAGTAAATAACAGATAATAAGAAAAATTATTATTGATTTTAATCTTTTTTTCGCTTTTTTGAGATGGGGTCTCACTATGTTGTCTAGGTTCATCTCTAAATCCTGGGCTCAAGTGATCCTGCCACCCTAGCCTCCCCAGTAGCTAGGAGTACTGATGTGTGCCACCATGTCCAGCTCAATCTCAATTATTTATATGTTACAAATGTAAATAATGTTAGAAATCTGAGAAAGTTTTTCCAACACAGATAAAAGGTAACATCAAAAGTTCACATAGGCAGATATCACAATGACCTTTTCAAAGTACACCAAGTAAGCAAACTAAGGTATAGTTAAGCAATGGAAAACAATTTAATAACAAAAATAAATGAAGATGGATGCATTGGTGATCACCTGTAATCCTAGCTACTTGTGAGGCAAAGGCAGAGAAATCATAAGTTCAGGCCAGCCTGGGTAACTTAGCAAGACTCTGTCTCATTAAAATTAAACAAAATAAAACCAGGCTAGGAATGCAGTTCAGTGGTAGAGACCTTGCCTAGAAAAAAAAAAAAAAAAAAAAAAAGAAAGAAAGACAATAAACATGGAAGACACAAATATGTTGAAGGAAGCAAAACCAAAAAAATCATATAATAAATATCTATTTATAAGACTTCCTTAAAAGTAGGATATTTTAGAGGAAAATACATAGACAATAAAAATTACAAAGAACAATAAGGAAACAACTATTTCAAAAGTCATTTTAGTGGCTACTTCTACCCAAAAAGAAGGGCATTTTAACTAGGAGCCCAGGTAATCTGCTGGTGGGCAGGCAACGTACTCTAATACTTGACCTGGTTTATATTTACAATTAAAATTATTTAACATTAACATGTGCAATTGTGTTTTATTAACTTTCCAGTATGTTTGTAATATTCCACAATAAAAAATACTTTGTGATACAACAAAATAAGACTTCAAAAGAGAAGGAACAGGATCAAGGCAGGGGGAAGGTAAAAATAATATTAGCTAAAAAAATACTAAAAAAAATAAGAAGTTAGAAATGTTTTACATCCCTATGGTTCTAAGAGTCAGAATGTCAACATCATGACAGAGGAAAACAAGATCATTCGGTTTAAATCTAACTCTGGATATCCTACAGGAGCCTGGTTAAGTTACTTTCCCAGGGCTGAGATTCACTCTAGGGCACAGATATTTAAATTGGCACCTATCATTTCCTAGAAGGGCAGCCTCCAACAGGTCAACACACACACAATCTTCTTGAAGTTGTGAATGCCTGCTATTTTCATCAAACTCCAAGTATTTATAATGACTCAAATAATTATCACCTTTACTCCAGAAAGTCTCCAGGAAGTTAAGTCACTATATGAAAGACTTCATGATGAAGAAGAACATGGCAGGGTCCGCCAGACTTGGGCCCACAGCAAGAAATTTTTTTTTTCTACTTGTGAGTGCAAAGGGCCATCAACTTCTAAAACACATCACTGAACTGCAGGTCTTGGCCCACACTGTTTTGTGTGAAGTCATTATGCAAGGTTAATTTGGCCTAATTCTACTCTACTTCCCAAATATGATATACTTTTCAGTCTTTCCAAAGAATTGAAATGCAAAAGGTCCTTTACTTAATTGGTAGAAAGAGGAAGTATAAATTCTGTGTTGCACTATTGAAAAGAACTAAATATCTTAAGCCTATACACCCCAAATTCAACTCTAACCCCTTATGCACAATTTCTAACATAAGCCTCTCATGGATCCCAAACAATTTTCCTTTCATTATGAAAAATGTCAAAATAAAAAACCCAAGACTATTTATGAAAGAGTGTCTCATACAGCATTCTCTTACTCGACACACAGCACTCTATCAGAATATGACTGAAAGTTATATATAGCCTTTTATGAAGCTTGGCTCTCAAGCTCACATTAATCATTTTTATTACTAGACAAGACATATCTAGTCAGTATTATTTACAGCTCCTGCAAAAGCAGAAAACAAATATACTACACAGAATTAAAGTTGTAATGTTTGTAAAGAACTCCAGAATTCAAACAATCCAGATTAAAAGACTGGAAAAGAAGACAATAACCTCAAACTTTCTCATGGTTGTTTTATTTCTAATGAGGAAGAAGAAAACAATTTCAGCAGTAAGAAACTAGTATCAATCTTTCAAATTTTTATAATGTTTTATTTCTTAGGAATAACAAGTCTCATAACTTTTGCCTAATTGATTGCAAGACTTCTCCTAGCATTACATATATAGAAGCAATTTCTGAGGACCTTTTATGTAGCACTACTTACTACCTCCAAATGTATGTAAACACAAAGATGCAAGTACCTCTCATAATCAAAAGAATACGTTTTGCCATTATGATCCTTGCTATCATTTATCATTCCAATGGATCTTTAGTCTGAGATAAGAACAATTCCACAGGGCTACACTTCTTCTCTCCAAGTTTGCTTTGGCTTTTCAGACTCAGCTAAGGCCCAGCTAGCTGAATCCCTAGCTATTTAAGGTCTTGGAATCCCAAATGTGAAGTAGCCACTTTCTTAACAGTGTAGACATAAATCATATTCAACAACCTGTTTTTATTGAACATTTGTTCTTTCTAGCAGTGGAATTCTATCAGCAGGCTGTGAAGAGACCTGTGCCCTGCAGAAAGTTAGGAAATGACCTCTAAATTCCTTATTCATGATTTATGATAAAGAAACTGAATGAACCCCAAGTGATTTTCATAGTCCTCATACTTAGCTAACAATCAAACTGTTGTTAAGACACAGAATTCTCAGAAGTAAAAAATTCTCTGGGCACAAGCAGAATTTGACCCTGATAGTATTGAGTATGTTAAGCAGAACTGTTCAAAAATGAAATAAGCAAAGACATGTATTCTCCACTATAGAAATGTTCAAAGAAAGACTGAATATTCACTATGTAGACTGACCTAGAGGGGACTCTAATAGACAAAGGTAGGTTATACTAGGTGACCTCTAAATCATCTAACTCTAAGATTCTAGAGGGTTTTATTGTTATACCTCATTTAATACAGAAAATGTGCTCCTTAAAAACAGAAAGGAAAAATCTTACCAACAAAATTATTTTAACATATAATGGAAGCTTATAAAAGAGAAGATCATTTTGGAATTTTTTTCTGTGAAGCAATAAGTACATTTATTTTATTTTTAACGGAAAATTATTTTTTAAATGTTTGGAATTGTTTTAAGAAAACATACCTGTGTGGGAGAAAAAACTGCATTTTATGTTAAATTCATTCTGAGTTAAAAAATGTGTTTAAAAGGAAAACTCCTTTAGTACCTTGTAAAAGTATGAAATAAAAGGTGATAAAAGACACAGTTGTCAGTTTTTCTCCATTTTTTCAAGAGATGTTCACTAATTTTAAACTGTTACATCAATTAGTCTGTACCACAGCTCTAGGGGATTTGACTTCCATAAATTTCTTAACTAAAAGATTCTCTCTGCCTGATATGCTATGACTAGTCAAGTAAAAAGTTGGGTAATGTAAGTTTTTCAAATACATACCAATGTTTCCCCCTAGTACTAGGGATTGAACCCACGGTCACTTTACCACTGAGCCATATCCCCAGCCCTTTTTATTTTGAGACAGGGTCTTAATTGTGTCAGGCCTCACTAAATTGCTGAGGCTGGCCTCAAACTGTGATTCTCCTGACTCAGGGTCCATACTCACTGGGAATAGAGGCATGTGCCACCGTGCCCAGCAAAATATGTACCAATTTAATAGTATAGTGATAGTGAATGCTATCTATGTGTTAAGTTCTCAACTCAGCTGATAAGACAAAAGTCAGGAATAGCTCAATATATCATCAAAAATCTCTTTAGAAAGGTGCCTCATAAGAACTCAGCATACTATATAGTTCAGTCCAGCTCAGCTATTATCTTCCCAGTTGAATCAGTCTACTATTTCTCCAGCTGACCATCAGATGAAGTGATGATTTGCAGGCTGCTGTAAACATGTCTACCTTTAGCTAGGCATGGTGGATCATTCCTATAATTCCAGAAACTTGGGGGACTAAGGGAGGAAGATCTCAAAGTTAAAAAATAAAGGCAACCACGGATATAGCTCAATAGCAGTGACCTTGAGTTCAATCCCCAATACATCATCATTATCATCTTCTTCTTCTTCATAATAACAAATCTATCTTTAAACATAAGAATAATACTCAACCAACAACTACTCATATGTCCCATGTCATCTCCCTTGAAATAGGGAATATTCCCTCTCTTCTTATTTGCTTTTCCTTTAACCATCTTAGTGCATTTAACTATAGTTATATGCACATATGATGCAATTCTGCTCTGACAATAATGCTATAAGAAGTAATAGGAGAAGCAGCTATCATAAAATTTGTCCAGTAATTTTTTTCTATTAAAAAAACAGCATTTAAATGTTTTAATTGTGTACAGCACTGTCCAGGGAAAAAAGGTATCTCCCAGATTGTAGTAAAGCTTTTAGGTGCTCTCACTAATGCAGCTAATCAAAGGAGTTATGTACAACTTGCTATGTAAAAGGTATGTTATTCACTCGTCTAGAAGGATGATAGCTGGCTCTTGGGTTCTTCCCTTCCCTACTTCCTACAGAGTGGGGCAAAGAAGTGGCAGTGACCTAAGCTCGACTATGTAGAAGAGAAATCATATCAGGCTGAAGGCCAGAATAGGTGAAATACCAAGAAAGAAAGAATCTGAATCCTTGGACAATGTCAGGGAGCAGACTCTTCTGACCTGGAGTTACCCATGAATATAATCCAACTTTTTTTTTTTATAATCTATTATATTAAATATTCTTTGAAGCAGAGGTTTAGGTTAATCTCTAAAACATAACAGAGTAGCAAATATTTACTGTATACTTACCAGATGCCAGGCATTATATTTAAAAGGCTACATATTTACCATCTCAGTCATCACAAAAAACTCTGAGCTAGTTGTGTTAATATCCCTTTTTAAAGAAATGAAACAGAAACTCAGAAAAAAAAAACTCCTTTAGCACCTTGTAAAAGTATGAAATAAAAGGTGATAAAAGTCAAGTTCAAATGATTAGAAGATGCTAGCAAATATGTGTTCCCTAAAAAAGTCAGACTGACAGGACACTCCAAAGCATTATAATTGTAATCAATTAGAATGTGGTAACTACAAAAATTTCTCAAAACTCTCAAAATTTTTACAAAAAGATTGGGACAAAAAAAATGCAATTCATAATCAAATGATTATATACTGTGTAAAACTGATGACATTAGAAAAATGAAGTATAGTAGCAATACAGGACTACCTCTAAATGCTTTAGAATTGTCTATACAGCACTAATGGGGAATAGAACTCAGAGATAATCTATTCCAATTTCTTATTTTATAGATTTTGAAACAAAAACTGACAAGTTAAATAAATGAAGAATCAAATTATCCAATAAGACACGTCTCTAGTTTTATAATAACTATAAGGATAATTATTAATGTGCTTATTTTACTTAATATAAATATAATATGGAAAAACATTATCTAGAAGGGCCTCAGTTCCATGGCAATTGGTGTGGGTTTGTTCGTAGTAAGAAGAGTCATGATGCTCTCTATTCATACATTGCCAAAGTGGCCTTAATATCATCCAATCCATAAAATCAAAATAGAAAATATCAACAGGACAAACCACTGGTGTCATGCATTTGCTTTGAAATGCATCTTCAGGTCAAGGAGTTGAAGTAAGCTAAAGTAATAGAATAAAATGAGTATCTTATAATCATATGGTATGTTTGAGAGCTGGAATGAAAAGAATGGACTTCATGTCTTTAAAGTAGATTTTTAAATGCAACTTAAAATTCATGTCCTGGAAAGTCAACTTTTGTTTCTAATAAAGATAAAAGTCTTAAGAGAAAAAAAAGAAGAAGAAGAAGAAGAAGTCTTTCAGTTAAATGAAAGCCAGAAAATAAATTAGTTGACCTATTTAAATCTACTTAAGAAACAGTGGATGAATATTCAGAAATCCCACCAATTACTTTTGCAATCCACAAAAGTTAAAACACAAAAGATCATTCTATTAAGAAAAGGGTGGGTGGGGGGGGTGGAAATTCTGCAAGAATAAGGAGGATGGCTTCTGCTTCCAGCCCAGACAGAGTAAAGGCACTACACTTATCATCCAGGTGATTAGAGGAAAATATGGTCAAAATGAATAATTAGGTGAGGAATCTCAAGAAAGTAATAAGACCAATAAAGGACCCAATATAAATTCCAAAACTTAAAAGCATAGTATTTTAAATAAAAATCTAGTAGATGAACAAAACAACCAACTTGAGATGACAGAAGAATCACTGAACTTGAAACCAGATCAATAGATTAAATATAAAAAATAGATATGAGGCACTGGAGTCATAGCCCAGTCATAGTAGAGCACTTGCCTAGCATGTATAAGGCACTAGGTTTGATTCTCAGCACCACATATAAATAAATAAGGATTCACAGAAAACTATATAGATGTGAAGAAAAGAAAAGGGAAAACATGAGTCTTGGTGACATGTGTGACAATATAAGCAATCTAACAAACGTGTAATTATCACCCAAGAAGGGGAGGACAGAGAAGACATGGAGTAGAAAAATATGTGAAGAAATAATGATCCAAAATTTAGATTTAGAGTAAGACAACCAACCAACAACATAGAGAAATATAAGACCAATGAAACATATACAACAATTTAAGTAAAATTACAGGTGGACACATCATGATTAAATTGCTGAAAACCAAAAAGAAAAAGATTTGTTAAAAGTGGCCAGAGAAAAATGACATTATATAAAGGAAGCAAAAATATACAGAAAATACCTGATTTATCAGAGGGCCATGTCCTCATAAACCCATCATATGTTGAAAATGCACTTAATTCACCAAAACTACTGACTCTCACAGCTTGGAGGCACAATTCACTACAGAGTATCAGTTTGTTTACTCTTGATATCACATGCTATGTGATATATAACTGCAAACCATGGTTCATTGCTGCTGCCTAGAATCACCAAGAGTATCATACTTTATATCACTACCTCAACAAAAGATCAAAATTCAAAATTTGCTATAGGTTTCTACTGAATGTGTACTGCTTTCAAAATTGAAAACTCTGCTAGGGCAAGTAGCCACACCTTTTGGGGCCTTGCCTGTACAATTGCTAGCCTCTTGTGAAAGGGCACATACATGCACCCTGTGGAACCTGAGGACCTGTTTAATCATTCAGGTCATTCTGCCCTTTTTGGCCTGGCACTACTAGAGGAAGCTCACATAGCAGCTAAATGATCCTTGGAGCAGCTCATGAACACATGCACAGCACTGGAGACATGATATGTTCCTGTTAATTTATACAGGAAGGTGGTAGACCCCCTTCTGGAACGTGAGGAGGGGACTGGGAGTACCCTTTGCTGGTTCTGGGTAAGCCACCCACATTCCCAGGATGAATTTTTTCCACAGCCCACCCACACAAGGGAGGGTGGATTTATGTCCTTATATAGTTTGCCTCCTTACAAGGTAACATTGGTTCCATTTCACCTTTTCTTCTCCCAACCTTGCTCATTTATAGCTATCTACCTATGCTAACAAAAGAAAAAATTACAAATGTAATTAGGAAATATCTTAGGGGCTGCAGATGTGGCTCAGTGGTAGAATGATTGCCTCAAATGTATAATGTCCTGGGTTTGGTCCTTAGCATGAAAGCAAGCAAGCAAGAAAGCAAGGATGCAAGGAAGACCAAACAATAAAGAAAATACCGCATGGAAATCTGTGAGATGCAGCTGATACACTGCTTAGACAGAAAATGTATATCTTTAAAGCTGACACTAGAAAAGAAAAACAATTATATTAAGCTTCCATTTTAATAAGCTAAAAATAAATTAAAAAGCAAGTTAAACTAAAGAAAGGAAATCAATGAAATAACACAAAAAAAACAACAGAAAAATAAAGCCAAAGTTGGTTCTTTGAGAAATTAACTTCTGACAAATTTCTGTAAGTATGTCTAAGTAAACAGAAGGAATTATCAAAACCTGAAATAAATAAGGGGATATAACTATAGAACCTACAGATATTAAAAGGAACTAACTAAAATGAACAATTTCCTACTTTTCTCACCAAAATTTTTGAAACAAGAAAGAGAACATCTGATTAGGCCAACATCTGCTAAGGATAGTAAATTCATTATCAAAATTCTTTCTACAAAGAAAATCAGTTAGCCAGTAATTCAATGAGACATAAGGGTGAAAAGAAAATAATTTACACACTTTCAAAAACAGGAAGAGTAAACACTGCACAGCTCATATCATGAAATCAGCATAAATTTTCATACCAACTTGAAACTTTATGCTTATCCATTCATCTAACAAATACTATTAATATGTACCATGTTCCAGGTAATTAAGCAACCTGTCTTTGGCTTCTTTAGCAAGAGAAATTTTTCTGTGACTATTTCTTGCAAATTTCTCTCTTCCATTATAAGTGAACCACTCAATTACTTACACTAATTTACTAGTTTATCAGTTTCTCAGATATTTTTTTGCTCAAATCAGGTATTCCCTAGCTTGAAAGAACTTAAAACTTTCTTCTTCTGGAAACCCTCATGAGGCACCATGAACTTCTTTAAAACTACAGACTGCTAAGGCTCCATGTGATTCTTACAGGTCCTTGAAGGTTTTCTATCACATAAAGCCCTAAAATTAGGATTTAATCTCAGCTCTACTTAAATAATTTGCTTATACACGTGACCTTGGGCAAATAACTTAATTCCTCAAAGTTCCTAATTCCTTTTCTGTAAAATGGGGGTAACGGTAGCACCTGAAACAAGGCCATCCTCTTTAAGCACCTGGCATGTCAACAGCTGTTATCATAATCACCCCTGGATTTTTACTTGGATTTTTTTTTTCCTTTTAACAAAACCCTCTAATACTTTTCTTTATATTTGAGTTAAATATACAACCATACTATGGTTATTTATTATCTACCAGCATATTAGCATTCCTATCTTTGTGCCTGCAGGACAAATTTAAGTATAGAAAACAGGAAAAGAGGGAAGAGGAAGGAGGGACAGGACTGCTTACAGTTTAGCAGAATCACAATTCATAAAACATATGTAGATAAAAATTTATATATATATATATATATATATATATATATATATATATATATTTTAAATATATGAATAAAAAGATAAATAACTTGTAACAAGGGATGAGTGTACTTTATAACATTATTCACCATAGGATTAATCTTTAAAACATGAAGAGTACACTGTAAATGATTTATTAGCATTCAATTTACAGGAAACTTTTTTACTTACTCCATCAAGGTAGGAAATCATACCAACCGCTGTTTCTGGAAATATTTCCCAATCAACCTCCACCTGAGGGGTCTATATCATTAGTATAACTTTCCTTTCTACAAACATCACATGGGCAGACAGTCTGCCTGCATCCTGGGGGGAAATAGGCAACTAAATTAAAAGAAAAAAAAGTAAAAAAGATCATTCCCCTTCTTGTTTTCTTTTCCAGGTGTTATACCCATCACCTTTCTACCAAGACAGATCAATTAACTCAGCAACATTAAGTTCCAGCTGTTGCTCAGGAAAAACAAGAAACAGAACACTCTGAATATTAAAGGGAAAGGCAGCAACCCATACCTCCCTCAATTTGGAGAAAAGGTTCTGCTAATTTCCAGTAACAGAAAGGACTGAAGCTATTTCCCAGTCCCAGAGAAGCAAAAGTGTGAACTGAAATCCCACAGAAAGTCATCAGCTCTGGATCAGAGGGACATGTGCTCACAGCAGTGTGTGTGACCGTACTCAGAATACCTGTGTGTTCTGAGACTCTACTGCCCATTTGTATGCACAGTGACCATACAAATGCTGTTAACCCAGTATGATAGATAAGAAATCACCTTACTCCTAAATTTTGTGTATTCCTAATTCTGCTATTACTGGGAAGAAGTGAATCAATCAGATCAATATCACAAGTTTGAGAGAAAAAGTGTGGTATATGAATCTTAATTTATAGAGTACAAAGTAGCATGCAAAATAAGCATAGAAATTCTCCATCCATACTTTTAAGATTTGTGCATTCTACTATATGTAAAATACACTTCAAAGATGGAAAATAAAATATAAAATTAATAAAGAATATGGAAAAAAGCTCTTAATTTTTAATATGGTTCTTAATTAGGTGTTTTATTTTAAGGACATGAATTAATTTTATTCACTCCAGTTTTTATATTTTCCCTTTTTTAAAGTTTAGCATGTCTCATATAATATGAAGGACTTATGCTTCTTCTACAATTCAATGCTGACTCTAATAAAAATTAAATCAATGGGTTGGCTCCTCTGGTCTAAGTGGATAGCCTCTTTCTGTGGAGTAACTTACCACAGGTAGCGTGAGCCAAGTGGCCACAAGGCGGTTGTTGATCCAGCGATACCAGGATGGGTTTACAAACATCAAGGGTAAAAAGGGACCCAGCATGAAAATGCTTCCAAAAAAACTTCCCCAAAACAGAAGGAGTATAAAGTAAATCCCTTTCCATGACACCATGATTCTGAAAAACATTTAAAAAAAGACATTTTGTTACTATACATTTAACTACTCAAATTCTATATCAGCATGATGCACATAATAATTTTTAATTACAGGGCTATTGAGAGGTTCTGATAAAGGATATAAGAGCCTGAATTTCATAGAGGTGACCCTCCAATACATTCTACATGTCTAACAACCACTAGTACATTAGGAATTGATACTCTTAATAGTATATGCCTGATTTCCAGAACAAAATTGTCTAGTTAAGGAGCCTTTTTTATCGATTAGTACTGGGTGTAAAGTGGTATGTTATCTTCTCTGGGATATTATCTAACACAAAATCTTAAAATATTCCAGAGCTTTTGGTTACCCAGAAGTAGAAATACTGAACAAAGAAGTGCAGAATAGCTTCCTAAGGTCAGGAAACCTAAAAGCAATAATTTTTAAATTTTTTTTTAAATCTAGGAATTATCCTTCTTACATTAGATTATAAAATAACACCTTTGGACACTAGGTATTAAACTGGATCTTTATGAGCTGCAGGAGTAAGGAGAAGTCAAGATTCTTCAATAAACTATTTACCAAAGGATTACTTTAAGGGATCCTCATAACTAGAACATAATGTGGATATCATAAAACAAATGGTTAGAAACACTATTTAAAATGAAAAATCAAACACTTTTGATTTTATAATCTAAACTACCTTAGAGTGAAAATATTTTTTGCTAAAGGATAACAAAAGTGTCAGAAATATTAGAGTTATGGAAACAACAATGGCCTCAAAATTCATGTGTTTAAAAAGGTATCAAGATCCCAGAAATTTTTAAAAAGAATCACAGCAGGAAACAAATAAAATTTCAAATGTCATGGTGCTTTTTAAAAATGTCAAATAACAAAACAGGTCAAATACCCGTTACCAACACAGAATCAAGTTTATCTGGGTTCCAAGCGTATTTTTAAATCTCTACCAATACCTGACAGTGTGTATACAAAATCCTTCAAAGTACAAACAGAACAAATATCTATTAAGAATTGCTTTTATAACCTTCAGATCTGAACTTTTCAGAAGTGAGGTGAGGGAGTAATGGTGAAGAAAAAGATTGCTGGGAAATGGGGCTCACCCAGGGCTTGAAGAGGTCTATGTTCTAGTACATCCTACACTTCATGTTTTCTGAGTCTCAGGTCCTTTTCCTGGCACTAAAAGAAACCATAAACAGCTCCTCCCCAATCTTCAATTTAACTTAATCCCTTTGTATGGGAAAGAAAAAACAAAAACTTTTAAATTCAGTATTTTCAACACCTGTCTTCCCCTAACAACAACCATAATCATATTCCTGTAAGACTTCTACTATTTGAAAAATCCCTATCTTTTTCTATCTGCTGGTTTTTTCCTGCCAATCAGCCAACAGCAAGCTTTCTGTCTAACACTGGCTCCTCCCATCCCTGCAGCAACACTTCACACTGTGTCTATACAAGACTGCTTCTGTATCAAAGAAAGGCTCTGGTCTGCGTCTTCCTCACTTATCAATTTGATTTGATGTGATTAAAAAAAAAACCAAAGGAGTTTAGCTATCTACTGAAATCTTTTCATTGTATAATGATAAAGCTGCAGCCCAAGAGAATATGGCTTTCCTAAATCCACACAGTTAATAACAACCAATCTTTTCTGCCTACTGCTTCTTCCATTACATCATGCTACCTCCTAAGAAGCCAAAATTCCGAGATCCATGTTAATCTTTCAGCATGTATTTTTTTTTTTGGGGGGGGGGGGAGTGTTTCCTGGGACTTGAACTCAGGGACACTCAACCACTGAGCCACATCCCCAGTCCTATTTTGTATTTTATTTAGAGACAAGGTCTCACCGAGTTGCTTAGCACCTTGCTTTTGCTAAGGCTGGCTTTGAACTCTATGGATCCTCCTGCCTCAGCTTCCTGAGCCACTGGGATTACATGTGTGCACCACTGCAACCACCATAAGCATGTGTTTAAATGTAGGTTTAAAAGATGTAAAGGGATGTGTCATATGAATATACTGGGATTATTCAAACCAAATCTAATCTAAAATTATTTCTCTATCCTTCTCCTATTTCTTTCCCAAGATTTCAATCATTTGTTCATTTTCAAAGATCAGTAAACATACAGAGATCCATACTGTGCGCCAGGCACTGTGCTAGTAATCTGGGGATGGAACAATGAATACGAGAAATATTGCCACAGCGTTCACAAATCTAATGTGTGAGCTCCCACCCTGGCTTATGAGCTACTCCCTGGCTCTGCATTTAATCTAGCTCTTTTCTGTATCTTCTTCCAAGTCTCAAGGGTTTGATGGGTTAACTGGGTTAAGAATTAGCTGCAAATATTTGGAATAGCTGAAATTTTAAAAAACAAAAACAACTGAAAATGCCAACTGCTGTCAGGGATGTGAAGCAACCAGAATTCACATACATTGCTGGTGGGAATATGAAATGGTATAGTAATCCTGGAAAATAGTTTGGCAGTTTTTTTTAAATGTTAAACCTATACTTACCACAAAAGCCAGAAAATCCACTACTGAATAACCAGGAAAAATTAAAAATTATTTGCAGAAAGTTCTACATAATTATTTATAGAAGCATTAGTCATAATTGCCAGAAACTGGAAATAACCCAACCATCAGCCAGAGGTAAGTGAATAAACAAACTAGGAAATCCATATAATGAAATATTACTCAGCAGTAAAGATAAAATTCCCATACAGGCAGCATTTTAAGTTAATCTCAGATGCAATGTACTGAGTAAAAGCAGCCAGATTCAAAAAATAATTCTTTTACTGGACAATCTGGACAAAGAAACCCACAGGGGAGGGGAATAGATCAGTGGTTGGTAAAGGTTAGGGTTGGAAAGATAGTTTGACTATTAAGGGACAGCACAAGGGGAGTCTGGGGAATTAAGGAAGCTGCTGGGTTTCCTGATTGCAGCAGTGGTTATAAAAGACTAGACACTGGTGGAAAACTCAACAAAGTACTTTTTGTTTTGGTGCTGGGGTTGAACTGGGGGCCTTGTGCATGCTAAATACATTGTCTGCCACTAAGTTACACTCCCAATCCGTCTATACATTTTAAAGTGAATTATAACTAATGCTGCTATAAATAATTATGTAGAACTTTATGCTCTTATGATTGAGGAATTCTATACTTCTGGATTACTTTAATTACAATACTCTAAAATATATCTAGCTTTCAAAATACTCTGGCACTAGTTTATATATTTGATATTCACAGATTTAACAGTCACAACATATATAAGGACACCAAGACACAAAGATGTTAAGTAACTTGCTCAGAGTCACACAGCTAGTAAATGGCAAGACTGGGATCTGACTCCAAGTAATTTGATGTGAGAAGTCCCCACTCAGTCAGCTACACTATTTCTTTCTCAAGAATATATTGCTTTTGTAATTAAACTCATATTTTAAAAAATAACATGATAAAGATGTTAAAATCTAAACCCAAATTTTATTACCTATGCAAAAATTATTCTGAATTTTAGAAACTCACAGGAATTTGGTATGGAAGCATAATGTCTCCCTAGAATATAACATACAACATACAAAAACTTTAGGGAGGAGCAGTAGAAATGGAGTTATCAGTTTCTGATGATGAAAAGTATGGCTAAATAACTAGTAATAAAATATGTGATCTTTTAAACTCTTTTAAAATAAAAGATAAAGGCCATACCACTGAAAAATAATTGCACAATGCCATTTAACATCATTTTTTACTCATTCTTTGTATAAAACTGATATACTCTTTTTTGAAAAACCCCTGGGAAAAAATAAACATAGATTTAGAATGACATATGCATTTTACTGCCAAAAACAGATACAAAGGAAACATGTTGAAAAACTATGTCTACTTCAAGTTAAAGCCAACAACCTTTCTCCAAATAACCACTTTTCCTTTAGAGAATTAACGCAATGTTCACTTACCTCACGAATTCATAACACCTTTTGGGGAGGGGTAATGGGGACTAAACCTAGGAGTACTGTACCAGTCCCTTTTTATTATTTTATTTTTTATTTTGAAACAGGGTCTCGCTGCATTGATGAGGCTGGCCTCAAATTTGTAATCCTCCTGCTTCAGCCTATTCCACTAACTCACAATGTGAATCTGATTGCCCATGGTATCAAACCATGTGTAGTTCAAACAGTTGCCACACCAGATAAAAGGCAAAAACAGCATATGAATCAAGACATGGCCCACTTAGGCTTCTTACTCAGTTGCATATGTTATAACTGGAGTATGACAGTATGGGAGGATACTCCCTGGCGGAGCCTAATGGAATCCACTAGGATACGTAGACTTCTCTGCTCAGGTAGGAGCCATATTTTACTTCATAGACTCCTTACTTTATTCATGTAACAAGTTAAGTGTTAACAACTAGTTTTACTCTCAGTGTGCTAGGGAAACTAAGTGCACAAATGAACGAAAGCAATTTAATATATGTTGTAATAGAGGCAGAACAAGTTATGCAACTGGGGTTAAGGGAAAGGGAAGGGATTCAAGAAGGCCTACACCCTTGGAGGATGAGAGAGAGGAGGGGGAACAGAAAAAATATTCCACAGTAAAAAGACAAAAACAAACAAAAAAGGTAGGATCACAGAAATGAAACAGTAAGCTTACATAGAGAACTGCTCATTAGATATTACTGAGGTCTACAGGTCTATGGAACACATTCATGAGCTACAAGAAACCACTAGGGCATGGGCCTTTGGGATAAAGTTGTACATAACCTGTTTGTTCAGTATTGCCAAGAATAACACATTTAGTATGTTAGTAGAGGTAAGGAAAAAACTAAGGCATATGCCTCATGTTTTAAGATAAGCTGTCAAAAGTGACATCATACACATAAGCATGGACTGGTATACAGATTGGTTTTAAAAGTCTTCTCTGGACTTTGAAACAGACACGGAATGGATCTGTTGACAAAAATGCTGGACTGAGAGATTTTGGTATCAAAGAGGTCTGTGAGCCAGGACATACATAGACCTCAACAGAAGCTCTAACATTCAAATGCAAGATGATCAGGACCACACTACTAAACCTGGACACCTCATCTGTAAAGTAAAGAGGGATACCGGGAAAAAATTCTAAGGCCTCTACTAATGTTACCAACAGAAACAGAAACAGAAATTCTGAGTATCGGTTACCTTTTGGGCACCTAATATTTCCCTTGCATTTTATAGAGGGATCTTGGCATTTACACATTTGATACTTACACATTCAACTATTTATGAATAACCAAAAGGTCCACGAAATGGAAGAAATCTGTAATTTTGCTGAAATTCAAAGCTGAATTATAAATATTGCAAGACCCATGTCAAAAAAAAATCATTTTAGTAGTAATGACTCTGGCCAACTGTCCAGCATCCTAATCTTAAGGGGCCTTTATTGTATTCTATCTACTTGGCCACCATTCCTTAGGGAAAGTAAAGTGCTATAGTAGGCTTATAAATTTGAGGTTTCAAAAGGACCCTGCTACATTTCTTAAAGTCAAGTATGTTCTAAAATTCTCCTTTAATCCAAACAAAAGCCTCAAACCTAAGTATTGATTATATCAGTGGTGGTTATGGGTGAAGAAATGGAGTATCTGGTCCTCTTAACTCCAAGTCCTCAATGCTATTTATAATGATCAGTCAAATAAAGAACATTCCCAGAAAATGTGGGGGAGAGAGGTCAGAACTAGGAACAGTAACGGATTTAAAGGTCCAACAGAAAATAATGAGTAAAAAGTATACGATGAATTTAAATTATTGTACCCACAAAACCAAACACATTATGCTAGTTACATTTCTTGTAGGAAAATTAAAATTAACTTTGCTCAATTATATGTGTATATAACTTAAATACAAGTATAGTTAAATAGATTATTGTATATTTAATATAGTTATTATTATTAAATATTAATATAAATATAAACTCAGGTTAGATTCAACAAATTTTCTCCTAAAACACCCTAAATCATCCTTGGTATGATATGCTCACCAGTAATCAGTGATACATAAAATTAAAATGAGGTACAATTTTCCTGCTATTTGATTACAAAAAATAAAAATACTTATAACATTTAACATTACCAAGGCTATAGTACAAAGGTCTTTTTCTAGTCTGTTATTAAAATTGTACCTTAGTTCCAGCTTTTAGATAAGTGATGGGGTAGAATTTGTCAAAACACAAATGACAAATTTAATTAACAATTATGTTTCAAGATCTCTACCATGCAGAAACACTCACAGAAGTGCATAAAAGACATGGGGTTATTCTCTGAAGTATAATTTGTAATACTGAACAGTGAGAGATAACAAAGCCTACCAATAAGGAAAATAGATTGTTCTTTTTTATGGTACTTTTATATTATGGAATACCCAATCATTCACGAGACTAAGGTAACTCCTATTGTCTGGTATGGAAGAATGTCTCTGATACGTTATTCAATAAATAAATAAAACCAATTACAAACTAATATGGATACATGATCTTGTTTTCGCCTTATTAACCCAAGGTCTTTAAAAAATGTATACATTTGTATATTTGTATATGTGAGTACCTGTGTTTCTAGGTAAATGTTTTTAAAAGTTTGATTTTAATAGGGGATATATAAACCCAAGATTACTCTATAAAGAGGATGCCTAGAAATAAAATCCTTTCTTCAATCTCCTTCTATCTTTTTATCTCCTTCAAGGGCTCCCCTTTGGATTTGTCCAACTGGAAATCGAGACTAGCGCTGCCAATGGTCAGATTCCTGGGACAAATAGCAGATCCAGAGGGCAAACAGGAACAGAGTTAACCCAATACAGAGTTAACCAAAATAAGGTTACAAAACACTACCTATAACATCATTACTATTTTTATATACATGCACATTGAAGAGCAGTGTAGCTGGGTTGTAATGTTACATTACAGTTTATTTTTAGATATTTTTGCTTAAATGTATTTCTTGACAAGAAATACATATAAGTGAATGTAAATAAGATAAACAGGCACACTGACACACTCCCAGCAACTCAGGAGGATGAGGCAGGATGATTGCAAATCCAAGGTCAGCCTCAGCAATTTAGTGACACTATTTCAAAAATAAAATAAAAAAGAGAATGTAAATCAGTGGTAATGCACCCCTGGGTTTGGTACTGCCAAAAAAAAAAAAAAAAAAAAAGACAATAGGAATGTTTTAAAAGCTGGAAAGCAGGAAGCCAAGTGTTGACCACTTGGTAGACATGAAAAGGCATATGTAAGACCACAGAAGAAAAAGCTGAAAACACAAGCTGGCAGCTTCAGGTACATCTGAACACAAATGGGGATGTATGTGGGTTTAACAAAATGAGAGGGATTAGGTGAAAACTGAGAAGCACATGGATTCCTAGATCCCTTTCTTTCCCTGACCCCAGAATAAATCTGGAAGTTTATTCCCTACAGAAGGTAGAAGGGGTGTCTTGCACACTTGAAGGCATTACTACAGACTCTCAGAGGGAGTAAGGGACCATAACCATACTGAATCCTGAATGCAGACTGACTTCAGATGCCTGGTAACGAGAATATTTTAATCCTAGTTAGCACCAATAGAACTTTCTGCAATAAAAGAAATGTTCAATAGCTCTGTTGTCCATGATACTAACCACTATTTACATGTAGCTGATAAGTAATTCAAAATGTGCTTAGTACAAATGAGGAACTGAAGTTCTAAATTAATTTTACTTAAACTGAAATAGCCACACATGGATAGTGGCTACCTGTATTGAACACTCAGCTCTAGGCAGAAAATGAACCCACTTACCTGGGGATCTGACCAGACTATGAGGAAAGATGAAAATATAAAAACACTGGGAGATTCTCTAATAAACAGTCTACTTAAATCACTCCACAGAGAGGCCAAAATCCATAAGTCTCCCCTATATCCAAGTTTCTGGTTGGCTTGTTAAGGCACCCATATTTTATCAGGAACAGATAAAAAGGAATCTGAAGAAACACTTAAATAAGATAAACAGAAAATGGGAGACTTAAAGGAAACAAACTACTCAATGACCAAAAAAAAAAAAAAAAAAAAAAAAAAACTTCAAAGAAGACTATCTTTAACATTTTTAGGAAGAAATACTCCATCCAGGAAACCAGAATAGCCTTCTTATGAGAAAAGTAAATATTCAGAAACAAAAGAGCAACTGGAAGTTTAAAATAGGCAAAAATGTTTACCAAAATATTAAAACTTTGTAACTGCTAGAAAATAAAGCTGAGAAACTCCCCTATAAAATGTCAAGCAGAAAGTAGAAAGAATTTATGAGGCCAAGATAGGAGCTCCCCTTCACCAATAATACCAGGTCTAAAAAGAGAGTAGTGAGAAACTGGAGAGAAGGAAATCCCCCAGAACTGGAGACAATGGTATTCCACATTAACAAGCCTACTGAAAGTGGGACAATGGATGAGAGTAGACACACTCAAGGCACAGTACTGTGCTGACAACAGGGGCAACTTTTTGTCTTCCACGAAACTGCTAGAGGTAAAAATAGCTGACAGGCAATGAACCAAAAATTAAACTGCCTTTAACTGTTAGACTTCCAGAGGAGCTGATGATACTCATTTTATCTGTCATAAGTACTCTGCCTTGACCTACCCCTGAGGGATAGATGGAGGGCATGGTAAATTCAGAAGCAAAAAGCCTACTCTTCCTGGACAGCCAATACCTGCAGAGTCCTGACTGTAGTGAGTCCTGACTGTAGTGAGGCCTGTTTTCCAGGACTCACTCACGCATGAACTTGCGCACTACCTTCCCCAAGCAGAGGATCCAGTCCACTTTGAATAGTGAAGGCAGATGATCACCCTGAGACTCTGCACCTCTGGGGCCCTTCCACTAATGGTGGCAGTGTCAAGCTGTCAGAGTATGCTTATGTCTACATCTTCGCGCGCCCCCCCCCCCACCTTTCTTTTTCCCTAGTTTTTTATTTTGAGTTGAGACAGGGGATTCACTAAGATGCTAAGGATCTTGCTAAATTGCTGAGGTTGGCCTTAAATTTATGATCCTCCTGCCTCAGCTTCTGGAATCACTGGGATTACAGGTATACACCACCACACCTGGCTTAGGTGATAAAATCTTAAAAGAAAAACAATGTAATGATTAGCATAAAAGGTTAATTGTCATAGGGGCATAAATCAAGCCTGTAAGGTACTGGCAGTGTTCTATTTCTTTTTTTTTTTTTTTTAATTGGTTGTTCAAAACATTACATAGTTCTTGATATATCATATTTCACACTTTTATTCAAGTGGGTTATGAACTCCCATTTTTACCCCGTATACAGATTGCAGAGTCACATCAGTTACACTTCCACTGATTTACATATTGACAAACTCATGTCTGTTGTATTCTGCTGCCTTTCCTATCCTCTACTATCCTCCCTCCCCTCCCCTCCCCTCTCCTCTTCTCTCTCTACCCCCTCTACTGTAATTCATTTCTCCCCCTTGTATTATTTTTCCCTTTCCCCTCACTTCCTCTTGTATGTAATTTTGTATAACCCTAAGGGTCTCCTTCCATTTCCAAGCAGTTTCCCTTCTCTCTCCCTGTCCCTCCCACCTCTCATCCCTGTTTAATGTTAGTCATCTTCTCATGCTCTTCTTCCCTACTCTGTTCTTAGTTACTCTCCTTATATCAAAGAAGACATTTGGCATTTGTTTTTTAGGGAGTGTTCTATTTCTTAAGGATGGTCGTTACTTGTGTGTTCAACAGCAATGATTCTTAGACTACCAATAGCCAATTGTTTACACATACAATATAACATATTCTCTTCTAATTATATGTTACTTTAATAACAACAAAAAATGTTTTTAGTTTTCACTACCCTTGGCAAAAACAAGGATCAGAGCTCTCACTTTTTTCATTCAAGCTCTTCTATACATTACTCTACTTTTAAGAATAAACATGTATTTTGTGTCTAAAAACATTTTAATTATAAAAATTTTAAGAACATCAATTAAACTATGATAAGATTATTTATTTGTTACAATCCCTAGTCAAGTACTCTATTGCCAAAAGCAATCCTTAGGAGCCTATTAAGAAAAATACATTGGACAAGATGACTCTAAAATAAATAACATGTTGATCTTGATTCTAATGCAAAATCAAATACATAAAATAAAAATCGTGAATACTAATGTCGATTACTACATATATGCATGTATAATAATAGTCATTATTGAAAAATGATCACTTAGCAATAAAAATTAAAATGTTTTAACAGTTAAAACAATCATGGCCTGATTATGGAGATTTTCCTACAATCTGTGTTCATTATTTAAATAGTTGAAGACAGATGCTCTTTATGTGCTACTTTTCTTGTAAGCTTCACACACAGACAAATCACATTTAGTTTTTTCACAAACATAAGTGAGATATTTATGAACTGATTAATTTCTTTCCAATGCACATATGTATGCTAATTTGCACAACGGCCATTCTGATGAACACATCTATATTTTCTTTATAACTGCTATTTAAGAGCTTATAGAAGCCTGTCTGTACATCCCACAAGGATCTGTATAATTTTTTTCAGAACTTGGTAACAGAAACACATCTGTCTTGCCGGATGAAATGGTATGTTCCTTTGTCCCTCCAGTGAGAACAATATTTGTTTTCCTCTCAAGTCTCTAAGGACAAAAGGCTCATAGCTAAATTTAACTTTTGATTCTAGAAACAAAGAGTAAGGTTATTATCTCTTTTTCCTCTTACAATCTTTTGTTATCACATATGCCTTTTATTATAAGCCTCTTTAAATTCCTTTAGGAACCAAACTATTAATTTAAAATAAATTATATAGAATGTCACCATTTTTATCTTATTTATCTTTAATTATTAATTTTAAAAAATCAAGCCTCTATTAAAGTATGATATTGGAAAAACACTAGAAATTTTTATTTAAAAATGTATGTTAAGCTCAGCATGGTGGCCCGTAATTCCAGTGACTCTGGAGGTTGGAAGCAGGAGAAGCTCAAGTTCAAGGGCATTTTCAGCCACTTATTAAAACCCCTGTCTTAAAATTTTAAGATAGATAGATAGATAGATAGATAAATGGACTAGCAATGTAGCTCAGTGGTAGAGCACACCTGGGTTCAATTACCAGTACCTTCCAAAAAATTTTATGTCAAAAATATTCTAAAGACAAAAAAAGTTACTCCTTTTATGAGCAAAACATTAGAAGAAACAAGTAAAAACAAATAGTAAAAAAGAACTTAAAACACTTTTCTGTATCAATTAAGCATTGGGCTAGGTCTGTGGCTTAAACGGTAGCGCGCTCGCCTGGCATGTGCGGGGACACTGGGTTTGATCCTCAGCACCACATAAAAAAATAAAATAAAGATATTGTGTCCACCGAAAAAAAAACCAAAAAAATAAATATTAAATTGTTAATATTAAAAATAAATATTAAATTCTCTCTCTCTCTCCTTTTAAAAAAAAGCATTCATAAGGTGGGCAGAGGAAGATGAAAGGCTAATATAATTTATTATGGCATCTTTTCCTGTTTGGAAAAAATTCAGAGACAATTTAACAGGAAAGGGATAAATGTTATCATTACTTTCTTCCTAAAGCAGCCCAAGAAAATACTATTTTCCCAAGTACAAAAATAAGGTAAGATAAGAGAATACCATGCATTTTAGAGAGGTCTGAGAAGAAATCAAATCACAATTTACAAAGTCTGCTAAAACATAACAGGACAATTAAAGAGCAGAATGGGGCTAAACTTCAGTTACATGTACCCAAAATGAAGCCTTTAACTCCCTGAAGCCTTTAACTCCCTGGGAGGAAGGCCACTGAGAGGTCTGATCTAGATAATGGTGGCTCAAGTTATGTCAAAATTACATTGTGTATCTCTTATTATCTATTTATTGATATTTGGTGAGAGAAGAAATCATATACAACTACGTGAGATTTATCTACATTCTTGGTATACACAAATATTATATCTATATAAATATTTATTGTTCTCTAAACTCTGATGTAATTCTTTTACTTAAAATGTATTCAAAAGTCAGTACATAGAAAGGAGAAAGTATGTACTGTATAATTCTATTTATCTAAAGTTCCAAAACAGGGCTGGGGTGTGGCTCAAGCGGTAGCGCGCTCGCCTGGCATGCATGCGGCCCGGGTTCAATCCTCAGCACCACATACAAACAAAGATGTTGTTGTGTCTGCCGAAAAAACTAAAAAATAAATATTAAAATTCTCTCTCTCTCTCTCTCAATCAATCAATCAATCAATAAAGTTCCAAAACAGATAAATGTCTTCATAATGTTACAAGCACAAATAATGTTATCCTGGGGAGTTATGGAGCAGGTATGGAAACTAGGCACAAGGAGCCTTCTAAGATTTTGGTAATGCTCTGTTTCTTGATCTGCTGTTGGTTACACTGAGAGTATTCACTTTATGAAAATTCTTTGAATTGTCATATATATATACATATATACATACACACACATAAATGTTTAGGGTTTGTTTGTTTTTTTTTATGGTCCTGGGAATTGAACCCATGGGAATTCAACCACTGAACTATATCCCCGATCTTTTCCTTTTATTTTGAGACAGGGTCTCACTAAATTTTCCAAGCTGGCTTTGAACTTATAATCTTCCTGCATTGGCTTCCAGAATGGCTAGGATTATAGTTATGTGTCACCTCACCTGGTAGTTAAATATTTTATAAATAATCCAGTTAGGTATATGTAACTTACAAAAAGAAAATATAAAAGGTCAATAAACCTAAAAAGAAAAACATTTTAAGTCAATGTAAATTAAAACAACAAATCACCTCCCCAATCTCAGAAGACTGGCAAAAGTAGCTTGTTCTGCCTTTGATGTTCTGGGAATTGCTGGTGTCCTTGCTTTCACAGCTGGAGGGAGTATAAAGTGATTTAGCCACTTCAGAGGGCAAACTAATATAAGAAGCTTTTATAATTTTGAATATACCTACCATCACAAATTCTTTCTTAGTATCCAGCCCAGAGAAATACTCAACTACACATGGAAAAATGTTTCATTGTAGCACTGTCCAACAGAAAAATTAGAACCATCAATGCTATAGGGGAATAATTAAGTAAACTGTGGTGAATCCAACACTAAGGGACACTACGTAGCAGCTGGGCAGGATGGGATCAACATGTATTTTCTAAAATGGAAGCTCTACAAGTATTGCTCACAGAAAAAGAATATGATACCACTTTTGGAAGGAAGGAACCATGCTCCCCCAAACTCTTGAAACTATGTGGTTAATAAAAATAAACAAACATAGATGAGCATGGTAGTACACACTATAGTCCCAGCTACTTGGGGGGCTGAGGCAGGAGGATCCCTTGAACATTGGAGTTCTAAGCTGGCTTAGGCAACAAAATGAGACTCTGTCTCTAAAAACAAATATAAATGTCCAGAAATCTATCTACAACGATCACTGCCTGCAGTAAGTATGGTCACCTCTATGGGACAGGGCAGGATATAATTGGGGATGGTGGTTCAAGGGAATAGAACCCCCCCCCCAACAATTAAAATGTTTTTCTATTTTTTTTTTTTTACTTTTACAGTAAAAAGAAAAGAAGTTACAAGGAAAAGTATACACACAGCCAAAATAAGTCACTTTCCAGTAATCCCTATGTTTCCATGATCCTATAGTCAAAGCAAAAATAATTAAGATAGAAATAACCTGTACCTCTTAGCCAAATGATTGTTCACCATACTCCAAGCTCGAATTTTTACAAAGTAAAAACCACTAAAGACATTAATGGAAACAGGAATGATAGAGTCTCTCTTCATTTTATCATTAAAACTATACTGACACTCCAATAATCCTGGGTCTAACAAAAGTCACTCAAAACCATCACCCAATTTACCTAATAGCATTTATCTCCATTCACTTGAAGTTGAAGCTGTTTTGTTTTTCCCTTCATGAGACATGAAGTGACTGATGCCGACATAAAGGCTGTCAAAGCAATCAAGGAATATACTGAAACTAAATCCATCCATACAAAATGTTGTCCCATGAATATATAAATAAAGGTCTTTTATGGATAAATAAAACTAGCAGACAACAGTTGTTTAAGAAGTTGCACAAGATAGAATGGACATTTCTTATTACATCCCTGTTTCCTGATCATTAAAAACTCATACTTGCACCATCAAATAATAACCATCTTTAGGCAAGAAACCAGGCAACACAATACAGGGTGTCTGTGCCCTCCTATGGCACATCTAGGCAAGGAAGAGAAGAACAAACTTAAAGGTGGCAGTAAGGGAGAAAGGAAGAAAGAAAGGAAAGCACACACTATAAGCCAAATTCATGAAAAATTTAGGAAATGTGATAGTTTGCAAAATCTTAGAAGTTTAGAGCTAGAATAAAATCACTACATTTTAAACATTTTTTGGTCTCAACATGTAATTCTCTCAGTCCATCAGTGAAGAAACTGAGGAAAGAAAAGGTTGAGGGACCTAGTTTGTGTTCACACTGGCACAGCCAATTGCTACAGTATCTCCTGTGACCTCTAAGGATCCCAGAAGGCTAAGTCACTGAGAAGGAGTTAAGACACAAACAAGGCCTGTGCCTAGAGGAAGGAAAGTTCAGCTAAGACAGAAAGCATGAAGAAGCAGACCTCATGACAGTATTTTTTAAGGTACCCATTGTAAGGTGACTAGTTAGTCAGGAAGTTATTCCAAAGTCCAAGGGTCTTTAGGTTTTATCAATCTCCAAATTATTTCAAACAATATGAATTATAAATAGCAAGATTTTTTAATGAAATGTTACCAATATTTTTCTGCATAAATAGCAAGAACACTACATTTCAATAATTTCCTGTTACTAAACAACATTTCCCTATAAGACATTACAGTTAAAACCAAATACACTTAAACTAAGAACAGTACCATATGAAACCATTTCAGGAAGGCAGATTAGGGATAACAGTTAATACTTCCTAGATGTTATTTAAGTGACTACCTTCCTTTTCCAAGGATTACAGTCCTCAAAATGTTACTAAAATCCTAGATAGAATATACCCAAACGAAATAAAAACATGTTCACATAAAAGTATGTAAATGAATGCTCATAGCAGCACTATTAATAATAGTCAAAATGTGGAAAAACCCAAATATGTTTCATTTATTAAACAGATAAACAAAAGTTGTATAGCTATCCATAGATATTACAGAATAAGAAAAGGAATGAAGTACTGATACATGCTACAACATAGATGGATTTTGAAAAAACAATGATAAGTGAAAAGAAGTCAGTCAAGAATGTCCACATATTATAGGATTTCATTTATATGAAATGTCCAGAACAGGACAGGCTACAGATCAGTGGTTCCCTAAGGCTGGGGGAAGGGGGATGCGGGGAATGAGAAACCACTACCAATGAGCACAAAGTTTTGTTGAGAGGGTTTTTAAAATGTTCTAAAATTAGACAGTAGTGATAGCTGAACAATTCTGTGAATAGTCTAAAACCCAGTGACCTATATACTTTACAACTGTACAAACTGTATAAATTATATATTAAAACAAAAAATTCATTAGCCGGGAGGTTACCAACACATGAATAACTGATTTTACCCAGAAGTCATGAATGCTGAAGGAAAGAGAATTACAGCAATAACTACCACCTCAGAAACTGAGAATAAGAAAATATGCAAGGGAAGCCAGAGAACAAAGGAGAGCCAGAAACTAAATAGAAAGAAATCACTGAAGAAATAAAAGACTAGTTAGACATTCATTGAGATGTTACCAATAGCTGTCCCTGTATAGTGACTATGGTTGACTTTTTCCCCCCTACCTTCCCT
This sequence comes from Spermophilus citellus, assembly GCF_964194105.1. Taxonomy (NCBI): domain Eukaryota; kingdom Metazoa; phylum Chordata; class Mammalia; order Rodentia; family Sciuridae; genus Spermophilus; species Spermophilus citellus. The sequence goes on from NC_138193.1 coordinate 92,531,493, forward strand.
TTATTTTTCAAAATGTATGAAAAGAGTACTTTTTTTTATATAACAACAAAATCCCAACAATATTTAATAGAAAATGTTAGAAGCCAGTATTTCTTATATTAAGAGGGTAGATAGAGCCCATCACTAAGAGTAGGTTTAATCACTAATGAGAAGTATAAAATTTGAATTATATAATATTAAGGGCACTGATCCTTTTCATAAATAAGTATTGATATTCAAATATCAATCTTTTTTTCCAAAATAAGATTACTGGCATTTGACTGGAATATATAAAACATCACTGTTTCCAGGGAGCATCTAACAAATGATGAGACTAGTCTAGCAGCAGAATGCTTTCCTTTATGAAATTAAAATATTTCATATTATAAATCTTCAAAACAACACAAACTTCCCACATTATTTCTAAGATCCATAGGTATGTTATTACAGTTAATGAAAGATTTTTCTGTTACAGATTAATATAAACTGAATGAACATACCAACATTTTATCAAGTAAAACAAAGACAATTATTGTTCACGGTACTTATTCTTTTAATAGATATAAGCAAAATGAAGAAAATACTTAAATCAGTTTCTTAAAATCTACTGTGTTTTTATTTTTAAAGAGAGAGAGAGAATTTTTTAATATTTATTTTTTAGTTCTCGGCAGACATAACATCTTTGTTTGTATGTGGTGCTGAGGATCGAACCCGGGCCGCACGCATGCCAGGCGAGGGCGCTACCGCTTGAGCCACATCCCCAGCCCTAGACAGGGCAGAGGGATTGGAGGGGAAGGGACTGGGCATGGGGTTATTAATGATGATGAAATATGATGATCATTATTAAAATCTATTCTTAACATGGCACAAGGTAGATAACCCCTAGATGTATTTGAGGGTTTGGTCCCCTAGAATTAATTGTAATGCTAAGTTATGTACATCTACTTTCCTGAAAAAAGAAGGCCTTTTATCAGAGGGGTCTGTAACTCAAGAGTTAATATACTGTTTCTACCAGGAATGACAGCACACACCTCTAATCCCAGCTACTGGGAAGGCTGAGACAGGAGGGAGCGTAAATTTAAGACCATTGGGTCAACTTAGTGAGACCCTGTCTCAGAATTAAATAAAGAGGGGTGTGCTGGAGATGTAGCTCAGTGCAGGACAGGGGTGGGAGATACAGAAACTACTGCTTTAGAAAAACAATTCAACAGCAGCCTAAAATAGTCTTCTGGAGTCATTTTTAAAACTCTCAAGAAACTACTGTGTAATTTTTATTCATGAAACCGATTTATCAACTTAATAATTAATAAGTATCAACTTAATGAGGTAGAACCAAAGACAAATAATATACAGTCACCATTCTAGATAATAACTATAAGTTATAAAGTTAAAAACCCAAAACATAATGAAGAAAAGGTAGAAATGAGTGATCTGTTACTTAAAAAATTACAGGATACATTATTACATTGTGTTTTATCTGAGATTTCATAATTATTATTTAATACCTCATAAAGGAAATCAAACAGTTTTTAATTCAAAACACTTTTTTCTGGCTTATTCTGAAAGATTGTGATTGGGTTTCACTTCTTGTACAAAAGTGTATTTTGTTCAAATAACAGGGTTAATATCTGAAACATCTGCTTTGCTATTAAAACATTACTTCTGTGATCCATTTTTTCCACAGACTAGCAAAAATCAAAATAAATAACAGATGGAGACTGACCCTAGAACTCTCTTCATGTATTTTAAAATATTTCATGTAGCATGTTCTTACCATTAACAAATAAAAACATAAATGGAGAAATTAACATGAATGCCAATAAAAATAATTCGTTTGGTAACAAAAGCTCATGATGCCTTAATAAAAAGGCAGCTGATATTCATAAGATTTTTTTAAAAATTCTTTATAAGATCTACAAACCTAAGTATGTTATTTGATGAAGCAAAGAAGGCAGTTTTCAGAATAGTAGGATGTAACCATTAAAATATTATGAGAGACATCTCTGAAAATTCAATTTAAAAAGCACACTGCCTATAAAATCATCTATCATAGAAATTCATAGTTCAAAGAGGCATTAGAGATAGTGGTTTGAAAATCTTTTGGGCCATGGAATCCTTTCTTCAATAATTCCACCACGAAGACTCATAAAACAAATAAAAACATCAGATTTAATTCAGAACTGCCCCTTTACACTAGACCTTACTCCTCATATCTGCCTGACCTCTCCTCATTAGGGGGTGTTAACATCATTTAAAATAGCAGCCTAGGCAAAGCCTTGGCATCCTAGATGAGTTAATAGAGATCCTGGATTCCCTGTTAATAGTTTCTTTTTTTTTTTTTTAAGAGAGAGTGAGAGAGAGAAAGAATTTTAATATTTATCTTTTAGTTATCGGCGGACACAACATCTTTGCATGTGGTGCTGAGAATCGAACCCGGGCCGCACGCATGCCAGGCGAGCGCGCTACCGCTTGAGCCACATCCCCAGCCCCTGCTAATAGTTTCTTTTCCTTTCCTTTCTATTAAGACAATCTCTTGATAGTTTGTTTACTTATAGAATCTTCATATAAAAGTTGGTCACAAAGGCTTTTTCTGCATCTATTGAGATAATCATGTGATTCTTGTCTTTAAGTCTATTGATGTGATAAATTACATTTATTAATTTCCAGTATGTTGAATCAGCCTTGCATTCCTGGTATGGATCCCACATTATCGTTGTGCACTATCTTTTTAATGTTTTTGTATGCAATTTGCTAGTATCTAGGTTAAGAATTTTTGCATCTATGTTCATCAGGAATATTGGTCTGAAATTTTCTTTCCTTGATATGTCTTTGTTTGGTTTTGGTATAAGGGTGATACTAGTTTCATAGAAAGAGTTTGAAAGGGTTCCCTCCTTTTCTATTTCATGGAATAATTTGAGGAGGATTGGTGATAATTCTCTGAAGGTCTGATAGAACTCTGATGAGAATATGCCTGGTCCTGGGCTTTTCTTTCTTGTAGGCTTTTGATGGCATCTTCAATTTCAAATTACTTGAAACTGATCTGTTTAAATTTTCTAATTCAGTTTGGGTAGATCATATGTCTTTCAAAATTTGTGAATGTCTACATGGACATCATTATCCAAAGTACATGTATGAAGACTTGAACTGGGTGTCAACATACTTTATATATAAACTGAGATATGAAAAATATGGTATATATGTATAATAAGAATTATAATGCAAAAAAACAAAGTACATGAATTGGCATGAACATATTCTATATACGAAGATATGAAAAATTGTATACTATAGGTGTAGTAAGAATTGTAATGCATTCCACTGTCGTGTATTTAAAAAAGTAAAATCAATTAAACTAAAAAAAGAAGACTTTGTATTTGATTAGATTTTCTATTTTATTCAAAATTGTTTTTAATTATTGTCTGTATTTCAGCAGTATTCATTGTGATATTTCCTTTTTTTAATTTGAATTTTAGTACTTCAAAGTTTTCTCCCTCTCTTCATTAGTTTGGCTAAGGGTTTTATCAATTTTATTAACTTTTTGTGTTCTCAATTTCTTGGATTCTTTTGTTTCAATTTCAACTTTGATTTTAAATTATTTCCTGTCTTCTACTGCTTTTGGTGTTGATTTATTCTTCTATTTCCAGGATTTTGAGATGTAATGTTGGGTTATTTATTTATTTATTGACTTACTATTCTTTTAAGTAATGAACTCAATGGAATGAACTTTCCTCTTAACACTGTCTTAACATCCATTTATGCTCAAAACACACACAAAAAAACTAGGGTCAGTAGGAACATACCTCACATTGTAAAAACTGTATATGCTAAATCCCAGGCCAACATGATTCTAAATGGAGAAAAACTGAAAGATTCCCTCTAAAACCTGGAACAAGACAGGGATGCCATTTTTCACCATTTGTACTCAACATGGTCCTGGAAACTCTAGCAAGAACAATTAGAATTAAAATATTAAAGGGATTCAAATAGGAAAAGAAGAACTCAAACTATCTCTATTTGTCAATGACATGATTCAATATTTAGAAGACCCAAGAACTCATCAATGAATTCAGCAAAATAGCAGGATATAAAATTAATCACCATAAATCAATTCCATTCCTATATATCAGTGATGAATCAACTGAAAGAGAAATTAGGAAAACTATTCCATTCACAATACCCTCAGAAGAAAAAAAAATATTGGGGAATCAATCTAACAAAAGAGGTGAAACACCTCTACAATGAAAACTACAGACCACTAAAGAAAATTTTTGATGAAGACCTTAGAAGATGGAAAGACCTCCCATGCTCTTTGGACAGGCAGAATTAATATTGTCAAAATACCATACAACCAAAAAGCATTATACAGATACATTAATACAATTCCCATTAAAGTCCAAAATGACATTCTTCATAGAACTAGAAAAAAGCAATCATAAATTCTTTTGGAAAAATAAGAAACTCAGAATAGACAAAACAATTCTTAGCAAGAAGAGTGAAGCAGGAGGCATCACAATACCAGACCTTAAAACATACTACAGAGCCACAGTAACAAAAATGGCATAGTATTGGCATCAAAACAGACACGTAGACCAATGGTATAGAATAGAAGACAGGAAGACAAACTCACATAAATACAGTTATCTCATACTAAAAAAGGGCCAAAAACATTCACTGGAGAAAGGACAGCCTATTCAACAAATGGTGCTGGGAAAACTGGAAATTTGCATGTAACAAAATGAAATTAAACTCAAAGTAGTAAAGCATGCCTGGATTTAATTCACAGTTTTAGAGAAAAAAATTGGAAAGTTTTGTTTTTGATTTGGCTTTTATTTGAGTGATTCCTCGGGGCTGAGCAGGGAGAGACGAGAACTGGACAGAGGACAGTATGTGTGATATCTCCTGTCCCTGAGGTGGGTAGGTCTTTGTTAGGTCCAAGGAATTGAAATAAGATCCAGATTAGAGTTTTTATTATAATATACCAACTGCAGAGTGTTACAATAAGAACACATTCTCTCTAATAGCCCTGTAGAGGGAGGATACTAGGTTTTTTAGTTAACCCTAGTCCACTGTATTTGCATATCACACATTACATACAATGTATAAATCACTCTCCTTTGACTCTTGCAGCAACCTAAAGGTAAAAATATCACAGAAAGATGGGAACTTTGCAGATGAAAAAATGAGTTTGCACACAAGGTCACAAAGCCAGAAAGTAAGAGTCCCAGAGTTAACATGTGAAGGTATAGGACATCCTCCAGGGTTACCACACAAGTCTCTGCAGGTCCATTAACCACCACTACCCTAAAAAAGACCCTAAGAAACTGCATGAACTGAGAGTCTGTGTGCCAGGGCAGTCAGGCTGAGGGCACAGGTGCTGGTACCACCTTGAAGACTTCCCTTGGCCCTCATATTCATCAGAGTGGCCCCAACATCTAATCTACAGCTAGAGACAAGGTATAACTGCCTCTTTTAAAAGAAAATTGTTTTCATATAAATTTTAGAAAAACCATGACACAAAAGTTTTGTGCCTACTGACTGCTCAGAGTAGTTCTCTAGGATTCAAGCTCTGCCAATAACCACGGGTGTATGATGCCAAGAACAGAATCCCAAGCCATTCCACATGCCTCCTCTACCCTTTCACCTTAACTTTCTTTACCAAAGAAATGAAAAGGTTTGGTCTAAATCAGTGGCTCTCAAAGGGACAGCATTACCCACTGGAAACATATTATGGCTTTTTCTTCTTCATCTTTTTTCCTTTTAGCATAATCATACCCTGCATTGTACTTTTAATTATTTTCCTTTTATTTCTCCATATTTCAGTTAGAAAGTCTACACTAAGTTAGAAAATATTGACTCATTTTAATTATGGGGCAAAAAATTTCATTAATTAGGAATTTCACTTCAGGATTCTTCAGGAGAACATTGGAAATATTTATTATAAAAGGGGGACTTTGGGTTACACAGAATTAAGAACAGAATAGATGATTTCAAAGCTTCCTTCCAGTTCTTTTAACTAATTCTATGAATATTCTGAACACTAATAATGAGACAAAGAATACTGCTAAAGACGGTCTACATGAGAATTTGTGGGCAAGAAGAAAAAATTCAAAATCTGATTCTGCACTTGATTCAATAACTGAATTTGTAGAAAAGCAATTATATTCTACTGTCTCAGATGCTATATATCAGAACATTGTGTGGTTTATTTTTAAGAAAAGGATCAAAATATCAAAAAGAAAACCAATCTTACAGTAAGGGCTTTTAAGTTCAAAAGGAAGCCCTGGAGTTGGCAAAGAGTCACCCCAATCATCAAATGACATTTTTGAAATGGTCATAATATGAAACAAACACTAAGATAAAATGAACTAGATTTACTGTAGGCCTGACTCTAAAAGAGACCAACTAAGATTCACCTGTCAAAATAATCCAGCGAAGATTTACCTACCGACATAATATTATATATGAAACTGTTTTTTTAAGTACCTGTTTCCTCTAAATGCTAAGCACTTCCAACATTATCCTACTGATATTTCCCATATTTTATCTTATTTGACAAATACTTTAAGATATTCATCTGATTTGACAGTCCCCATTAATCCAGTCCATGAAGGAAGAAATGGAAAACAGACCAGTGGTTGCTGAGGGACAGGGAGAAGATGCATCTATAAAAGAATAGCACAAGGGAATTTTCTGGAGTGAAGAAACTGTTCCATTTGGTGACTATGGGTTACAAAAATCCATACATATCCGCACATTCACAGGTATACACCAAAAGACAAGTCAGCTGCATTCCTGAATAGCATGATTTAAACATGCCTGAAACAGAATATTTCTCCCAGACTTTATTTTCATTCAATGACAAAGAGTATACTTTCAATTCATAAAATGAAATGACATTGGGAGAACATCATATCCTTTGCTACTTCAGTTTTTAATACAGATTCCAATGAAACATTGTAAATTATCTTTTAAAATATATTAATAGACTATGTTGGTATATTAATATTAAAAAAATAAGTTACTATAACAAAGTTGGAAAAGTATATGAAAGTTTCTACGTTCCAGATTTGTTTATAAGAGCCAATACATGAAAGTTTACATTAAGCAATTTATTAAGTCTCCACTCAGTAAGTAAACAGAAAATTCACTAAGTATTGATCTCCATAATACGCTAGATATTACTGTGTTCTTTTTAAACTGTCTTATTTCATTAAGCAATTTACCATGCCCAGAAAGAAGGTATCTTTCCAATTTTACAAAGAAAAAACACAGAGTTCAGCAAGTTAAACAAGTAGCCCACTGGTGCTGGAATAAAGTAGTGAAACCAAGAAAGGCAGACCTTAAAATAAGAAGAGAGTTATTGTGTGCCCAGTAAATAAAAATATATAAATAATAAATAATAAATTCACAACATGTTAAAATTTTAAATGAAATTAACAAAATCAATGCAAAAATACTGATTTTTCACTTCTACAAACAGACCAGTATCAAGTATTAGGTAGGTGATATAAAATGCTTCTAACCAGGAAGTCTAAGATAATGCTAGCAAACCAGTTTCATGAACTAGATTTAACCAGCAATGAAGAAAGTAATCTCTTCAGTATTTCATACTACCAAGAACTGAAAACATCTAGGATTTTAAGCCAATAACATAACTTATTAGTGATGTTCACCTAATAAGCAGTAATTCAAGAGTAAAGTATCTGTGATATTATGGTATATATTTTTTAGGTTTCACCCATGGTTCCTAGCTCATAACTAACTCCCTCCTGAATTCAGGCCATAGAAACTAGTATCTCTCTTCCTCAAATCAAGTCTCAGAAGTCTAATTGTGGCCCAACCTACTGCCTTGAAATTGGCCATAAAGAAATTCTCTGACCTACCATTCTCACAATAGGTCATAGGAGCCTCCTCTGTTCAAAGGAAGAAAGAACACTGCAGCAAGAAGACATGAATCTGAATTAAGACGACTTGCTGGGTTTCATGTCTATGAAACGAAGTCTGCACAAAAATTCCAAAAGACAGGGTTCAAAAAGCTTCTGGACACCTGAATAACTGGAGGTTCCTGAAGGATGGTACATCCTAAGAGAGCATGAAAACTCCATACCGCTTCCACATACCTCACCCTATACACCTCTGCATCTGTATCCTTTATGATACCCTTTATAATAAAACAAGTTAACTGAATCCAAGGAGAGAGTTGTGGGAATCCCAATTTGTAGCTGCTTGGTCATAAGCACAGGTAAAACAACTTAGAGCTTGCACCTGGCATTTGAAGTGGGGATGTTGGGTTTACATTAAGTCTTAAAGACTGAACCCTCAACCTGTGGGATCTGATGCTGTGGGGTTTACATTAAGTCTTAAAGACTGAGTCCTCAACCTGTAGGATCTGATGCTATCTCCAGATACAGAGTGTTACAAATGTAGATTAGAAGACATCCAGTTGGTGCCTGCTACCAGACTGCTTGCTTGCTTGCTTGCTAGTGGAGAGAAATTCCCATACCTTTTGGGGTCACAGAAGTCTTCTGTTGAGAGTTGTAGTGTGAAAACAGAGGGGGAAAAAAAAACAGATTTTCTGATACCGGTATCTCTCTGTAACTTTAAATTTCTTAAGGAATCCAAATTCCTACTCGTAGAACTCAAGGTGTTTCAGGGTCTTGAGTAGGTGGAATTTCCAACCTACTCAGCTTCCTAACACTTTAAACAACTGAAGTCTTCCTGTGTCCAAGTTCAACTGATATCTCCTCATGTCTAAGCATTTGCTCATATACCCACTCCACTCCACCTAAGGAAAGTCAAGGCACCCTACAAGACCAGCTTGATTCTCAGCCTCTACTGTAACCCTTCCCATAGTACTAGTTCAAATCAGTTTCCTTCTTTCCCTGGAATTCCTGTAAGACTTATTTTCCATGCATTGTATTGAGTTGATATCTAACCCACTGTTTTTTCCTGTGTCTTATTTTTTTTAGGACAAGGACCTGTGTCATCTACTGTTTCAACCACAGCATCTCACACCTAATGGATAGCCAGAAAATAAATAAAAATGTGTGTGTGTGTGTATACACATTTATATATATTTTTACACATGCCCATAGATGAAAATAATTAACAAGGTAACATTGTTTTTAAATTTTGGTGTACATTTTATGCTTACAACATTATATATATATATATATATATATATATATATATATATATATATATACACACACACATATATATATATACACATACATACATATACACACACACATATATATATATATACACACACACACATATATATACATATATAAACATATGTATTTAAGTTTTATGTCCACAAATTACTTTAAGATGATACTTAAATATTTATGAATATGGTATATATATAATATAAATATCAAATACATGCTCAATCCAGGCACAGCATTAGTCCCAACTTCCCCACCCCCATTTTTTAAAAATTAAAGCCTAAATGATAGTTTATAGGCACAGAAAATCCAATGGCACATTCCTCTATTTCCTTTTGCTACCTCTCATTTAAATTACAAAAAGTTTATTTGTTAATATTTGGCCATATACATTTCTCCCTGAAAGTCTAGGCATACCTTCTACAACATTCAAAATTTTCAGAATACCACCACAATGCAATTAACAAGCTGAAATTGAGGCATACATGGCCTAACCAATAAGCACTCACCATAAACAAAAAGTATTCACACTGAGAAAATGAAGAATAAATCTATAAATATAAATATAAGCTAGTACTAAGGCCATCTCCTAAGCTAAAAAAACAAAAGTCCAATAGATTATCCATGCACACACTACTACTGTGTATAATCATTAAGATTTAAAAAATAGATAAAATCATGAGATCACCTAGTTTAAAGAAGCAGTACAACACAATGGTTAGCAGCATAGGCTCTAGAGCCAAACTAAATAGACTTGAACTAACTCCATTACTAACTATATTACGTTAAAAGCAAGTAACTTAACCTCACTATGGCTCCATCAGTAATAACAGCATTTACCTTAAAGGTTATTATTAGTATTAAGAAAACTAACACATATAAAGCACTTAAAAGAATGTTTCACATATGGTAAATATTCAATAACTATACTACTGCACACAGCACAAATAAAGTTATTGTTTTCAATTAATTAATCAAATATATACTTCATCCATGGTCAAATAGGAGGCATTATGTTTACAGATATACTTAGCTTTATTATATATACAGTTTTCTATTTTATTAGATTAGTTAAGGAACTAATCTAAGAATAAGAATCACTCCTTCTCTCTCTCATTTAGGACTCTCTACAACAGCACTATCTTGGGGAAATATAACATGGTTTCAAATCTAATAGCCACATTTAAAAAGAATAAAGAATATATTTAACCCAATATAAGTAAAATATTATAATTTCAAAATGTAAAATTATAAAAATAATAATTAACAGGAATACACTGTTTTCATATTAAGTTTTCAAAATTTGGTGTATATTTTACACTTACAACATATCTCAATTTGTACTAGCCACATCATAAATGCTTACTGTTTAAACTACATGTTTAAACCTATAAAATCTTCATACTGTGTTAAAATACTTTTGTTCACAAGAAGTATCAAGAATAATTTCATTATAATTTATGATTTTAAAATCTTAGATTTCTCCAACAGAATGCACTTTTAGGGCCTAGTTTCTTGAAGCTCTTTATTTCATAAAGAACCCCAGAGAGGTAACCTAAACTTATCATCAGTAGGGGTTCTGGGAGACTCTCTGTTTTGAATCCAAGGCCCTCCTATGATGAAATTTATTCCTCTTCAATATCAAGACAGCCCCTACATTAGCTGAGCCTGTGGTCAGACTGTTCAGGACTGAATCCCAGTTCAACCACTTAATAAGTGAAGCTTCCAAACTGTTTCCTTTTCAGTTGGAAAAATAGGAGTGATAATAGCATTACCTACAAATCAAGGGGGTGTTGTGAAGTCTGATGAGTTGATATATATAAAGCATTTGGAACAGCAATTGGTGCCTAATACACGTATTTTATAAATATTGGTGATTATTAGTTATTAAAAGCAGATTGACACAGCTATATTAAGATGCATCTGTTTGGATTTAGACACAAATACTTCATCTTATATGTAAGATTACATCCAGCTTTTTGCAATATGTTTTAAAAATAATGTGGATTGCTTGTATACAAGCAGCCCGAGCTCTGACTGGCTCTCTTCAGGCCAGGCTGAAGCCAAGGGGCACTCTCTGACCTCTGCCTTAAACAGACTTCTGATCAGAATTACCCTTCCCTTCCTCAACTAGCAGAAAGAGCAGGTTCTTGACCATTGCATCTTGCCTATGTGGTTAGAAGTTGGGAAGCAGCACTACTTCTACTTGAAATGGAAATTCGTCCCTTTCTTCCTCATTAGTGCAAGGAAGATAAAGAAGATAAAACTAAATTTGCTTTTGTTTTACTCAGACCATGGGAGTTGTATTCTCTGCAAAAGGGAGAAAATGACTACCAGAACCACCTCTAAAATAAAAATCTAATCCGGAGTGGTGGTGCACTCCTGTAATCTCAGTAGCTGGGGAGGCTGAGACAGGGGGATCTCGAGTTCAAAGCCAGCCTCAGTAAAAAGCATGGCACTAAGCAACTCAGTGAGACCCTGTCTCTAATTAGAAAATACAAAAAAAAAAAAAAAAAAAAAAATGGCCTGGGATGTAGCTCAGTGGTCTAGTGCCCCTGAGTTCAATCACTGGTACGATAGATGGATAGATAGATAGATAGATAGATAGATAGATAGATAGATAGATAGATAATAAACAAACAAAAAAAACAAGAATAAAAATAATAAAAAATCTGTTTTTAACCAGATTAAGACACTTGCCAAAGTCACAGAGTAAGGTAGTAGCAGAGATAGAACTAGATCTATAGTCAAGTGTTCTTGACTCCACAGTAGGGTGAGATCATTTGATAACATATCATAAGTACAAGACTGGTCCAGTGACAAATTTGATTACAGATGGAGAAAAACCAATTTGATTTTTACTCAATACAATATAAATTTAGTGTCAATAATCTTAAACAGAGTAACAGGCTCTAAAGAATTGCTTAGGGTCAAGGAGAAATTGCCTTTAATGAGCTTCATTTGTTAATTCCTTAAGGAAAAACAGTAATGGTACTAGAAGAAGACAGAAGACAGAATTCAAGATTGCTGAGAACCTAATATAATCCTTGCACTGACTGCTACATAACTCTGGACCCTAAAACCCTTTCTAGCTCTAAAATTCTTGGTATCTAGATAATGGAATCTAAACCCACAAAGCCAAAGTGTGCGGGATCTAGGTACAAAAGACTTAAGGGATGCTAAAAATCACTACTACCAAAGGAAAAAAAAGATAATATCTAGGAGTCAGAATCTGAAAAGGCAGGATCCATAGAGATATCTTAAAACAGCCAAGTTGTTTTGTATATAATCATTAAAAAAGAAAACAGCAAGCATAATTCCAAGGTCACTGCTATCAGGCAACTACATGTTAGTGAGGGATGTGGCTGCAGAGTCAGCAAAATCTCAGTCCCAAATTAGTCATTACTGAGCATGAAGCCAACATTATCTTTTCCCCCAAGTTACAAATGATTAAGAATCCAGTGTTAGTTTAGCAGCAAGCTATAGACTACACATACTTGACCAGATTTTAACAGTGGAGAATATAAAAATTTACCAAGTACTCTGAAACACATTTACTAATATTCATAATGACTAATGTGTTTCACAATCTCCAGGCCTAAATGGGACATAATTCATGTGATTTTTCTGTAGTACTACTTATATAGCCACAATTCTAATGAGAGCAATAGGAAAAAAGCATTTTCCATGAAGGTGATGCTAAAGACCTCTAAAGCCTTGATGGTTTTCTTTTAAACAGGTTTACTGATATATGATTCAAAGACCATAAAACCTATTCATTTAAAGTGTCTAATTCAATGGTATGACTTTTGTTGCATTCAGAGTAGTACAAACATCCCAAAGTTGATTTAGAGCACTCGCATCCTTCACCTTAGTGTGGGAATGCTTGGAGTCACTCTATCTCAGAAGTTCTTTCTCTAGGCAGCCACAAGGTTTTTTACTCACCTGGTTTAGGTCTTGGCCCAAAAGTCACTTTCTCAGAAAGGTCTTCCCTGGCCAGGTGTGGTGGTATACTCCTGTAATCCCAGTTACTCAGGAGGCTAAGGCAGAAGAATTATGAGTTTGAGAACAGCATGGACAACTTGGGGAGAGACTGTCTTAAAATATAAAATTAAAAAAAAAAATGGTTAGGGATGTAGCTCAGTGGCAGAATACCCCTATGCTCCAATCCAAAGTATCACATACACAAAAAAATAAAATAAAATGTTAAAAGCATTCCCTGAATGTGATGTAAAAATGATAACACCAACATGTATCACACACTTCAAGCACCATCCACATGGCCTGTTGCCCTTCCACCCACTGCCCCACCTTATTTCTCCAGATAGTGATCACATTCAACATTTCAAATGCTTTATTTATTTTCTATAAACTCCCAAAAGTCAAAGCTTTTTGTCTGTTTTATTCAATACTATACCACCCCGCTACCCGCCCCCCCCAGGCCGATCACATCACTCTTGTAAAAGCTTAGTATCTGTGGAAAGGAGGAAGGAGGAAGGAGAGAAAAAGGTGGCTTCACTATTACAAAGGACACTATCTTCAATTTACCTTTTAAATTATGAAGTTTCTGTAACTTTTCATCTTTATATAAGAAAGCCAAACCAGAAAAATTAAAACAAATGAAGTTAACCAAGTTTGAACCACTGCAGACATCTATGCTTTAAAGATTTGTTTCCAATTTTTCATTCCTTCCATCTCCACAGTGTTTTAGTTTTGTTCCATCACTCAAAGGCCCACTGTCTATGTGAGAAAGGCAAGCTACATGCATACTGTCTTTTATTTCTGCCATTTTAGTTTTTAAAAAAGTGAATAGCAAATACTATGTCATATCATATAATTGTGAAAAAATGATAATCTAAAAAAGGAGAATAGTAAAAAAAACTACCTGCTAAAAGAAACTATGTTAACTAAAGTAAGCGTAACTAAGATAATGGCTAACACACTACTTTACTTTTTGCATATGTTGATATTCATAGGGTGGTGAAGATGGCATAGGTTCACAGGACAACTCTCCACCCTCTGACCTTCAACATATGATTAAAATAAAATAAGTCAAAACTTAACAACAATATTCCATAAAAGTGAGACGGCAAGTCTGGCTACATTTTGGGAAATACTAAGAGAAGATAAAGTTGGTTAGGTCAATGGTTTCCAAATACTAAGCTGAAGATCATTTCCCAACTTGTATCAAAATTTTTACTAGTCCACAATGAAATGAGAAAAATAAATACAAGTTTTTAACTTGTTAATAATGCTAAATTATTATATTATGCATTTATAATCCAATTCTATTATTTACATGTAACATCATAAAAAATATTTTTAAATGTGTCAGTTAAGGCTGTTAGCCATTTTTTCTAAGATAATGTCCTTTCCTGAATACTAATGAATTCAGTATTTATCCCATAGGCAATAGGAATTTATTTTTACTCTCAAATTTATTATGTATTTTTAATGCCTTAATATTTTTTAACAAGGCTGTATTGCTTTAGAAATCAGAAAAGACATTCCTAAATAATCATAAGGATTTAAATATAACAAAAGTTGCTTAAGTCCAGGCACAATGACACGTGCCTGTAATCCCAGTGGCTCGGGAGGCTGAGGTAGGAGGAAAGCAATTTCAAAGCCAGCCTCAAGAACATAGTGAGACCCTGTCTCTAAATAAAATATTAAAAGGCCTGGGAATGTGACTAAGTGGTTAAATGCCCCCTGGGTTCAATCCCCTGCACCAAAACCAAACAAACAAAATACCTTGAAGAGTGGACAAGAAGGCTTACTAGCCCGTGCATATAAACTATACTCAATATATATATATGCTTAAAAAACTAAAGAAATTAAATGAATCTAAAATCAAGCCCTTATATAAACATGTAACATATATAACAAAACCAAAAAGGGGAGTTTAAGGAGGCAGTTAACAAGCTTAAAAACAATCTGCTCTAGCAGTAATTCAAAAGTTCCTTTTCTAAAATACTATAACCTAAAAATGGCACAATACTCTATTTTTCTAATTACTTGCTATTGGTTGGAGGGGAAAAAAATCTAACTGTGATTAAAAAAGCAATGAAGAAAAGCTTTTTACTAGAAAAATTCAATGTCATCTTCCAAAAGATGAGATTAAAAATAAGAATTTTATTTGCAATATAGAAGTGTTAAATTTGAACACTAAAAAAAACTGAAAAGGAAGTATTCATTGGTCAATGGAAATATGAGTTTATTAAAGTAAAAAAGCTAATTCCTTGCTCTAGTTAAACCATAGCTCTATAAGAAAATCAATTCTTCCATCTTTCTCCCTATGAACCAATAATGGCAAACACTTTTGAAAAAGATGGCATTGCACAGCACACCTCCTTACCAGTGGAGAGAAAGAAAGCTGTCAGAAAAATTAAAACAGCTCAAACTTCATTTCTGTAGTGTACTGCTTCAATAAGTTCCAAACAATTGTGTAAATGTTAGCCATACATCTTTCCAGTCAGTTTAGAATTATTCAGTTATGGGAGACCAAACCAAATGAAGCCAACCATGCATGGAAAACATCTGCTGATAATTTCTACAGTTGATGGTTTCCAATAGTAGTATATATCTCTTATCATAATGCTTTCCATGGAACAACTTCAAGTATTCATTGGTGAAAGATCAGATTGAAGCTAAGTGGAATTATTATCAAAAACCACTACTACCACATAGCAATCTGCTAATATCTGGATAATTTAATTACTCAGGTTCTAAACTTTTTGCTTAAATTAGAGTTACTGTTTTTTAAAAATTACACACACACACAGACCACTACCACAGTAAAATATTTGAAAAGTTATTTCTACAAATAAAGAATTTCAGGGCACTGAAAATTAACCACACATTTGGAAAAATGAAATCATATTTGATAAATAGTTCAATTCAGTTATTTGAAAATGAAATTACTTTTTTAAAAGAATGTCTGGCCAATATGATACTAAATACTATATTCTCCTAAAAATGTGCACATAGTTATGCACTTTTATCATACCAGTTCTATTCGTATTAAAATTTAACGGCTAAGATTTACAGAATGGACAACCAAACTTTAGCTTTCTCCTAAGCTTAAAAATCAGAACTGAATTAGGGATTTTATTCTAGACAACAGTTCTTTTAATGCTTTTCTAGTGCTATTTTCTTAAAATTACAATAGAATAAAGCTGGTTAATGGCACAATCAATATGTATGGAGATGGGGGTTTTATTTTGGTTTTTCTTATGCAGTCTTTATTTGTTCTTTTTAGATATACATGACAATACAGTGTATTTTGACATTATACATATATGGAATACAATACCCTAATTAGGATCCCCTTCTTGTGGTTGTACATGATATGGAGGTTCATTGGTCATGTATTCATATATGAACATAGGAAAGTTATGTCTGATTCATTCTACTGCCTTTCCTATTCCCATCCCCCATTCCTTCCCTTCACCCCCATTTGTCTAATACAATGAACTTCTATTCTCCCCACTCCCCCCACCCCCACTCCTTATTGTGTGTTAGCATCCACATATCACAGAGTACATTTGGTCTTTGGTTCTTTGGGATTGGCTTATTTCACTTAGCATGATAGTCTCCAATTCCATTCATTTACTGGCAAATGCCATAATTTCCTTCTTCTTTATGGTTGAGTAATATTCTATTATGTATATATAACACATCTTTTTTTTTTTTTAAATCCATTCTAGGTTGGTTCCATAGCTTAGCTATTGTGAATTGAGCTGCCATAAACATTAATGTGGCTGTGTCACTGTAGGGTACTGTTTTAAGTCCTTTAGGTATATGCTGAGGAGTGGGATAACTGGGTCAAACGGTGGTTCTATTCCAAGTTTTCTGAGGAAACTCCATACTGCTTTCCAGAGTGGTTGCAGCAATTTGCAGTCCCAACAGCAATGTAAGAGTGTGTCCTTTTCCCCACATTCTCGCCAACACTTATTGTTACCTGTATCCTTGATAATTACTGTTCTGACTGGAGTGAGATGAAATATCAGTGTAGTTTTGGGGCTGGGGATGTGGCTCAAGCGGTAGCGCGCTCGCCTGGCATGCGTGCGGCCCGGGTTCGATCCTCAGCACCACATACCAACAAAGATGTTGTGTCCGCCAAGAACTAAAAAATAAATATTAAAAATTCTCTCTCTCTCTCTCTCTCTCTCTCCCCCCCCCCACTCTCTCTCTTTAAAAAAAAAAAAAAGAAATATCAGTGTAGTTTTAACTTGCATTTCTCTGCTAGAGATGTTGAATATTTTTTCATATATTTGTGGACCATTCATATTTCTTCTTCTATGAAGTTCCTATTTGGTTCCTTTGCCCATTTATTGATTAGGTGGCAAGAATTAAAATCAAGAATCAATAAAAAGGACGGTATCAAACTTCTTCATAGCAATGGAAATAATCAAGAATGTGAAAAGAGAACCTACAGAATGAGGAGATAATCTTTACCACCTGCATCTCAAATACAGCATTAATCTCTAGGATATACACAGATATGCAATCTTTTTTAAAAAACTAATGCTGCACTATGATTTAAATGACTGTCCTCCAAAGGTGCATAAGTAAAAGCTTAGTTCCCAAGGTGACAGCACGAGAAGGTACTCTAGACCTTTAAGAGGTAAGGGTGGCCTTGTGAGAGATCCTTAGGTCACTGAGGCCGGGCCCTTGAAAGAAGATCATGGGATCCCAGGTTCTTGGTCTCAAATAGTTCTTGGCTCAAGATGTTAAGTATTTTGTTCCACCATGGGCTCCCACCAGGATATTCTAGCATCACCAGGGATCCAAACAAATGGGACCACCCAATCTTAGAACCATGAATCAAAACAAGCTTCCCTTTCCTTTATAAGTAGCCTATCTTTGGTTTTTCATTATAGTGATACAAAACTGCCTGAAAAGAAGCTATCACTATCACTGTTTGATAGAATTTATTGAGCATTTACTATGCCAGACACTTTACTAAAGCACTTTAGCTTGCATTACCTCATCAAATCCTCACAGCAGCCCTTTGGAGGTAGGTATGCTATATCCCAATTTTAAAGACAAACTGAGATCCAGTAAGGTTAAATAACCCGAGTCACAAAATGTGGCAGGTTACATTTTCCAAAGATGATAATAAAACATCTCCTGTTTCACATTCTTTTTCTTAAAAAATGTTTTTGTTTTGAAACAGTTTTAGATTTCCAAAACAATTGTGATAATACAGAATTCTCATAAAACACATAACCAGCTTCACTTTTATTAACATTTCAACATTAGTATGTTTGTCGCAACTACTATTATGAACAATATTAATACATTTTTATTAACTAAACTCTGTGTTTTACTTACATTTCCTTCATTTCCCTCTAAGGCCCTTCTGTGGCAGGGCCCATCAGAATACCACATTATATTTACATCATCATGTCTCCCTTTAGGGTTCTCTTAGCTATGACAATACAGTGTATTCCTTGTTTTTGATAACCTGAGAAACTGAAAAGCTGAGACTTAACCTTACATGTGTCTCACTCTAGAGAGGGTACTTCTTAATCACAGTCCTAAATAACTTCCTGCAGCCCAAACCGCTTGTCCTTGAATTTTGAAAAGGTCTATGTGTTGCTCAGTTCAGTGAGCTGAACTTGCAGACGTAAACATCTAGAAAGAAGATCCTACAAGCAATACTTTTCCAGTAACTGTCTTATTACACAGTGTATTTAAAAGGATATGTGAATGAGCTGCCATGGTATTTAACACCATGTGACTCCAAAATATGTGACTTCTAAATAAAAGTAAAATCATTCCCAGGGATGGGATCAAGCAAGCTATGGATTAATTTATTTTTAAATAGCAATACATCCTTTCCACAGCTATGGAAACACATTAAACTAGAACGCTTTTTCAGAGTAAATTCAAATAATTCCTGTTTGCTTTCATTTAATGGCAAGAATGCTTATAAAATATTATTAGATTTATTATACACATTTTAGGATTAAGTTTTAGCCAGTGTGAATTATAATATGCTTGGAAAAAAAGTCTAACCTACACTGATTAAAATTCTATTTATAAAGGAAAAATCTAAACCACAGAAACAGTGCTTAGTTTAGAACAAGAACATGTACATAACTGCCAAATGCAATCCATATTTAGATGTCGTACTGAAACACTGTAATTACAAAAAAACCAAAATGAATTTCTAAGTGTTTCAAGATGAAACAGTCTGTGCATAATTTTCAAGGCTTATAATTACTTTCCTGGAAAGGTAAATACTCCAGGTTTTAATTCATTATATTACTAACTCTAAAAGTTAATACAGGTTGAGCATTCAGTTTTACTCTAAAATAGAAGCCAGCTATAAATTCAAAAGCTCTTAAGTTAACAGACTCTAACCAAAGAAAAATTATCAGGAGTCAAAGGTCAATGCAACTTCCTACAGCCATTTATGGATAATGGAAACCACTAGGCTTACTGAATGGGTTTTAGATTCCTCACATAAGTCAATATAGCAAAGTTATCTATCTAAAATGACTGCCCAGAGAAACGCATCACAACTACAGTCTCTACTTCCTCAATTCCCATTTCCTCTTCACTACAGTCCAATTTTTGTTTCTGCCATTCCACTTAAAACACTGTCATAAAAAATCCATTTTCATGTTGCCACGTCCAGTGGCCACTGCTCTGTCCTCATCTTACTCTACCACTTGGGAGTATTGTACACACGTGGCCACTCTTTGAAAGGATAGCCTCTCTTGAAATATTATGACACTCTCTCTCCAGGTTTCTCCCCTCTTCTTCTGGTTCACGTGGTTGGCTCTTCCTCCTCCAAAGGACCTCAAAATGCTGAGGCTTCCTACTACTCAGACTTTGGTGGTCTTCTATCACTTTCCTTCTCCTTCCTTCCTCTATGGTATCTTCTCAAGGATCCTTCCAATGACAGCCAACACAATATTGTCCTCTGACCTCCAGACTTGACAGATTCATCATACTTCAGTAATGAGTGAATAATAGTTCTATCAAACCTAACACAACCACAATAAATGTCCTTGATTATTCCCCCCTCCAGGTTTCATTGTCACCATTTTTTCTCCATCTCAGGATATGATAGCAACATTCACCTAGATGCTCTACCAAGAAACCTAGAGTCAACTTTCATTCTTCCCCTTCCCTCATTCCCAAAACTCAAGAAAATCTGCAAGCGGCTTGTCAACTATATTGCCAATTTAGATCCTAAATCCAATGTTACCCAATGTCACCAACTTTGTCAAAACAATCATCTTTTGCCTGTACTACTTCTGATTTCCTCTCTTTCATTCTTGGCCAAACCACACTCTCAGTTCTTTCCCCACATTATGGAGAAAGAATCTTAAAATGTCAATCTGATTCTATCATTTCATAGTTCAGAAGTCTTCAAAGGCTTTTCCCTGTACCCAGGGAAAAACTCATATTCCCACCAAAATCTCCAGATCTTGCATGAGTTGTTGCCCACCTCTTGTCCAAGTGCACAGTCTACCTTGCACCTGTTCTCCAGCAGGTCACGTGCTCCCTCAAGGATGTATGCAAATTGTCAAGGATGCCTGAAAAGGTCGTCTCAGAAATTTGTTCCTTTTCAGGCATCAGCTTAATGCCAACTGCCTAAAGAAGACTTTACTAAGGCTGACCACTACTTACAGGAAATTCCCCTCATTAGTTACTCCTGGCCTCAATCCTGACTTCTTTGTTTACAGTTTTATTATACCTTGCAGCTATTTTATTCATTTGTCTGGCTTTTGTTTTCTACCTATTACCCCCTCTAGAATTATAGATCTGCAGTTCTATGATTGTAAGGGTATCAATCAATCCAAACTCAGAAAGTGCAAAAGTAAAAAAGACTTTACCTGGAGTTTTGGAATTGCAATCCAGGAGACAGGTTCAGGCAGCTCCAAATTGGTATTCTGAGGAAGGCAGGAAAAGTGGGAGTTTACAGAGGATATTGAATGTTAAGAAGGAACAGGGGCTATATGACCAATAAAAGATGATAAATTAATAGACAGAATGGAAAAGTCCACAAATAATAATCTCTTGATATGAATTTTGAGCCTTGGGTTTTGAAGTTATTCTACAAGCAACTAAAATTCACATTCTAGGCAGCAGTTGGAGATTTCCCTAAGTCCTGCCTCCTAATGGTCTAACAAATCCACTGTGAAAAGCTCTTTCAATACTACTTTCATTGAAATTTTCCTTTTTTTTCACAACAGCTTTACTGATATCTTTGCTATCACATCCTTAGCATAAGACTCAGAACACTTGGAAAAAGCTCTATTTCTACCTGTTGAAAGGCTTACTGTAAAAAGGGGAGGAATGTCAGATTAAAAAAAAAAGAATTTGAAAGCATACATAAACAAATGTGGTTGTTTAAAATGTCTTTCATTTATCAGACCCTTTACTACTTCTGAATTTACATGGTGTCTTTTCTATGTGAGAGTAAACAATACAACAAATATAAAAGTATAACAAAAATAATGTCATCTAACATTCAAAGAGTATTTTCTATAGCTTCCAATGTGCTTTTAAATTTTTACCTCAACTCATTTTATTTCTATTTTACAGATACCATCGCTAAGGTTCAGAGGTGGAGGAGTTGCTTAAAACCACAGATTTTTAGTGGTATTGCTGAGGTTCACACTTAGTTCTGGTTTCCAAACCAGTCAGTCTTTTCTTGTTTCTTTTATTTTTGTGTGTTTGGTGCACACTTTTAGTGTTTTTGAAACTGAATTACACAGTGAAATATACAAATCCTAGATATGTAGCTTGATGAATTTTTACAAAGTAAATATACCCAGATCAAGTTAGAGCACTACCTACAACATGGGAGCCTCCTTCAAGAGTGCCCTTTCCAATCATGACTACCCCCCATGGAAATCACAATTCTGACTTCTATGACCACCATTGGTCTTAACCTGTTTCGAATCTGATCTAAATGAATTTTATTATACTCTATAACAATAATGCCATTATTAACATTCTTGATTTTTCAAAGGAAGAAACGCAGGACCAGAAAGGGAAAAATGACTTAAAGAAATCCAGCAACTGAACAATCCACCTAGATCCCAAGAACTCCTGATTTCTTCTTTATTATATAAAACAAGTCTCAGAAAGTCTGAGTCTTAACATAAAGGTTTTAAAAATTCTTGCATAATATAAAATCAAATATTAAGTCTTAAGTTACAAATACTATGCCAAATAATAATGATATCATTGAGCCTTTGGGTACAATTTGGTTTTTGGCTATCAAAGTTACTTAATTAAAAACTTTTAAAATAAATTAAATTTCCCCTAGCTTGTACTATTCAGTGAGACTCTGATGCTTAGAAATATTTTTATAATATGATTTTATGGATACATGACTAATTTATAGTCAAATAAAACTGATTCCCAGATTAAAAACTAGAATGCCAGAGTTGGTATTCTATCAAAATACAGAAACAACATAAGCAGGTAATATTCCAAAACTTTGTAATTTAAGCCAACTGTTTGGAATTCAGGATGCATTTTCTCATAGAAACTATATGACACGTAGTAATCAGGCTACAAAGGCTAGCTTTCCTCAAATGTACCTGAAAATAGTGCTAATAACATAGTTTTTAACCACTATGAATAAAAACCTAGCTTGGAATTGTGTTTACAAAACTATCTCCTAACACCATAATCTTGCGTTAATTCTCACAAACTAGAGAAGGCACCTTCATATCTCCCTGTCTTTTCTCTTTTCTTTCAAAAGCTTCTTTATGTTTTTTTTGTTTTGTTTTGTTTTATACCTTTCTCAACACTTCACTTTATGTTCCCAGATCCTGACCAAAGATTTCTGACCACAACTTATTCCTTAATTCCTGTCCATTAAATAACCCTTTGACATCTGGGAGAGAAGATACAGAAACAAGAAAAACAAAGAGGGGGAGAATAATCGTAAAATCACAATAAATGTTTAAAAGTTGCTCTGTTTTCACCAAAAGGTACACAGGGTCAAATTGGGGGGGGGGGTGCCCAATGAAGAGGATCATAAATGATTCTGAAAGCCCAAAAAAAAGTCACAAATGCCTTCAAAGAATTCTTGGGCAGAGGAACGACCCATTGTTCCTCTAGACCTCATAGAATACATATTTTAAAGGAAGTAATGTAAGAAAGTAAGATTGTCCTTTTGTTAAGTAATTTTTTTGAGAGAGAGAGAGAATTTTTTAATATTTATTTTTTAGTTTTTTGGCAGTCACAACATCTTTGTTTGTATGTGGTGCTGAGGATCGAACCCGGGCCGCATGCATGCCAGGCAAGTGCGCTACCACTTGAGCCATATCCCCAGCCCTTGTTAAGTAATTCTTAAAAAAGCACAGGCTGAGAATTAAAATGAACTGCAATATTTAGATATAAATTATTAAACCATCACTTCACATTTACAAGAAACCCCAAAATTAAGTGTAGCAATATTAAAACAATATATACAAAAGTTATTTGCACTAACTTGACAGATAACTAAACCACCAAAGAGCTATCAACTTGTAAACAATACAAATGCTTTACCTACTGTGTTACTCAGGTTTCAGTGGCTCTGACAAAATACCCGACATAAACATAAACTACTTTAACAGAGCTATGACAACAAAAATGGCATGGTACTGGCACCAAAATAGACTTGTAGACCAATGGTACAGAATAGAGGACAGAGACAGACCACATAAATACGGTTATCTCATACTAGACAAGGATGCCAAAAACATTCACTGGAGAAAAGATAGCCTATTCAACAAAAGTGTTGGCAAAACTGGAAATCCACATGTAGTAAAATGAAATTAAACCTCTATCTCTCACCCTGCTCAAAAATCAACTCAGTGGATGGAAAACTTAGGCACTAGAACAGAGATCCTGCACCTAATAGAAGAAAAAATAGGCCCAAATCTTCACCATGTCGGCCTAGGATCTGACTTCCTTAAAAGACTCCTAAAGTGCAAGAAGTAAAATCAAGAAGCAATAAATGGGATGGATTAAAATTAAAAAGCTTCTTCTCAACAAAAGAAATAATAATGTGAGGAAAGAGCCTACAGATTGGAAGGAAATCTTTACCACATGCACCTCCAATAAAGCATTAATCTCTAAGATATATAAAGAACTCAAAAAACTTAACAAAAAGAAAACAAACAAATAATCCCATCAATAAATGGGCTAAGAAATTGAACAGACACTTCACAGAAGAAGAAATACAACTGATCAACAAATATACGAAAAAGTGTTCAACATCTCTAGCAATTAGCGAAATGCATATCAAAACTACTAAGATTTCATCTCATTCCTGTTAGAATGGCAATAATCAAGAATACAGGCAACAATAAATGTTGGTGAGGATGTGGTGAAAAAGGTACACTCATATATTGTTGGTGGGACTGCAAATTGGTACAACCACTCTGGAAAGCAGTATGGAGATTCCTCAGAAAATTGGGACTGGAACCACCATTTGACCCAGCTATCCCACTCTTTGGTTTATACCCAAAGGACTTAAAATCAGCATACAATAGTGAAGCAGCCGCATCAATGTTTATAGCAACTCAATTCACAATAGCTAGACTATGGAACCAACCTAGGTGTCCTTCAATAAAAGAATGGATAAAGAAAATGTGGTATATATATGTTCAATGGAATATTACCCAGCTTTAAAGAAGAGTGAAATTATGGCATTTGCCAGTAAATGGTTGGAGTTGAAGAATATCATGATAAGCAAAATAAGCCAATCCTACAAAACCAAAGGCCAAATGCTTTCTCTAATATGCAGATGCTAATTCACAATAAGGTGAGGGCACTAGGGAAGAATAGTGTTACCTTAGATAAGGTAGAGGGAAATGATGGGAGGGGAGGGAAGAGGAGAGTATGTGGGGATAGGAATGATGAAACATACATTATTACTGTATATACATATGTGACTACATGACCAATATGATTGTATAACATGTACACTCAGAAAAATGAGAAATTATATCCCATCTATGTATGATATATCAAAGTGCATAAATGCATTCTACTGTCATGTATTAACTAATTAAAACAAATAAAAAATTTTTTTAAAAAAGATTTATTTTGGCTTCAGTCCATGGTCAGCTAACTCCATTGCTTTTAGACCTGTGATGAGGCAGAACATCATGAGAGGGAAGATATGGAAAAGAGACCAGGGGCAAGTTATATCTTCCAAGGACATGCTCCCACTCCCAGTGACCTACTTCCTCCAAATAGTTCCCACCTCCTAAATAACTCACCATCTCCCAACAGTGCTACCAAGTGGAGACCAAACCTTCAACTTGAGCCTTTGGTGGGTACTCCAGATCCAATCTATAATACCCACCCTTGATTATTTTACATAAGTTGATTCTGGTTCTACCATTTACTGTGTAAATGTAGGCAAAAGCATTTAACCTCTCTGGGTCTCAATTCTGCACTAATAAAACAGGACTAAAAAAAAAAAACAATACCTACTTAAGGATTACTACAAGAGTTAACATAACAAGGCAGCTTCAGGAACAGAGTAAGTGTTCAATAAAGATTAGTGACTATTTTCTCCACACTGATGCATAGTTTACTTGATGACACATCCATGATTTACACTACCTCTTAAACCTTCACAACTCCTAGGACAGTGCTGAATACCAGGTAAATGCTCAATATTTATTGGCTGAGGACTAATGATCTATATGGGATCTAGAATCTTGAAGCAGAAAGAGATTTTAGTAGTCATCTGGAACAGTTTCACTTAATTCAACAACAAGACTCATCGGGGATTATCAAATCTTTGCTTAAACATGTCCATGGCCAAAAAATTGCCATCTCAACAAAGAATGATTCTAAATTACTAAAATATTCTTTTTGAAGACAATTACTGCCTCTTAAAAAGTGCTTCTGAAAGGCTAAATTCACTAGATGGTATCATGTGTCAGGAGCAATCACCAGAAATAAATATTAAAAGGAAAGAATAATTCAACATTTTTTCTGACTTAGAAATACTGTGCCTAGTTGTATAAAATGTATGTTAACTTAAAATTATTCAATTTAACATATATTAAAATGTTTGGGAAGAATTAAAATGAAGATTCCAACAAGTTAGGTCATAAAATACCAATACTCTACTTAAGTGACCTGGTGTACAGGTAAGTAATACAAATTATTATAAAATTTGGGTTCTTTCCAAACCCACCACATAGCTTCCCAATAATGTTATGCAATTTTAACATTTTTGTAAAAGAAAAACATACAAAGCAAGATTCCTTGAAGCCAGATTCCAAGCCAACACCAGCTAGCAAAAACAAAACAAAAAACAGACACTGTTACAAAGAAAAAATTATCAGTTTCTATAAGACTAGCAAGGAAAATCCAAACCTGGAGCTATGTGTAATCAATTACTTAAATTATTTAAAAATGTCCATTCATAAAAAAGGTAATGGTACAACTATAAAAGTTCATCAGGTTTCAAGACAGATCAGAAAAACTGTACTCAAATAACCTCTAACTTCCACTCATTGCAATTCACAGTAACAGAGAAAAATATGACAGAAAACCAGGCACCATTTATAAGTTTACTCATCTACTTTATCAGATTCCATTCTACAAGAGATATTTAACTCCCAGCATTGCAGGTAACACATTCTAACCTGTAAGGTAGAAGATTGAATTGACTTCCCGGCCTCTCCCCACTCTTCCTTCCCCCAAAATAGTTTGGTCTCCGTGTGCAATCCATTTCAACATTCCTTCACTCCCCATAAATTTGTGGGTTATCTTACTTTTTCTCTGACTTAGTTATACCATTTGTCTAATTCCCTGATTGAGTAAAATAAATCTTTAACTGCCTAAGTTGTTATATTTAACACACTAGAGAACTTTCTATTTGTAAGACAGTTTGGTAACTGGACACAAACACAAAACGATTCTCCGAAGAGTGAATGTGAATTGAACTGGAAAGGTCCATCCATCTTCCAATGTAAATTAATAAACAGGCCTTTGGCTTTTGGGGAGCAAAAAAAAACCCAAACCAATCCCTTGGTTGGTGTGAATTAAGTCCTGAGGAATGAATGAAGTGAAAAAATCATTTCAAAATCTGCAAAGTTGGTTTTCAAATTGCAGATAATGGTGAATACAATGAATTCTAGGGACCACAATTCACTGCCCACATCTTCACTGTACATTTAAGATTCTCTTTAACAGTTAAACCAACTGAGGAAAACAATCCGATAGCACAATCACTTCAGAAGACAAAAACATAAGTTTGGTAAAGTTCTTAAATTTTCCTATTCTTTCAGTGTTCACCTATCCATCCACAAAAATAGGTACATTTTTACTCCACCCAACACAAAAATCTTTGTCTAGTTTCATAAAGTAATAAGGGCATAACTATGAATAAATAGAAGTGATTAAGAAATGTGTTGATAACAGAGTCAAAGAGGATGTTCTGGATGCTGATGACCCAAAACAGAAGAACTACATGATATCTAAACCCATCAAGATCTCTTCTATCTGAATTCTTTATCCCAAAGACTAAACTAAAAGAAAAATCATAATTGACTTAAATTCCTTTCACTTACAAGTGGTACACAACCTGCCCTCCTTGTTCAGAACAATCTCGTGAAACATATATAAATATATATGCAAATGCATATAGATATAAGGACATCTCTCCTACTAAAGATATATATAGCATATCTGTCTACAACATTTTAGACATATATAACTATCTACATATATACATAATGAATAATCAAAAATATCCAGTTCAATAAAATTATTTTCCAAGATGGAAACCTGATTTCCACTGACAAGTGAGGTCATGAATATACTGTACACAAATATCAACTATGTTCTAAGGCAATAAATCATTTAATTTTTTTAAATGCCAGAGAGGATGGAGAAAGGCATAGTTATGATTTTTTAAATACAAAAATAATTCTAAACAACACAATAATACATAGCTAATCTTTTCTTTATCTCTATGATTTTAAATAAAAGTCTTATTTCTTGTACGTGCTAAATATGGCACAAAGATTTCATTACAAATTTAGGCATAAGGAAGACTAGACTAGGAAGATGTAAAATGAGGGAAATTTTTCTCATAGAACTCAAGGCTTTTTTTCTAAAAATATTTAGGAGGGGTTGGGGATGTAGCCCAAGTGACAGAGTACTGAATAGCATATGTGAGGCCCTATGTTTGATCCTCAGCATCATGAATAAACAAATAAATAAATATTTAGGAAAACTGAAAATCCCTAAAATGAATATTAAAGGTAATCTCATCTTCCTCCCAAAAAGAAAAAAAAAAAGAAATAGAAAAATGGAAGAAAGAAAAGTTCTAAGACATAGCCTATCAGAGATACTTTGCATAAAACCTATTTAAATGTCATTAAAATATCACCAAAAAAATCAAGTAATGGGACAGTTTACCGAGTGCAAGAACAATGTGCATTCTGACTCTAGGGGACACTTCCTAAAGTTTCTATTTTTCTAAGCAATTGCTAATGCTATTAGCTAGTAACCATGATCCTTTCATTCAATGTAAGCCAGAAAAACTTGTCAATGCTTATAAACACTAACCTCGAATCAACACAGAAATAAACAGATGAAAAAACTTAAAAGTCTTAATATGACTATGATTTGCTACTATTTTATTAAGGGGTTTTTGCATTTAATCTCATCAGGGCTGCTGACATACAGTTTTCTTTCTCTGATATGTCCTTATCTGATTTTTATATGAGAGTGATATGGGCTTCTTAGAATAATTAAAAGTGTTCCATTGCCTTTTATTTCATGGGATAATTTGAGGAGCCCAGGCACTGGTTCCTCTTTAAATATCAGGTAGAATTCTGGTGAGAATTCCTCTGGTCCTGGGCTTTTCTTTGTTGGAAGTTTTGTTTGTTTGTTTGTTTGTTTTTATTACTGTTTCTATCTCATTGCTAATTAGTGGTCTCTTTAGGTTCTCTACATCCTCTTGATTCAATTTGGGCAGATCAAATGTTGTCTAGAAATGTACCCATTTCTTCTAGGTTTTCCAATATATTGCAGTATAAATTTTTAATAGTTCCTTCCTATTGATCCTTTGGATGTCTACAAAGTCTGATTTTTCATCTCTGATTTTATTAATTTGGGTCTTATTTCTTAATTTCCTGGTTAATTTGTCTAAGGGCTTATATCAATCTTGCTTATCTTTTCAAAGACTCAATTCTTCATTTCACTGATCCTCTGCATTTTCAAATTCTCAAATTCTCTGATTTCAGCTCTGATTTTAATTATTTCATTCATTCTACTGGTTTTGGAATTGGATTATTCTTGTTTTTTAAGGATCTTGAGATGCATCATTGGGCTGTTTGTTTTTTTCTTATGTAGTCACTTACAACTATAAACTTTCCTATTTGAACAGCCTTCAAAGTGTCTCAGAAGTTTCTGATACATTGTATCACTATTCTTCTTTGATTCTAGGAATTTTTCAGTTTCTCCCCTGATTTCTTCTACCACCCATTCACCATTCAAATCATTCAAAAGTGTACTGTTCAATCTCCATGTGGCAAGAGAGGTATGTTGAAATCACCCAGTATTATTGTACTGAGGTTCTATCTGAGGCTTTGAGTAGTGTCTTCTTTATGTTATTAGAATATAAACATTTAGTATCATATCTTCTTGTTGTGTTTTTCCCTTTACCCATTTGAAATGACCTTCTTTATCTCTTCTGATCAATTTTGGCTTGAAGTCTGTTTTATCAAGTATGAGAGTAGCTACTATTGCTGATGTCAGGCTCCATTTGCATGGTACATCAATTTCATCCTTTCACTTTCAGCCAGTATCTGTCTTTGCCTGTAAAGTGAGCCTCCTGCAAACAACATATGGTTGGGTTCTTGTTTTTAATCCATTCAGCCAATCAATGGCTTTTAATTGGAGATTTGAGACCAGTTACATTCAACATTATTACAGAGAGATGTTTATTAATCCCTGCCGTTTTGATTTATTTCTAATGTTTAACAAGGGACTGTTTCTCTTCAGTTTAGCTTCCTTTCAAATAGGATTTGTCCATTTGTGAGCTCTGGGGTTTGTTTTTTATTTCTTCTGTGTTAAGTATTTAAGCATTAGTATTGGCTTAGTAGGCCTGAATTCATTTCATTTCTGCTTTATCTTGGAAGGTTTTATTTCTTATACAATTTTGAAGGCTAGCTTTGCTGTATATGGCAAACTTGGTTGATAGTTATTTTCTTTCAGAGCTTGGAACACAACATTCTAAGTTCACCTGGATTTTAGAGTTTGTACTAAGAAATTACAAGTCATTCTGATTGGTTTGCTTCTAAATGTGAGCTGATGTTTTTCTCTGGAGGCTTTTATAAGCCTATCCTTGTTCTGTATATTAAGCATTTTAATTATAATATGTTTGTAGAGAACTTCTCTTGATCCTATTTGGGGTTATGAATGCATCCTGAACCTCAATGCTCATATCATTTTCAAGATCTGAAAACTTTTCTGTTATTATTTCCCTAAAGATTTTAGACATGGGCTGGGGATGTGGCTCAAGTGGTAGCGCGCTCGCCTGGCATGCGTGCGGCCCGGGTTCGATCCTCAGCACCACATACAAACAAAGATGTTGTATCCGCCAAATACTAAAAAATAAATATCAAAAATTCTCTCTCTCTCTCTCCCTCCCTCTCTCTCACTTTAAAAAAAAAAAAAAAAGATTTTAGACATGCCATTAGCCTGTGTCTCATAACGCTCTTCAAATCCAATAATTTTTAAATTTGTTATTTTAATGTTATCTCAGAGTTCATCATGGTTATTTTCTTTTCTTTCATACTGCCTGAATGTTCAAGGCTAGCCCTCTTGTTTTCCAGCTCTGAGATCTGCCTTTAGCATGGTCTGCTCTATTAGAGAGACTTGCAACTGAACATTTTATTTGATGTACTGTGTCTTTCATTTCCAAAATATCTGTTTGGTTCATTTTCAATATCTCTATCTCCTTATTGATCTTCTCATTCTCATCTTATACTGACCTCATTAATTCATTCAGTTGTTTTTCCATGTTCTCTTGGAATTCCTTGATCATTTTTATAATCATTCTTTTGAATTCTTTATCTGATATTTCATTCACTGCAATATCTTTGGAATAGGTTGATGGCTAATTACAAACTTTGGAAGGCCTAGTGTTACCTTATTTTTTCATATTTCTTGTATTCCTGGGTTGGGTTTTTATGCATCTGCTGGGATGGATTTCTCTTCCACTCTTCTGTGTGGACCTTTTTAGGGCACAACCTTCTCTTACCAAAGTGTCATTAAAGTAATCTAGATTGAAACCCCTTGTAGGTGTGTTATTCACAGGCTTTCTGTTAATTCTCTCTGTTTTTGCTGAAGGGATGGATGTCTACGAGTGGTGCTTGTTCATTAGTTTGGGGTTTTTTTTTCTCTTCTGTTTTTAATATTAAAGTATTGCTAAGGGTTGAGTGTGGTTAATTTATATGTGGACCAAAATGAACTGTCACTTTGCTGGGTTTAGTTCAGTGCAGTGTCTCCACCCTGTGAACATGCAGCGTCCCTGTAGATTCCCAGCACCTCACAGAAATGGAGGAAATAGCACAACTGAAGCAAAAAACATACAACATTAAAATAAATACCCAGTGCCTCCTATGATATCTACAACACTAATTATCACACAAATAGGAATTGTGGGGTCAGCAATTGCCAACAGCAAAACAATAAATAGCTATGACCTAGATCTGGCATTAAACAAACAGCAGGTGTTAATTATGTCACCCACAATACTAATAATTGCCAACAACATGAACAGTGAGGCAGGAGTTATATGAACCAAATAGTTCTACAAGATGGTAATAATACAGTTCATTAAGAGAAAATAAAATGTGACAGAACAGTAAAAGACAATTTAGAATGTTCAAAATGTGAAGAGGGAACAGAAGAAGAGACAGAAGTGAAGGCTATAAAACAAGTGGACCAAAAGTAGAAAAAAAAAGGGAGAAAAAGAGAAAACAATAAATTATGGCTGTTAACAGAAGAAAGGAGGGAAAGAGAAACAAACAAACCAAAGCAAAACAAATAAAAAATAACCCCAACCTCAAAAGACAAGGAAAACTATTATCAAAAAATGCTAAAAGTGAGAGTAAAACAAAACAAGTATGTATATATACATATACACAAACCAGTCAGCACAGCAAGAATACACACATACACACACACACACACACACACACACACACAGGAAAAAACCTGATTCTTAATGAAAAATGAAAGAATAATCACCACTGAGGTAATCAAAACTGTCAACAAGGATAATGGTCACTGTCAATACCCAACTGTCTTTCTTTCCATTTTTTTCCCCAGGCTATGTACCACTAAGGCTGTCAGCAGGTGGGAAGAAGTTTGTTATTTGTTAATCACTTCCCCCATTTTTGTTGCTCAGTCAGCTATAGTAGCCTAAAACTAAATCTGGTTAAAATAGCTCTCAGATTTCCTTCTCATCAGTGTAAGGTAGGACAGGATGGTAAGTACTATCAATTGAAGTTTTATACAGACAGACCAGATCCATGCATTCCCAGGGAGGGGCCACTGCAGAGTTCCATAAGGGAAGTTCCAGTGGTTGGGGTTCAGGTCTAATCAGGCCTTAGGGAACTTGTTGGGTGGTATCAACACACCCCTAAGGCCAGGTATAGATGCTGATTTCTACTGGGAGTCTAGATCTCAGGAGACTTATAAGAATCCCACTGACTGAGCAGGGGAACAAATCTTCCAGGTCTCACACACTCTGCTTCCCAAGCTTAGTCCTAAGTGTTTTAATACTCAGCTACTAGCTCCTGATACTCTCCAGCTGGTCACATGACTCAAAGGGAACGCAAGTTAAACTCCTCTCCATATTTCTGACTTGAATCCCCTTGATTACAGTCTTCTCCCTTCCTGTTTCATTCAGATTCTGCTAGGTATACCATAGGGTACATGGTAGGTACTTGCTGGAATAGCATGACAATGTTTGCTTCAATCTCCCAGGTCCCACAGCAGCAAGCTGTAGCATGGCCTCCCCAACATGGCTCCCACCTCAGCTCTCTGCTTGCCAGCTGAGAAATAGAGCACTTTTCCAACACCACTTCATTGTGCAGTCTCTGGATCAGCTAACTTCAAGCTGCTTTCTGACCTACAGGTTATCCCATGCCAAATTTGTCCATTGTTTCTCTCTGTATTTTCCCTCTCCTCTGTGATAAAAGTGCTGCAGCCGCTGTCACACCGGCTGGACTCCAATGTACTCTTTTCTGTTCTTTGTTCAACGCATCTGATTATGAGACTCTAAGAGATTCTGGCTGTCTGGTGCTGAATTTCAATGAATTCCCTTTCTCACCCACGTCACTGAGAAGCAGAACTCCCGAAGACTGAATCCTGAGGCACAGAGAAACTGCAAAAATAGTCTTCCTCTAATCTACCATCTTGAATGAATCCCGAGTTTGGTTCTTTGTAGAAATTCACAAAGTCCTAAAAATTCTAACAAATTAATTCTCAAATAGAAAACGTAGAATTGGGAGAGCAGATTCAACATGATTTATACTTTTAAAAAGACAATAAAATTAATAAATTTGCCAGCAAACTGCAAAAAATACAACTTTTCTAAATAACTACAGGGGTATATACATGATTGCTTCATTATAAATACAAGAAGTTAAATAACAATAAAAAATTCAAAATTTTTCAATTGTACCATTTTGCTATATTTTAAATCTAGAACGTCCCCCAAAAGCTCATGTGCTTGGTCCTAAAGTTGACACTGTTGAAAGGTGAGGGAAAGTTGAAGAAGTAGGGCCTAGTGGGAGATTTTAGGTCACTGGGAATGTGTCACCAAAGTGGACTGCGAGGATCCTGACTTGTTCCTTTGTCCCAAGTGTAAGATGAAGCACTTCCCATGATGTGCTGTCCTGCCACAGACCCAAAGTATTGAGGTCAATCAGTCATAGACTAAAACTTCCAAATCTGCAAACTAAAATAAACCTTTCCACTTTTTAAGTTGATCATCTAAGACATTTTATTGTAGTAACAGATAGTTAACATACCATTCATTATCATCTAATACTGTTGAAAAAATATAAAATTTATAAAGCATGGAGAAAGCTTTAACAATATGCTATATATTTAAAATCCTTTGCATTGACTTTTTAAAAAATTCTATCACACACCTTCATTACCAAAAGAAATAAAGTAAATCTCAGCTGGGGATGTAGCTCAGTGGTATAGCACTTGCCTAGCATGCATGAGGCCCTGAGTTTATTCCCCTGCATGGCAAAAAAAAAAAAAAAAAAAAAAAAAAAAAAATTTAAAGAAAAAATAAAAATTAATCTCAAAGAATATAAGTGATTCTAAATTATTAACTTTTCAGGCTTTAAAAAATAGTCAAAATATTTCTTCACCAACTTTACAAATACTATTGATATTAACTTCTCATTTTTATTTTAAAATTATTTTAACATCATGTTTAAACTATTATTCAGCATGAGAGCTAGTAAGTGATGATCAATAGATCAAACCGAAGAGTAGCCAAAAAGAGTAGCTAAGAGTCAAGTGTTATTAATGATAACCAACATAAGGGTAAATAAAGGGGAGTCAGCTAATCTTCCCCTCCCCTTAGGGTGTACCCTATGGCTATAATAACAAATTTCTTGGTGGCTTGTCTTGACAGTCTTAGAAGCTAGAAGTCTAAAATCAGTATTACTGGACCTAAATCAAAGTGTCAGGAGAGGCTATACTACTTCTAAATGCTCCAGGGACAAATCTCTCTCTTGCCTCTTCCAGTTGCCAAAATTCCTTAATGTGTGACAATGTCAATTCAACATCTGCTTCATGGTTATACTCGTTTCCTCCTCTGTCTGTGTACAATCTCTTCTTATATCAGTCATTTAAGGAGTTATATGACTGATTTCAGGGGACCACTCACACAATCCAGAAGAAACTCTCCACTTCAGATTCTTTTTTATTATGTAAGGTAACATTTCACAGGTTCTAAAGAATAGAACTTGGAGCTCTTTTGTAGGGCTATTTTCCAGCAACACTGGGTGTCTCCTTAAAAGCCAAATAGGCCAAATATTTTGGTCAAGAACTAGACAATTTCAGTCTCCAGATTTTATGATAATCATGTTAATAAGCATTCTTCCCTGGGCACTCTAAACAAATCCCTGTGAAATAAATCTCATGCTATGTAAATCAATTTTCTCTCAAGAATTTACAAGAGTTTTGTCTGTTTTAGTAAACAAAAGGAGTGAAATTGGGCTCAAATTTTGGAAGTTTCTCCTGAACTATCCACAGGTATACAGACGATAATCATATTCAAAAGAGTTTTTTCTCTCTTTAATAGTAGTAAGGAGTGGGGTTTTTTGTTGGCAAGATTTCTTACATCAACATACTTTATAGAATTAAGTAATACTAAACTATGTTTCTAAAGAAATTAGAAACAAATTATTTCCCTCAGGCAGAAAATTTTATTTTTATCCTCTAAATTTTTCCAGATAATTTCTTTTTTTTCCCCCCAAGGTCTATAAGCCCTTGAATCTTCTCCAGAATCAAGCAGTTTTCACTCTATGAAATCAAAATAAATTTCAGATGAATTAGAGTTACATGTAATATATGAAAACACTAAGTTAGAATAAAATATAGGAGCTGGGGATGTGGCTCAAGCAGTAGCATGCTTGCCTGGCATGCGTGCAGCCTGGGTTCGATCCTCAGCACCACATACAAAGATGTTGTGTCCGCCAAAAACTAAACAATAAATATTAAAAAAAATTCTCTCTCTCTCTCTCTCTCTCTCAAAAAAATAAAATAAAATATAATTATAGGAAAATTTGGCAAAGTATTACAACAGTCACATGTGTAAAATTACACACACACAAAAAAAAACAAATAAAGGCAATATATTTTCAACTACTACTTTTCTGTATCCGACCATGATAGTATCTAGAAAAAGTGAGACTATAGAGAAACGAGAACTCAAGCATATTGTTAGTAAGAGCATGAACCAACAGAACTCTTTCAGAAGGGAAAATGGTAAAGCTGGTAAATTTTAAAATGCATATATATTTTTATTCATAATTCAATAAGTCATTTTAATATTTTATTCTACAGAAGCACTCATAAAATTAAGAAAAATATGTGTATAAATTAAATGTGTAAAAACAAAGTCTGGGGATATAGCACAGTGGTAGAGCACTTGCCTAGCACATGTAAAAAGCCCAGGGTTCCATCTGCAACATGGCAAGTAAAACTACTCTTCAGATTTCATCTCACTCGTCAGAATGGCAGCTATTATGAATATGAACAACAATAAGTGTTGGCAAGGATGTGGGGGAAAAGGCACACTCATACATTGCTGGTGGAACTGCAAATTGGTGCAGCCAATCTAGAAAGCAGTATGGGGATTCCTTGGAAAACCAGGAATGGAACCAACATTTGATCCAGCTATCCCTCTCCTCCGGCTATACTCAAAGGACTTAAAAACAGCATTTACTACAGGGACACAGCCACATCAATGTTTATAGCAACACAATTCACAATAGCTAAACTGTGGAACCAACCTAAATGTCCTTCAGTGGATGAAAGGATTTAAAAAAGTGGCATATATATACAATGGAATATTACTCAGCAAAAAAAGAGAATAAAATCATGGCATTTACAGGAAAATGGATGGAGTTGGAGAATATAATGCTAAGTGAAGTTAGCCAATCCCAAAAAATCAAATGCCTAATGTTTTCTTTGATGTAAGGAGGATGATTCATAGTGGGGTAAGGAGGGAGAGCATGGGGGTAATAGACAAACTCTAGATAGAACAGAGAGGTGGGAGGGGAAGGGAGGGAGCATGGTGTTAGAAATGATGGTGGAATGTGATGGACATCATTATCCAAAGTACATGTATGAAGACATGAATTGGTGTGAATATGCTTTATATGCAGAGATATGAAAAATTGTGCTCTATATGTGTAATAAATTGTAATGCATTCTGCTGTCATATATAAATTTTAAAAAATTAATAAAAAAATAAAAAATGATTTTTTTTTTTTACAGAGAGAGAGAGAATTTTTTAATATTTATTTTTTAGTTTTCGGTGGACACAACATCTTTGTTTGTATGTGGTGCTGAGGATCGAACCCGGGCCACATGCATGCCAGGCGAGCGCGCTACCGCTTGAGCCATATCCCCAGCCCCAAAATAAAAAAAATTTAAAAGCTCATTGAAACACTATTTGTATATAAAATCAGAAATAGTACAAATGTCCAACAATAGAGAAATTGCTAAACTATGCTATAACATAAAGAAATATTTTATGTTCAATTGAAAAGTGAAGTATATAAGCTATCATTTAGAAAGCTACCCATGATACATGAAGTGAAAAAAAAAACAAATTACAATTAGTAAGTAAATGATTCTGGTTTTGCTTACAGAAGAAAATATCAAAAACTCTCTCTGTTTATGTATTAACAGAAACCAAGTTTTCAAAAGCCATCTTATTATAATGGGAAATCCTAACATAATAGTAAGTGAAAGAAGTAGATTATAAAATTGTCTATGTAATTTAAAATTATATATAAATAAAGGATATCAATTATCTCTGAGTACTGTGATTGTTGATCTGTTTTTAGATATTTCTTTTCTAAAACATACAAATGTTGTTATATAACAATCAAATCAATTTAAAAAAAAAAAAGGTTTTTGTTGTTTTAAAAAAAACATAGGCCCAAAAGACCAACAAATTGTTTTACTTTTGAGAGTCAGAAGAGACTCTAACCCTACAAAATGCCAAGAAAATGGATACAGAACAATGATATGAGTTCATGTACAAGGAAGACTTTAAAAAAAAAAAACTAAAAATATTTTTGAATTTTATAATTTAAAATTTTTGCATTGATGGTGGAAAGAGACCCTCATCGTTATACAAAATACATTTATATATATAAAATACACGTAAGATGTGAGTTTTAAAAAGAAAAAAAAAAGAATAGTGTTACCTTAGATTAGGTAGAAAGAAGTGATGGGAGGAGAGGGGAGGGGAGGGGATGGGGAGATAGGAAGGACAGTAGAATGAAACAGACATTATTATTACTGTGTGTATATATGTGACTGAATGACCAATATGATTCTGCAACCTGTATACTCAGAAAAATGAGAAATTATATCCCATCTGATTCAAATGTATGATATGTCAAGGTCATTGTACTGTCATGTGTAACTAATTAAAACAAATTTAAGAAATTTTTAATTAAAAATAAAAATAAATAAAATAAAATCTCCCATGAATGCAGCAGAAAAAAAAAACTAAAATTATTTTTGAACTTTTACAATTTAAAATTTTCTTTGGTCAGCTTATGCAACACATAAAAACATAAATCAATCATATTTGCAGCTTACTTTTAAGTAAAATGTGAATTAACCAACGTGACCACCTATGTTGGCCTAAAAATAGCTGTTCGTTCATTTCAAACGAAGAGTTAGCATAAATTCAATAAGTGAAAACCATATGTAACAGCTTTTTAAAACCTGTCTGGAGGGAGGGAGTAGACTAGACCCTAGCTCCAGGAAAGAGTCCTTCCAGATATTTAGTGCCATGGAAACTACCCTTTTAGTACATGGCGAATAATCCTCTCCATTCCTTTTCATTCATGCTCTTCCTAACCAGAAGGATTCTCCCCCTGACTACAATTCTCAAACTCCTAGAGATAAAATAGAAGAAATAAAGAGATAGGTAGAAATAAGACACAAAAGAAGGACAGAGAAATATAACTTTAAGTTCTGCATACTTCTCCAGGCCTGTCATACCCCAAGCCAGTCTCTTTCCCCGGTATGTCACTGCCAAATTTCTGGGAAATCTGTAATTCTTAAGTGTTACCCTAAATGCACCATTTATAAAAATTACCTCTGCACTGTTAATTAGCCCACCAATAAATAGATCAAGAGAGATATGACATTTTTAAGAAAGCTATAATTTAAAGAACTTTCCAATATTATCTACTGATCAGATACTGGAGATCATGTCAACCTGAGGTTTCTGAAAACAATAACATTTTCATAAACTTCTCCATGACCATCCTTCATCAAGTTTCCTCAAAAGAGCCTGAAAATTCCAAGTGAGATGGCACACAATCCCCCTTGAATGTGTATTCCTTGCTTTCCTAAATAAATCTCTGCCTCTACTAGTGCATGCTAAAATTCTATCCCATCACATATGCCAAGGGACACATTTGTCCTAAGTGGAGATTCCCCTTCTCCAGGAACTCCTTGAATCCTCTTCCATTAACATCTCTTCTTAGGTGACACTACCATTTCTTTGAAGGCCAACCTCAAATCTACCTGAAATCTACTACATGAAGATGTTCCTCTTTTGAACTCTATAGACATTTAAATAACTGAATTACTCACTTTATTTGCATATTCTATTTGTATAGTGACATTCTTTTCCTGACAATTTACAAGGAATTGGAACACACATGTTCATCTCCACCATAATTTCCTGGAAATACAAATGAAGAAAATTATCCAAAAGACTAGAGCAGTATTACTAGTTTAGGCCTACAGGACTTTGGTGGGCCTTGAATGTGATCTAAGGAGTTTGAGTTTTATCCTACAATGAGAGAGAAAAACTGAAAGTTTCTAAGCACAAAAAGGGTGAAATAAAAGTTTAATTTAGAAAAAGTAGGCTATAATTGCCAGATTAGAGAAGGGTAGTAACATCTACAGCAAAAAAGGTAGCTGGCTCAGCATAACGGGTTAAGAAAAGGGCTTTAACATCAGAATACACAGAGTTCTGCAACACTTCCTAGTTCTGTAATCCTGGGCCAATTTTCCCTAACTATACATTAAGATTGGTAAACCAGACCTTACTTCACTGTGGTATTATGTGAAATAAGGAATGCAGCACTATCCACAATGCCTGGAAGAGGGTAAACACATTGCACTCTGACACCAATTCTCAACACCAACTAGGTGTCCTACAATTCAATTCTGATACTCACCTAGAAATAGCATCAAATCCCACAAGTTAAAGAGCAAGGTCCCTATCAAAACTGCCCTTAATTCAGATGTTTCTACACTCTCTACACTTATGTCTGCCTTGGCTGCAAATTCAGGTTTCCCAAAAATCTTTCTTCAGGTTCGAAACCAGTAAAAGCACTATACTTAGACACAGTTTTATTATAAAGGATACAACTCAGCAACAACCATTGGGGCAAAGGTGTAGGGGAGAGAGGAGGAGGGACAAAAACTTCCATGTTCCAGGTATCAACTGCCTAGCACATTAAGAAGTTCACCACTGTTGCAGGCTGTTTATGTTGGGTTTCATAACTTAAACATGATTGGTATGATCACTGGCCACATGACAGGACTCAAGATCCAGTCCCTCCACCCTCCTCAGAGATTAGGAGGTAGGGTTGAAAGCTCTGTCTAATTTGATCTTTCTGATATGGACACTCTGTCCACGCAAACTATCTTTAAAAGCCCACCCAAAATCACCTCATTAGCATAAATGCATGTGTGGTTAAAATAGACTAATTATGTACTCGGAAAATTCCAAGGGTTTCTGAAACTCACTATTGGGGACCAGGGTCAAAGATCAGATATATTCTTTATGATAATCATATACACAATAAATGGAAGCTATTATTTTAGAAACCAACTAGCAGATTACTGAAATAATATGAGTACGAAGATAAGGGGGTAAAACATGCAGAAGCAACAGAAAACTAGGCTGGGGGGCAGGTGTCAAAATTATCTATGAAGGTTCAGCCTGGACAACTAAATAGAAACAATCATACCCTGCCAGGACACTGAATATGAGATTAACAATGAATTTAGTGTTAGCCACATTGAGGCTGAAGGTTGACAGTCAGCAATTTCAGATGGATATTGGGCAGATGGAATGATGAGCTTGGAGATGTGAGAGGACAGGATCAGAATCAGTCTCCATATAGATTAGATCCCTATCTCCTCCTCCAAAAAAATTCTAAAGAGGAGGATACCACCTAATGGTATCACTTAAGTTGGTACATGCCCTGTAACAATCCAATAAAAGCAAGTAAATACATGCAGCAGAATATGTAAGGGTTGAACTGAGAACATTTCCCATTTAATATTTTGAATTTTAAACAAATTGATATCCATCCCCTCCCCTCCCCTCCCCTTCTCTCTCTCTCTCTCTCTCTCTCTCTCTCTCTCTCTCTCTCTCGTACCAGAGATTGAACCCAGGAGTACCTAACCACTGAGCCACATCCCCAGCAGTCTTAGTTTTTATTTTAAGACAAGTTCTAAGGTGCTTAGGGACTAAGTTGCTGAGGCTAACCTTGAACTTGTGATCCTCCTGCCTATGCCTCCCAAATTGCTGGTGTGTACCACCATGCCCAATGGTATCTAATTCTTAAAGACTCAAAAGGAATCACATGATCAAGGGCCAAACAGAAATGCTGGGTTTTGTTGAAAATAAAATAGCGTATTTCTATCCTATCAATAGGAACTTACCATACATCTAACAGATAAATATTTACTTTTCAATGAAAAGGTTATGGATATGGAGCAAGCATAGAATACAACATAAACAGGATCAGCTATGGTCAATTCAAAAAGCTTTGCGTCCAGATACATGAAGCAAAATAAAAACCTCAAGTATGGAAACCATGTCAGACTTACCCCAAGCTTTTACAGTCCTGCTTTTAGAAAATGTTTGGAAGGTAGAATCTGCCTTGCTAATAGTTCATAGGTTCAGAAGCATCATAGCTTATTTTTCTCTGAAATGTACAAATAATTTCATCCTTTTGTTGCCAGCTTCTGGGAGTCCCAACTTGGTTTTTCAGAAGCTATAAACAAAATAAATGGGAGAAAGCATAGTCAGTACACTAAGCCAGCCAGATGGTTCATGGTATGTGGGTTATAAATGGATCCATAGAACTGAAACACTCAAGTACTATAGACTGAACCAATGAACCAGTAACCCAGGAAGATGGGGTACAATGCTGGTCCCTAGCGTTCAGGATGGGAATGCCAGAAAAGTGAAGTGAGAGTTCAATATGTATCCCATCTTTATAAGCTCCAGGGAGGAAACCAAAATACTTTGGGCTAACTCACTGGAGTGCTTCTCCCTGCCAGCAACACCCCTAGAAAGAACAGTAAGGCAAAATCTGAACCTAGACTCCAACCACTGAAGGAATGGATAAGGGAAGTTTCCTTCCCTACACTCCTCTTAACTCATAAAGGAGATAAAAGAAAAATTCTGAGATGCCCTAAATTTAATTATGAGGGTTGGAAGATGGAGACAGGAAGAGAAAAAGGCTATGTAATATTTTCATTTCATATGTTAGAATCTTAACTTAATCACATTGCATACAAACTCAATGACTGTTATCCCCAACCTATCTAGAAGTCCTTCTCCTATGGACTACCCTCCTATCCTAAAGCTTCACCATCTTGCATAATCACACTCCTCTTTATCTA
Organism: Spermophilus citellus; assembly: GCF_964194105.1. Lineage (NCBI taxonomy): Eukaryota > Metazoa > Chordata > Mammalia > Rodentia > Sciuridae > Spermophilus > Spermophilus citellus. The sequence goes on from NC_138193.1 coordinate 92,574,101, forward strand.
TAGCCAAGGTAGTTTCAATGTAAACAATTTATGCTGTCCTTCTCCAATTTTTCCTTATTAAAAAAATTCTTTGTTCTGGTTGGACATATTTCCAACTGCTATCTAGCCCTGCTACTGGCAATTACTGGAACTTATCCCAGGACCTGGTCCTTTTTCTGGCTAATGGATGAACAAATCCTTTTACATCAGAGATGCCTCAGTCTAGCTGAACACAGGGTTCTTTAAGTTTCAAAGATGACAAGAGGGACCCAAAGACTTTTCTAAAGAAAGACACAGGCATAAAAGGCACTCTCCCCACTTCCTACATCCTAATTGTAACACCAAATTATAAGGATCATTTTATTCTGCATAAAACTTAAGAATTTTAGTGGACAGACTGTTGGTTTTACCTACAGTAGTACTAATTTATTTGTATCAATATGCATGTTTCTCAGTTTTAAATAAAGGTATGTATCTTTGGTGAACTCCTTAGGATTTACAGAGTAGATTTTACATTAGGCTTATTTTCAAAATTCTAGCATTGTAGTAGTTAATCCCTTAGCTTGAACCACCCCCATTCAAATAGATTCACAGCAGGCCAAGCTCTTCCCTTGGATCACTGCTAACTTCCTCATGCTCTAAGAATTTCCTCTTCTAACACAACCAATTCAACACTTTTTTTTTTCAATAGTGTTGGAGATTGAACCAAGGGCCTTGCACATGCTAGTCAAACACTCTACCACTGAGCTATATCCTCAGCTCCCAATTCACCAGTTCTACTCCACTCCTACACACCATTACCCTCTCCTTCCCCCCCCCCAAACACTCCAAGTAAAATATCTTTAATTAGTGAGGGTCAGAGGGAAAGGACAATTCAAGGCATCTTTGAGTTACCTTTCCAATTCCTCCCTCTTTTTTAGGCACCCCAAGTCCCTGCTCACCCAAAACTGCCCTTGAATCTCTCAAGAAGTTATTCCTAGGTTGAACAAAATTCAGCCCTTTCTGGTTCCTACTCCCTGAGGAGCATGCCAAATCTATCCAAGTACTCAGCAGTTCTAAAGCCTTCCATCTTTTAAGACCCTCTCTTCATATTTTTAAAGCCAAAAGATTGTAGCAATTCTCTTAAGCCACATTTCCAGCTTCATGCTTCTTCCCAGTGCAAAGCCAGGAGAGCAGGGTCTTCTCATCCATATTTACTGAACTGAATTACTAGACTGCTGTTCCAACTGTTTACCATTTCAAACCCAACACTGTCTTTTCTCGGAGTAGCAAGGTTACTACATAATAAAAATGCCCTCCCCTCCTAAGGCAACTATTGTCAATTACTTCATTCTTTTCGATTACTGTCAATAAACCTTATGAACTAAAAACCAAGTGAAAACTTCACACACACACAATCTCTCTCTCTCTCTCTCTCTCTCTCTCTCTCTCTCTCTATTAAGATTAAGAAGCTAAGTTTCAAGAAGGTAAAAGTAGTTGCCCACATCCTTTGCATAACAATTTTTTAAAAGTTCTTAGGATGTATGAGGTTCTGTGAGAAGTATTACTTGCAAAATCTATTTTAATCCTTGCAAAAGTATGGAAAGAAAATAGAACTGTAATCCCTTTTTATAGTGAGTAACTACACTTAAGTTAAAAAAAATAAAATTTCTGGCTCCCACTACAAGACTAGTAAGTGACACAGCTGCGATTCAAGCCCAGTCAGACCATATTCAGAGTTCAAGCTGTTAAAGGATAACTAAAACAAACAAACAAAATAATGTGTTTCTCATACAAACATAAAAATAAATGGCTTCGATTAATTTATTAAGTAACTGGGGAACAAATAAGATTTTCCAACTGGTTCAAAAAAGAATCAGAAGAGCAAACGCATACATAGCCAATGGAGAATACTGAAAATTAGCTTAAAACATACAAAACTGGCTTCTTCCAAATTAGAGCGAAAGAAACCAACTGTACTTCCAACCAATGAGATTCCTTTGCACATCTAAGGACAAGAATAATTTACGTTGCCATCCATATTTTACAACTTAAAAAACTATGAAATAAATCCAAAGCAATGAAAGCTACAGATCCCAGAGAATCTGAGAACCAGGAAAACAGTTCTAAGTAGCACTTAGGTTTCTGCTGGAGGTACTTAGGAATCCTTTTGTTTCATTTCAGACTTTCTCAAGTTTTCCTTATACAGATCTTAAACACTCTGCATAATGTCTTTTCTCTTCTTTCAGATAAAGATCCACAGCTTCAAGATCTCTGACAAGAGGCTGAGGTACTCATAGATCAGCGGTAGAGCACAAAAGTTTTGAGGTCCTGAGTTTGATTCCCAGTACTGCAAAACAAAACAAAACAAAAAGATCTCTGACAAGCACTAGAAAAAAAATAGTTACTTCTCTCCATAAAACTCATCTTTCACAAACACATACTAAGCCAGAAATTTAACTTATTGTGAATTTATATCTACATGCAGAAATAAATTAGGTCACAGGATGGTCAAGCCTCTTAAGAGATCAAAAACTAAAGAGGGTTTGATTTTAATGAACAATGATTGGAGAAACAGAACTGCTGTCTGAAGAATGAAACACAGTTAAATTGTTATTTTAAAATAACCAACCCAAAACAACTTAGTGTGTTTCTAATCAATTAAGCGTCCTAACTTTTACACTATGGTTTCTTCAATAAAAAGGCAATTTCCACTTTCAACAAGATCAAGCAGATGGACCTTTTCCTACTGCTCTAGGTAACTACAATGGAAAAGAGTGGCGGCGATCATACATAAAACAAACATGAGAAGACTGAAGGAGAGAGAAGGCAGACCAGCCAGGGACTTGGGACCCATGGAACAACACTTCGGTGGGTTCCCTGGCTTTCTTTTTATGTCATATACCACAAAGAGCTGAAGAAACCAGGAATGCAGAAAGGTAAATGGGGGAAGACAAAAGACCACTTTGGTTCTCTTAAGTCAAAGGACTAAGAAAAGAGCAACACAGCAAGACAGAAAACTTTCAGGTAATAAACTGAATTCCAGTCCAAGAAAAAAGTTAAAGAAAAAATCTGTGGCCACCCACGCCAGGCTATAAGGTGCCCTAACTTCGCTTCCAATTTTCTCCAATCCCTGCCCCTGCCATAAAGTGACTGTGGAAACCACCTGCAGGGTCTGTATTTCTATCCATCCCACTGGAGTGGTTCAGAGGAGGCCAAAGCTTTCACCCCTGCCCAGGGGTAACAAGGTCATCCCCTCCCAGTGGTGTCAGCAAAGGCCACATACAGGACAGTAATGAGACAGGGTTGAATCAGTGGAGGTCTAAAGAGGAGCTGAAAATCCCACCCCTACCACCAAGAAGTCCTGCTTTTTGTTAATGGACCAACTCCTCAAAAGCACAACATAACACAAATTACCCAAAATTAAATAGATAATTTGAATAGCCATTAACTATTAAGGAAACTGAACTTATAATTTAAAAGTTTCAAAAAAAAAAAATCTGGCCCAGATCACTTCATCAGAGAATTTTATCAAATGTTTAAAGGAGAATTAAAGCCAACTCTACGTAATCTCTCTTAGGAAACAAAAGCTGAATTGGAAGCACTTCTCTATCCATTTTATGAAGTTTGTATTATCCTGATACAAAAACCAGAAAAAGACTATGCAAAAGAAAAATATCTACAGACCATTACCTGAAGATAGACACAAAAATACTCAACAAAGTATTAAAAGAATTCAACAGTATATTAAAAACTGAATTTAATCAGGGATACAAAGCTGGTTCATTCAAACATCAATCTAATCCACCCAAGGGAAAAAAAATCACATAATCATACCAATTGACACAGAAAAATGATTTTTAAAAAGTCATTACTTACTCATGAGAACAACTCTCAGAAAATACTGAAAAAATGAGGAACTTTCTCAAGTAGATAATGAGCATTTACAATCTACAGCAAACATTATTACATTCAGTGATAAAAGACCAAATGCAGGGCTGGGGATGTGGCTCAAGCAGTAGCGCACTCGCCTGGCATGCGTGCGGCCCGGGTTCAATCCTCAGCACCACATACCAACAAAGATGTTGTGTCCGCCGAGAACTAAAAAATAAATATTAAAAATTCTCTCTCTCTCTCTCCTCTCTCACTCTCTTTAAAAAAAAAAAAAAAAGACCAAATGCATAATGCACCCCCACACACACTACCAGGAATAAGGTAAACAAGTTCATTCTTTCTTACCACTCTAATTCAACATAGTATTAGAAGTTCTAGCCAGTGCAAGAAGGCAAGAAAAGGAAGTAAGTCATACATAAATGAAGGGTCCCTGTCTGCAGATGACATGATGGTTCACACAGACATACTAAAGAAATTTACCCTGAAAATCTCCTAGAACTAAGTTAGTTCAGCAAGGTTACAGGTACAAGATAAACACTAAAAAATCAACTTTATTTCACATGAAAAAAAAAACCTAGAGTGGGAGAAAAAATTTTGCAAATCCTATCTATGGTAATGGACTTATATCTAGAACACTGTAAATGGAGAACTCCTATAACTCAATAATAAAAAGGCAAATAATCCAATTAAAAATGGGTAAGGAATTTGAATAACATATCTACAAAGAAAAGGTAAAAATGTAAACGAGCATATGAAAACATGCTTGACATAATTTACCATCAGGCAAATCAAAACCACAAAGAGGTATCACCATACATCCACCAGGATGATATAACTTCTCCAGAATGGCTCTGATCAAAAAGATAGATAATAACAAGTGTTTGGGGAGAACCTTTAGGCAATGCTGCTAGGATAGTAAAATCATACAGCCACTCTGGAGAACACTCTGGTAGTTCCTCAAAAGGTTAAACATAGTTACCCAATGACCCAACTACCCACTCCTAGATATATACACAAGAATGAAAACTTACAATTATATAAAACTTATACATGAATGTTCATGGAAACATTATTCTTTTTTATAATTTTTTTTGTAGAGACAGAGAAAGAGAATCTTTTTTGTAGATGGACACAACACAATGCCTTTTTTTTTTAATGTGGTGCTGAGAATCGAACCCAGGTCCCGCCTGTGCTAGGTGAGCGCTCTACAGCTGAGCCAGAATCCCAGCCCTATGGAAGCATTATTCTTAACAGCCAATAAGTGGAAACAACTCAAATGTCCATCAACTCATAGTGCCAAACCATCTTCCTGCCTCAGCCTCCCAATAAATAAAATGTGCCCTATCTATATAATAAATTATTTGGTCACAAAAAAGAATTAAGTATTGTTACACATGATACCACATAGAAGAACCCTGAAAACACCATGCTAAGTAAAAGACACAGTGGAGAAGACACCACATATTATATGATTCCACTTAGAAGAAATGTCAGAATAGGTACACACAGAGAGGTGGAGCAGACTGGGGTTGCCTAGGGCAAAGGAGAGTCTGGAGGAAGGAGGGCTAAGAATTAGGTGTCACTTCTAATGAATGTGAGGGTTTGCGGGATAATAAAAATGTTTTAAAATTGATTTTGATAATTATACAACTCAATGAATATACTAAAATCATTGACAGATCTCCAAATGGCTGCCTTATAGAAATTGACAAACTGATTCTAAAATTTCTGTGGATTTGCAGGAACTCAGAATACACAAGACAATGTTGAAAATAAAGAACAAAGTAGGACAGGTACTTTCTGTTTTCAAAACTTCCTACCAAACAATGGCAATCAAGACGGTTGGTATTGGGCTGGGGTTGTGGCTCAGTGGTACAGCAGTCGCCTAGCATGTTTGAGGCCCTCAGTTAGATCCTCAGCACCACATATAAACATATAAAATAAAGGTATTGTGTCCACCTACAACTAAAAAAAAAAAAAAAAAAAAAATTTAAAACAAAAAAGATGATAGTTGGTACTGTCACAAGGATAGATGCATCAATGGAATAGAAGTGAGATTTCAGAAATACATCCATGAGTCTTTATGCAAATACCACATAGTTCAACAGTTGCACACCTGGATATTTATCTCAGAGAAGTAGTACACTGTCACACAAAGACCTGTACCCAAATGTTCACAGCATATTTATTCCTAACAGCCAAACACTAGAAATAATTCAGATGTCCTTCAATGGGTATTTCCATATGAAGGAATATTAAGGATACTGAGGAATATTAAGGATGAGAAAAAAGAACAAACTATTGATTCATGTAATAACTTTAATTCCAGGAAATTATGTTAAGTGAAAAACAACAATTCCCAAGAATTGTATACTGTATAACTCCATTTATATAACATTCTTCTAATGACAAAAATGTAGATTAGACTATTTTAATCTATAATTATAGATTCATGTTTATCAGGTCAGGGAAAGGAAGGTTGTAACTAAAAAAGGGGCACAATAAAAAATCCTGTGACAAAATTCTTCTGTATCTTAGCTGTATCAATGTCAATGTCCTGGTTGTAATTACCACTGAGAAAAACTGGGCAAAGGGGTCATGGCATCTCTTTGTACTATTTCTTACAACTGCATGGGACTCTACAATGATCTCAAAATAAGCCTTAGAAAAGGAGAAAGAGAGAGAGAGAGAGAAAGTCCCTAAACTCTACAGTTTGACAAATCCAGGTAAACAGAGCATTACTATTTCTTTTTCTTCTTCTTTTATTTTATTTTATTTCATTTTTTATTTGAGATGGGGTCTTGCTATGTTGCCAAGGTTGGTCTCCAACTCATGGTGCCAAAGTATCTTCCTGCCTCAGCCTCCCAAGTGCTGGGACTATAGGCTAAGGCCACTGCACCAAGATCTGATTATTACTATTTTCTAAAAGGAGATGGGTAGGAGGAAGAGAAAAGGGGAAAAGAGAGAGGAGGAGGGGAGAAGGAAAGGGTATAGGAGGACAGGGAAAAACAGAAGGGGTGAGATTTTCAAACATTGTGATTTTAGGAAATTATCAAGTTTCTTTGTCTGTAAAGCACAGATTAATATCCAATTCAGTGACAGGCTGAATAACTCAAAATATATCCACACCCCAATCCCTGAAAGACATAATTGTTACTTATGTATGGGGGGGGGAGAAACTTATTTATATAAGTAGTAACTATTTTTGCAATGGGGAATTATTTTGAAATTATCAGGGTGGGCCCTAAATACAATTCACATAAAGTACATCCTTTTAAGAGGAAGGCAAAGGGAGACTTGACTGCAGACAGAGGGGAGAAAGGGAATGTCACCATAGAGGCAGAGGCTGCATCGATGCAGCCATAAACCAAGGAATGCCAGTTGTCACCAGAGCCTAGAGGAGGTCAGGAGTGACTCTCCTCTAGAGCCTCTGGAGGAGGCAAGGCCCTCCTATACTTCAATCTCAGTTGACTGATACTGATTTCAAAATTTCTTATCTCCAGAACTCTGACTAAATAAATTTCTGTTGTTTTAAGCCACTAGCTTTGTGGTGATTTATTATTGCAGCCATAGGAAACTAATATAAATATCTACCCATCTCCTAGAAATGCTGGGAAAAGTAAATAATTATGTATGGAAAAGGCCCCTGAGGAGTCTACAGTACAACTGGGAAAATCAGACACAATTTTGGAGTCATTAATTCAAAATAAGAATACAACAGCTCAAATTTTTTAACAGCTAAAAAATTCTAGATTATATATATATATATATATATATATATATATATATCTTTGGGAATACTTATACCTAATGTAAACTCAGTTCTCTGAAGATCAGCCACTCAACAGACAAGAACTATTTATCACAGTAGCAAAAAATAAGAGTCAATCTTGATTAACTCTGACTTCTAATATATTTCTTCTCTGAAGGAAAGAGAAGCTCAATTGAACTGGTTTCATGCCTACCATAAATTTAACAAAATGAGGTCATTCTGGCACTGCCTGGACTACTCTAGATTATTTCAATTCTCCTTTTCTTCACACTCATTCTTACAAAACAAAGCAAACATAATTCTTCCTTTACTTTAATCAATCAGTTTTAATGAACAACCACATTTAAAATACAACTTAAGCCCACCACCTCTGACCAGAGGCTAGACAGGAACCGCTGCGCCCCACCTCCTTGGGAGCCAGGAACCACAGCGCCTGCACAAAGAAGAACACCACGCCTGGGAGGACAGGAACACCACACTGTGGGTCCCTATCCACCAACCTGTGGCTACACCCAAACCACCTCCATCTTGGGACACTGCAGCCATAGCCACAGCCCTTGTCACGTGTAATCTCCACCATGGGACAATGGACAGGGCCAGAGGCAGCTGCCCACTGGAGCACCACACACCACAGTATGCCATCACTGAATAGGCCACCCAACGCATCATACAGCCCATCCTTCCAGCCACATCTCTAAAAGCAGTTACCTCCATCTTGGGACACCTCCACTGCTATCTTGGGTTACCTCCACTGCCACCTCCACCACCTTTAGTTGGGGCAGATTCCATCTTGGGACACTGACTGAGACCTGGAAGTCCAACAGCAAGCTACCTACAGTCTTGATGCCACTGCCACCACCAACTAGGGCTGTGGCTGCTTCCATCTAGGGGCAACAACCAGGACCTGGAAGACCATCACCAAGGTCCCTGTGGGCCCATATGCACCAGAGTATCCCTACTAGATGTGCTGACAGTCACAATCCCGTTGTGGAGGGGACAGGGAGCCTTGCATGAGGTTGCCTCTTTTTTTTTCTTTTATCTTCTCCTGCTAAACAACCAACTTCTTTTGATTCCCCTTTCACTTATCCTATAATCTAATACCTCTATATTCTTACATCCTACCTCATCAACATCACATCCTACCCCACCCCTTCTCTTCCCAACCACCACTAGAAACTGTAAACCCTTATGCAAACCTACTGGCTATATGGTAGAAGATAATCGTACTCGTCTTGTAATGGCAAAACTGTCAGTATCTAAATAGAAGCTAATTGATTTATGGCTGCATATTAGTTGCACTGGGTGCTATAAACATTGATGTCCCCCTTAAAGGTGAGGCATTCGTAACCTGCAGGGTCACTACAAGATTATAGGGTAAAAACTACAATACTGCAAGACAGGAAGACACATAGACAACATGAAAATACAACAGAGGAAAATGCCCCAAACAAACCAAGATACTTTAATAATAGAATCCATTGACAGCTCAGTAGATGAAACAACAGAGAAGGTGTTCAGAATGTACATAATTAAACTGATCTGGGAATCAAAGAATGAGCTAAGAGAGCAAATACAGGCAAAAACTGACCACTCCAACAAAGACATAAGACAGCAAATACAGGCAGCAAAGATTAATTCAAGAAAGGGATAGAGATTTTGAAAAATAATCCAAATAGAAATCCTTGAAATGAAGGAAACAATAAACCAAATTTAAAAAAAAAATAGAAAGCATCACCAACAGACTAAATCACTTGGAAGACAGAACCTCAGACAACAAAGACAAAATAAACAATCTTAAAAATAAAGTTGACCACACTGAAAATGGTAAGAAACCATGAATAGAACATCCAAGAATTATGAGATAACATCAAAAGACCAAATCTAAGATTTATTGGGATAGAGGAAGGAACAGAGTTTCAAACCAAAGGAATGCACAATCTCTTCAATGAAATAATATCAGAAAAATTCCCAAACATAAAGAATGAATTGGAAAATCAAATACAAGAAGCTTACAAATGTACAAAACTACAACAGATCTACACCAAGGCACATTATAATGAAAATGACTAGCATACAGAATAAGGATAAAATTTTAAAGGTCACAAGAGAGAAGAATCAGATTATGTATAGGGGAGACCAATTCAGATCTCAGCAGATTTTTCAGCCCAGTCCCTTAAGGAAAGGAGATCCTGGAACAACATATACCAAGCACTAAAAGAAAATGGATGCCAATCAACAATCTTATATCCAGCAAAATTAAACTTCAGAGTTAATGACGAAATAAAAAACCTTCCATGATAAAACAAAAGTTAAAGAATTTACAGCAAGAAAGCCTGCACTACAGAACACTCTTAGCAAATATTCCATAAGGAGGAAATGAAAAAGAATAATGAAAATCTGCAAAGGGAGGGAACTACACTAAAGGAAAAGCCAATCAAGTCAAGTTAAAAACCAAAAATAAACCAGAATGACTGGGAATGCAAAACATATTTCAATAATGGCCTAAACTCATCAATTAAAAAACATAGACTGCCAGATTGGATTTTTTAAAAAACAAACCCAACAATACGCATCCTTCAAGAGACTAATCTCACAGGAAAAACATCCACAGACTGAAGGTGAAAGGATGGGGAAAAAACTTATCACTCACATGGATCGAATAAACCAGCAGGGGTTTCCATCCTCATATCAGATAAAGTAGACTTCAAACCAAAGTTAGTGAAAAGGGATAAAGGACATTTCATACTACTCAAGGGAATCATACCTCAACAAGATATAAATATCTACACCCCAAACAATGAAGCATTGTATATCAAACCAACCCTTCTCAGCTACAAGAATCAAATAGACCACAACACAATAATACTGGGTGACTTCAGCATACCTCTCTCACCACTGAATAGATCTTCCAAACAAAAACTAAACAAAGAAACTACAGAATTCAATAAAACAATTATTTAGACTTAACAGATGTACATAGAATATTCCACCCATCAACAAATACATTTTTTTCTCAGCAGCACATGGATCCTTCTCCAAAAAAGACCACGTTATGTCACAAAGCAAGTCTTAGCAAATACAAAAAACAGAGATTACCCTGCATTCTATCTGACCATAATGAAATGAAATTAGATATGAATGATAAAACAAAAAATAAAAGCTACTCCAACACCTGGAAACTAAATAATATGCTACTCATCAGGGAGGAGATAAAAAAAATTCTTAGAGGTAAGTGAAAACTCTGATACTATGTATCAAAATCTCTGGGATACTATGAAGACAGTGCTAAGAGGAAAGTTTATTGCATTAAACTCATTCATTAAAAGAAGAAAAAGTCAACAAATAAATGACCTAACATTTCATTGAAAAGCCCAAGGAAAGTAAGAACAAACCAACACCTAGTAGAAGACAGGAAATAATTAAAATCAGGGCTGAAATCAATAAAATTGAATCAAAAGAATTCAAAACATTGACAAAACAAAAAGCTAGTTCTTTGAAAAAATAAATAAAATTGACAAACCCTCAGCCACCCTAATAAAAAGAGGGAGAAAGAAAAACTCAAATTACTAAAATTCATGATGAAAAAGGAAATATCACAACAGACACTACTGAAATACAAAAGACAATTAGAAACTATTTTGAAAATTTATACTCCAGTAAAATAACATTGAAGACACCAATAAATTTCTAGAGGCAACTGATCTACCCAAATTGAACCAAGAGGACATATGCAATTGAAACAGATCAATTTCAACAAGGAAATAGAAGACACCATCAAAAGCCTACCAACTAAGAAAAGCTCAGGACCAGACGAATTCTCAGCCCAGATATACAAGACCTGCAAAGAATAATTAATACCAATACTCCTCAAATTATTCCATGAAATAGAAAAGGAGGAAACCTTTCCAAGCTTATTCTATGAGCATAGTATCATCCTGATACTAAAACCAGACAGATACAAATCAAGGAAAGAAAATTTCAGACCAATATCCCTGATGAACATTGATGGAAAAATTCTCAATAAAATTCTAGCAAGTTGCATACAAAAACATATTTAAAAAATAGTGAAACATGATCAAGTGGTGTTCATCCCAGGGATGCAAGGATGGTTCAACATACAGAAATCAATAAATGTAATTCATCACATCAAAAGACCTAAAGATAAGAATCATATGATTATATCAATTGATGCACAGAAAGCATTTGATAAAATGCACCCTTTTATGTTCAAAACACCAGAAAAATAAGGGATAGTAGGAACATACCTCAACATTATAAAAGATATCTATGCTAAACCCAAGGCCAACAACATTCTAAATGGAGAAAAACTGTTTCCAGTTTTTCTGGAAAACATTCCCTCTAAACACTGGAACAAGCCAGGGATGCCTTCTTTCACCACTTCTATTCAGCATAGTCCTTGAAAGTCCAGCCAAAGCAATTAGATGAAAGAAATTAAAGAGATATGAACAGGAAAAGAATCTAAACTACCACTATTTGCTGAAGACATGATTCTATACTTAGAGAATCCAAAAAAATTCCACGAGAAAACTTCTAGAATTAAAAAATGAATTCAACAATGTAGCAGGATATAAGATCAATATCCATAAATCAAATGCATTTCTATACATCAAGTGATGAATCCTCTAAAAGAGAAATTAGGAAAACTATCCCATTCACAATAGTCTCGAAAAAAATAAAATATTTCAGAATCAATTTAACAAAACAGGTAAAAGACCCCTACAATGAAAACTACAGAATACTAAAGAAAAAAAACTGAAGAAGACCTTAGAAGATGGAAAGATCTCCCCTCTTCTGAGATAGGCAGAATTAACATTGTCAAAATGGCCACACCACCCAAAGTGCTTATCAGATTCAATGCAATTCCAATTAAAATCCCAACATCATTCCTTATTGATATATAAAAAAAATCATGAAATTTATTTGAAAAAAATAAGAGACCCAAAATAGCCAAGCAATCCTTAGCAAGAAGAGTGAGGCAGGTGGCATCACTATACCAGACCTTAAACTATACTACAAAGCTATAGTAACAAAAATGGCATGGTATTGGCACCAAAATAGACACATAGACCAATGATACAGAATAGAGACAAACCCACATAAAGTTATCTCATATGAGACAAAGGTGCCAAAAACACACATTGGAGAAAAGATAGCCTCTTCAACAAATGGTGCTGGGAAAACTGGAAATCCATACGATACAAAATGAAGCTAAACTCCTCTCACCATGCACAAAACTCAACTCAAAGTGGATCAAGGACCTACAAATTAGACCAGAGACCCTGCGCCTAAAAGAAGAAAAAGTAAGCCCAAATCTTCACCATGTTGGCTTAGGGTCTGACTTCCTTAACAAAATTCATACTATAACACAAGAAATAAAATCAAGAATCAATAAATGGATTGATTCAAACTAAAAAAAGCTTCTTCTCAGTAAAAGGAACAATCAATGAGGTGAAGAGAGAGCCTACATTTGGGGAGCAAACTTTTGCCACACAACACACATCAGATACAGCACTAATCTCATGGATATATAAAGAACTCAAAAAACTTAACACCAAAAAAACAAACAACCCAATCAATAAAGGGGCTAAGGAGCTGAACAGGCACTTCTCAGAAGAAGATATATAATCGATTAACAAATACATGAAAAAATGTTCAACATCCCTAGCAATTAAAGAAGTATGAATCAAAACTACTCTAAGATTTCATCTCACTCCAGTCAGAATAGCAGTTATCAAGAATACAAACAACAACAAGTGTTGGCAAGGATGTGGGGGGAAAAGCACACTCATACACTGCTGGTGGAACTCCAAATTGGTGCAGCCAATCTGGAAAGCAGTATGGAGATTCCTTAGAAAACTTGGAATGGAACCACCATTTGACCCAGCTATCCCATTCCTTGGTCTATACCCAAAGGACTCAAAAACAGCATACTATAGTGATGCAGCCACATCAATGTTCATAGCAGCATAATTCACATTAGCTAAACTGTGTAATCAACCTAGATGCCTATCAATAAATAAATGAATGGATAAAGAAACTGGTAAATATACACACAATGGAATATTACTCAGCAATAAAAGACAATAAAATTGTGGCATTTGCATGTAAATGGATGGAGTTGGAGAATATAATGCTGAGTAAGCCAATACCAAAAACCCAGAGGCTGAATGTTTCCTCTGATAAGTGGATGCTAATCCTTAATGGGGTGTAGGGGGCATGGTATGAGTGAAGGAAGTTTGGATAGGGCAAAGGGGAAGGAGGGACATGGGGGTAGGTAAGGTGGTGAAAGGAGACGGACATCATTACCCTAGGTACATGTATGATTGCATGAATGATGTGACCCTACTTTGGGTACAACCAGAGAGGTCAAAACTTGTGCTCTGTTTGTGTATAATGAATCGAAGAGCATTCTGTTGTCATACATAACAAATACATTAACATTTATTAGAACAAATAAATAAAATTATATATATTAAAAATAAATAAAAATTAAAAATAAAATACAACTTAAGTTTAAATTTAACTTAAATCTGTAGTTACATTACATTAACTATTATTGTAGTTACAAGTATATTATCCCAGTAATCCATGCTCTCTAGTCTGAGCAATATATCATAAAATATCATTATGTTTCTTCTTATAAACCTGGTAATATATTTTTACTGAATTCCACAGTGACATAATGGAGAATGCAAGAGTATTAAAAAGAAATGTAAAAACACATATGACAACACATGAAAGGGGAAACAGCAAAAAAGGATGTCTCATTTAAAATTACCACATGGGACTGCGGTTCTAGCTCAGTGGTAGAGCACCTGCCTAGCACATGTGAGGCACTGGGTTTGATCCTCAGCACCTCATAATAAATAAATAAATAAATAATGAATAAAGGTATCATGTCCATCTACAACTTAAAAAAAAATTAGTTTTCTTCTTAAAACAACAACAACAAAAATCCTGCCACGTCATTGACAGAATCAGCAAATCAACCACAAAGTTAATGTCCAGCAAGAATATTCAAAAATTCAAAAGACACACTCTTATTCAAAGTATCCTTAAGTACAGTATATTTTAAATTTATATTGCTTTAAAACAAGCATGAAAGCTTATCAGTTAAGAGCACAGCCTCTGAAACTAGAACATTTAGGTTTGAATTTATGTCATTTAATCTCTTTGGGTCTCAGATTCTTCAAAAAGAAAAATGAGGATAATACTAGTATTTATCTCAAAATGGAAGTTATAAGGATAAAAGGTGTTAAAGCACTTACAATGGAATCTGATAAATAATAAGCATTTGGTAAATATTAGCTATTATCCCTTTGCCCCAAATACTGGGGACTGAACCCAGGCCACTCTACCATTAAGCTACATCCTTGGCCCTTTTTCTGTTTTACTTTGAGACAAGTTCTCTGTAACGACTCATCTGAACTGTCATCTTGATTGGATTAAGATATTCCTGAAATTAGGAGGCTGCAGGGTATGTCAATGAGGGTATTTCTAAGAATGACTGGCATGTGAAACAGCAAACTGAGGGAGAGATCCACCCTAAGTATGGGCAGCACAGTCCAATAGGTTGAGGGCCTAAATGGAACAAAAAGTTAGAAGAACAAGAAAGTAGACCCAAACTCAATTCTTGAGCTGATGCTTTGACTTCTGCTAGGATTGCCTGAAGATATCAGTTCTAGTTCCTTCATTCTTCCAAAGTGGTCTCTAACCAGCAACTCTCCAAAAAGTTTCCAGGCCTCTAGGGATACATCATTGATTCCTCTTATTCTGAGGCTCCAACTTCTTGGAATAGCTACCTATTCCTTCAACTCTCCAGCCTGCAGGTGGCCTGCAGATTAGGAGTTCAGTGATATAAGCCAATCTAATGTATCACCATATAAATATTAAAAAAGTGATATTTTAGATTGGCTTACATGACTGAGAAAACTAAAGAATATGAATATATTCTGTTAGTTCTGCTCCTCTAGAGAACCCTGACTAATATATTCTTGTTAAGTTGCCCAGGCTGGCCTTGAATTTACAATCCTCCTACCTCAACCTCCCAAGTAGCCAGGATTACTGGAATTCACCACCATGCCCATCATGTTAGCTACTATCTATTATAAAAGAGGTTATCACTACTACCTAGATCTTACCCAACTCTGTTCCCATCACCAAGCTTATGGTAGGTATCCAAAAATGTTCAAGTAAAGAAACATTTTGGTACTCAAGCTACTAGTTTTCATCATTTTCTCCCTAACCCTACAAAGGTAAATTTTTATTTAAAAGCCACAGAATATAAGAACGAAATCATTACAAGAAAGTAATTATACTATTTACAGAACAGCAGAAAGAGCCATATCCAAAGATGCCTTTCCCAAGACAAGTTTCCTCCAGCAGAGTTAGAAACAACCCTTTCACTCCACCCAGCCCTAAGGACAACTGCTACCACTCCTTTCTCTTCCATCATTCTCTCATTCCCATCTTTCATCCAGCATTTCTGTTCTTTGTAACAGCACTACCAGATACCAGCTCACCAAAATGCTATTCATGAGTTCTCCCAAGGGAATTTACTATTTCTTTGTACAAATATAACATGTATGTGAATTCTTGAGATGGAAAACTAAGGGAAATGTAAGCATTCCCTTCATCTGCATCCCTAGAACAGTGATCTACTCCTCTGAGGAAGTAAACAAGCTTTCAGAAACCTCAACTGTGAAAGACTGTGGATAGAATGGTAAATCATCTACTGTTAGCTTTCACCCACAGCCACCCTCAGATGTCCTTTTCATTTGCCTCCCTGTTACCACCATAAGACCCCAGAGGCCTATTGCCTCTCTAGGGAGAGGTCTGAGTGAAGGCCTTTTGGGTTATTATCTTACCCTCAACAGTGCAGGATCTCACCAAAGGCTCTTCTTAGCTCCATTATGGCATTCAAAACCTTGCAGCCAAAGGAAGTACAGCCTGTCCTTGTTATCTAAGGACAATCAGCAGAGCAGGGGAAAAGGCCACCCAGCAATTCCTCTTAAAAAAGGACCATCAGAATGACAAAAAAGAGTTAATGAGAATTTCTCAAAAAAAAAAAAAAAAAAAAGGAAACAAAAAAAATCAATTATTTTCATAATGTACCATGTATTATATTGATAAAATTTAGGTTATACTTGCAATTACGTACTAGTTCCTATGACAAGGAATAAATAAATTGATGGAGGGCTTGGAGCATAACTTTGTAACCAATCTATATAACAGCATGATATGACAGCTTTGATTTCACATTTGCTTTTTGAAAGACAATTATATAAAAGTCATTTCAGAACAAAAAAATTTTATATTTCATAATTTTCTCTCCTAGATCTTCTCAAACTACTTTTAAAAGAATTTAAAGCATATCTCTCAACATTATCCCTGCTGGTTTTCCTCATCAAGTAAACTAGTCTAGCATCTAGCACTGCCATATTCTTACTTATGTCTCTTTATTATGATTATTATGATTATTACTATTAAAGTACAATGTATTTATGGTAAGGTACACAAATAGTAGAATGTACAACTTAAATTTTTACACAGTCATATGCCTATCCCAAGACACAGAATATTTTCCAACGTGTCCTAGAAGATTTCCTCCTGCCCCTTCTCAGTCATTCTCCACCACCCTGAAGTAACCATTATTCTGACTTACATCATCAGGAAGTAGTTGTTGTTTCTGAACTTCATTTAACGGAATCATGCACTATGCAAAGTTATGTCTGCCTTAAGACTATGAGATCTCACCATGTTGATGTGTGTTTTTGTAGTTTATTCTCTTTTGGTTGCTTTTTAATGATTCCTTTTATATCACAATTTATTAATCCATTCTGCTGATGAGCATTCAGATTGTATCCAACTTGGGGTTATTCTGAATAAAGACATATGAACATTCTTTCATGCACTTTTTCTAAACACATGCATTCATTTCTCCTGGATATACCTAGAAATAGAATGACTGGATTATGGGTAAAAGTGGACACAGCTACAGTTTTTCAAAGTGACTGTACCATTTTACACTCCAACCAACACTATCTATGTGATCCAGTCAATCTACATCCATGCCAACATTAGCACTGACCATCTTTTAATTTTAGCTAATCTGGAAGGCATATGAATATCTCATTATTGTTTAATTTATATTTCCCTGTTGACTAATAATGTTGAGTATCTTTTTATATGCATGCTGGCCATATAGAAAGTACCCTTCAAGTTTCATTTTCTAATTAAATTATTTTTCTTACTGATTTTACCAATAAATAAACATACATATTCTGAGTATAAGGCCTTGGTCAGATATATGAATTGCAAATTTCTTCTTCCAGTCTGTATTTTGTTTTTCATTCTTTTAACAGTGACTTTTAGATGGAGGGAAGTTATCAGTTTTAATGAAATGTCAAGACAAATTTATCATTCATTTTTACAGTCACTGCTTTCTGAGTCCTTTCAAAAATGTCTATCTACTCTACTCACTTATTCCTTGATTTATGCTTATGGTTTGAGAAGTTCTCCACCATACTCGCAATTCATGAAATACTGCATCTTTGAAAGGCTTGTGTTTTCATCTTGCTGTCAATTTGCAGTGCATTCATATTATGTTGTTAGGTGCTGGATAACTATCATTATAAATGTTGGGTGATCCACTTTATAAACTAGAGAATTCATCAGTGATTACTTCCATATTAAAATCACTTCTGTACAAATATTAAGAACCTAATGTAAATTTTAAAATTCTAAAGCCCATTATCACAGCTTTTTTCCCCAAACATACCTTAAATAATTCTTCCTTTCCCTTTGAACCCAATCATGAAGAAGCCCTGCTGTATCCTTTTCCTTAAATTAATGAAAAACAAATTTCCAATTTCCAACCATATAGTTACAAAACAAACTTACTTTACTCTTGCCTCTGCTGACCCAGCAGGTGTTCCGCCTCCTCCACCCTGGACCTCTTCACACCTAATCCATTTTATATTCTGCTTTCAAAACACGTGGAATTTGAACTCTGCTCTGCCACAGCTGATGACCTGGTTCACTCCCTCATCAACTCATCTGGAGTATGAAACTGGCCTTAACTGGTCTCTTTCTTACATTCTGTCTTTCACCCTGTCATAAATCACCTCTCAAGAATATAATTTTGATCATGTTACTCATCTAATAAAATCCTTCTTCAGTCCTTACTGCCCACAGGATAAAGTCTCTTAAAGTTTCTCTTAGCTGAGAATTCCAACCTAGCTTCTCTCCCAGCAATACCTACAACACTGTCATATGAGCCTCATAGGACCTCTCATTCATGCTGGCTTCATATTGCTTCCTTCAACTACCAGAGCCCTTTCTTCTGTATCCTCCAGTCAGTTCCCTTCCTCTCTTGGCCAGGTCCATCCCAGCAGAAGCAACCATTCCCTTTTATGTGTACCCACCACAGCTATATTTGAGTTCTCAGCACAATGTATTAGTTAATCATTTATTTGTTCATCTCATTCACTAGTCTTCAAATTTCTGGACTTCGGTTTCTCCTTGAACTCTTCAAAATAAGATCAGGAATTAATCTTTAAATCCCAAAGTCTTGGCAAGATTACTATAGAAAGGTTCAAAGAAAGAATGAATGGCCCTAAGTCACTTTAATTTGTGATTTTTATTCCTATAAAGATTAGAAAAAATAGCAGTGAACCTTCCTAAAATAATTTTTTAAAGTACCCAGCAAGTTTTTCTTTCAAAGAATTTTCTTTTTCCAGTACTAGGAATTGAACCTAGGGCCTCATGCATGCTAGGCAAATGCTCTACCATTTAGTTACAACCCCAGTCCTTTTTATTTTATGTTCAGACTTTGTTGTCAAGTTACCCAGACAGGCCTAGAACCTGTGATCCTCCTGCCTCACCCTCCAGAGTAGCCAGGACAATGAGTGCAAGCCATCATGTCTAGCTCTTTCAAAGAATTTCATCAAAATTCAAATATTAATTATTGACATGTGTTTCCTAGTAGAAATAGTCACAACTCTTTGTTTTAAACTACCTTTTAAACTAATAACATCAAAAGTAGGATGAATATACCACTTAAGCAAAGTAAGTAACTGTAGTCATCACAGATCACTACTAGATGCCAACAGTATGAATCAGTTATTATTTAACAACTAAAAGATCACAATGATTCCCTTGAAATCAATTACAGTACAAATCTGTTCACATATTTCCCCTTAACACATAAATCTGTATATAAACAGACAAGAGGCATACAGTTTACAAACATAAGCTTAAACATAATGACAATAGTAGTTATACACGTTGGTACAAAATTACTGAATTTCAATGTGTCTCACTTTTCTTGTCTGTAAAACAAAGATGATAACTTCATAATGCTGCTAGCTGAGAGCATGTAATAAGGCCCTCGACACAGTGCATGGCCAGTAAGTGCATAATAATAAATATCAACCCTAATCACTGTACTTTTTAACTTTTTAAAAAATCCTTTTACATACACTCTCTTTTTCCTCCTTCACAACAGCACAATGAAATTATCTAGGCAAAAAATGCTATTGCCATTTCAGAGATAGGGCATCCAACATAGTAGTTACAAGATTGCCCTAAAATACTTCGAGGCATAGTTTGAACATAATCACACATAATTTCAACCCCAAAACAAACTGACCAAATCTCCAAAATCCATTTGGAAGAGTCTTTGGGGATTTCCCCATTATTTCCTTCTGGTGGTCAGCAGCAACCGTTTTCTGACCTGTAGGGATAGATGATTCCCACAATTTGCTCAAGTTGAAAGGTAGAAGCAGCCTCACTTTCACAGTGCCTGACTCACACAAAGTGCTAGGTGCTTCCTCAATTACAGAACAATGAACTCCACAAAAATCAAGCCTGTCACCAAACACGAAAAATCACTTAATTATGCTTTATCTGTCTATCTGTCACATCAAAGTACAACATAAAAATTGGGGGAAAAAAAGCAATTTTCTTTCACTAACTCGAAAATATACAATTTTTCATAAAGGACTTTGATCAAAACAGTTTTTAAAACCCAACTAGTTATACTTCATGACACATTTCTTTGCCCAAATAAGTGAGGAATATTAATAATGTTTCATCTTAGCAATATTTTAAACAACACTTAAGTACTTTGAGTTTAAACTGAAATTCACTCCCCAATCTTATCCATATAAAGCAATTCAGTGCCTGTATGAATACAGTAATGAACTTCAAAGGCAGATGCAACGCTGCAAGGAAACGCACCCCAAACCCAGGGACCCACCAGAAAGCGGATGGCTCTACAACTACAAGTAAGAGCCTTATCTTTCTATCTCTTCAAACAGGCAGTTAAATGCAAAGAAGCCTCCTAAAGTTCAGGTTTTGGCATCAGCCTCTAGCAAAACCTACCTTTACCTTCGCGGCACTGCCACGCTGGCAGCTACCACTCACACCTCTTTATGCAAAACAGCTGCAGCCCCTGCCCTCGACAGCTCCCGCTCAAGTCTGGCACGTGGCTGCCATTTGCGACATTTTGGCTCAGGATATTTTAACAGGGGCATGCTCGGGGTGTGGTCAGGACAATGCAGCTCCCAGAACCCCCGAGGTCTGGGCGGGAAGGTCCCAAGCTCCGTCCAGAGCACCAACGGGGCACCTAACCCTGCCAGCCCCACGACCACCTCGCCCTCGCCGCCCTGACTCGCGCGGCCCCTCTGCTGCTAAGGCCTCCGCCACCTTCTGCGAATCGCTCGCCCGCGTCTCCTCAAACCTGAGAGGGTGAAACCTCCCCGCAAGCTGGAACCCCAATTCCCGGCGGAGTGACCATCACCTGGGCCGCAGCCCGGGGGAGGCCCGCAGCTCGCGGGGAGGAGCGGTAGTTGCGCCTCCTCCTCCCGCAACTCGGAGATCCCCGGGTCGCCGCCATTTTACCCGCATCCTATCCCCCACCTGGCAATTCTGGCCGCCCACCTGTGACGGGCAGGGAATGCCGTGCCACGCCGCAGGGGCCACGTGGACAGGCCGGAGATTCCTAAGGGGTCAAACCTCGGGGCAGAACCCGCCGCTAATTCATCCCGAGGAGGTACCCGGCCGTCGCCCTAGTAATGCGTCCTGCCAGGATCCATCCTGATTGGCTGCGGGAGCCCTGACGCAACGGCGTCCCCGGCTGCGTGGGAAGCCCGGGTCTCCGGCGCCCCGCCCCTGCCCCGCGGCCGGGGGAGCACCCTGGGCGCGTGTCCCTGAGGGTTCCTTTAAAGGGGCCTCATATATTTCCTGCTCTGACCTGCGCGGAGGGGGTGCAGAAAATCATGGGTGCAGAGGCGAGAAACCAAATTGGAAATTCAGCGGAGGTCTCTGCCCAAGGGAACCTAATGGCTCCTCCAAACCCGGGAGTTGCAGAATGGAAAACACATCTGGCAGATTAAATTACAAGCTGTATTTTTTTTTTCCCTGAAGTCAAAAGGTAAATCAGTAGGTGAACCAAGTTTCAGAATCCATGTTCTTGATGGTGCATGACTCTTGATGACACGCACGTTTGCCCATCCCTAGCTGCACTTTCCCTCCTCAGAGGACCCTCGGCTTACAGCACACCACTCTTAAAAGGTCTTTATCCCTTTCTACTGTGTTACGTGTGTCCCCACACCTACTGCACTCAGCTCCTGAATGGTAGGGACTGGGTAAACCTCGTTTGTGCCTCCACTGCACAGGCTTCCTGAATTAAAATCTTAAAAATAAACATGGCCACATACGTTACACACAGCCATTCTCCATTCATGTATGTTTATACGTTTTATTAGTTTATTCAACAAGGCACAGAGAACAGTGAATATTTTAAAAAGTACAAGGTTCCCTTCCCTCTCAGAATTCACTAGTGTAATAGTAATGAACATCTAGTTTGGGGGTACATAGCTTCAGTGTAGCCAATATTCCCCCAAACACCCTGTGAATCTAGGGTTCCTGTGTTTCCTAAATCAGCTTCATATCTTTTCTAATTTTGTTCAAAACATTTAAATATTTAATATATGTTAAAATTCTGTTAGAAAATTAAAAAAAAGAAGAAGAGGAAACACCACTACAAAAGCCAACGCTACCCATTATCCTTAGGACATTAGGCCTCATTTTTATCTTTGAAATAAGATTGCTGGAATAAAAGATCTTTAAGGTTTTGTTTTGGTTTTCTTTTTTGATTTTCTTCTTCCTTTTTTTTTTTTTTTAATTTAATTTGGCATAGTCGTGCTGCAGAACTTTAGAGGGCTGCACTTGGATTCTTCAATTTGTTTTTGTTTGTTCTTGTTTTATGGCCCTTCCTAGCACTGGCCAGATCTTCCACTTAGCCTTTCCTCTACTGCAGATATCTCTGGGCTGGTGAGATGTGCCAAGTGAGATGTGGCAAACAACATGGCTGAAGAGGCAGTGCTACTGAGCTCTTTCTTGATCTGAGACCTACTCAAAACTAGCCACTTGGCGTATCAACAGCTGAGTATTGCCAAGCTCAAAATATGCTGACTCTTAAACCTGAAGACATCTCCCAAGTATTATGCTTCGTTCTTAGTGGTTAGAGGTATAAGGTGCAGTAACTTGATATTTTTGTAGAAAATGTCCTGACATGCCCTAGACTACTGTCCACTTTACCACCCAAATAAGGTCTTGTACTTTATTTTTTTTTAAGAGAGAGAGAGAGAGAGGAGAGAATTTTTTTTTAATATTTATTTTTTAGTTTTCAGTGGACACAACATCTTTGTTTGTATGTGGTGCTGAGGATCGAACCCGGGCCGCACACATGCCAGGCGAGCGTGCTACCGCTTGAGCCTCATCCCCAGCCCAAGGTCTTGTACTTTAGATAATAGCATTGTACCAAGATGATTTTGTTTTGATGTGTGTTCTATACTTATACAAGATGTTAACAGAGATAAAATGTACACAAAAAAATCTCTGGAATCCTTCTGTGTCTCTCCTAAGTCTAAATTTGTTTCAGTTTTTTAAAAATAATAATTGTTAGCTAAAACATGTCATCCATGTAGCAAACTCTTAAATTTTGTGAGGTGTACCTACTGTCTGCAATATGTCTCATCAGGGCACCCAGAGTACTTGCATTTTTTGTTCATCAAATCTGACTAGCATGAGATTTCAATATGGTAGAACAATGTGATGGCAGATGGTCCAGGTCTCTTCAGAATATATTATGACAGAAAACAGGAAAAAGAACATAGCCCTGCAGCAAGGCTATAAAAGTAGAATGTTGTGTGTCCCAGGTGAATATTAGTTTCCCCTGGATGTGATATTGTTTTTGTTTACTGTCTTAATTGGGAGCTGGTGAGAAGGGAAGGTGGTTATAGGGACTTCCACTTGACCTTTTCTAATAAAATAGCTCTTACTCTACAAGTTAAGGACTAATATAAGGGTTCTGTCAACAGCTAAGTATTCCATTCCAATTATACATTTAGGAACTGGAGAAATGACCAGTAGGTTGATAACAAGACCCGTAGATCCATTGAGACAGACCTGGGTGAAGACTCCATTTATTGTCTGAATCCAATATCACCGTACTCTACTTGGGAATAGGGGAAGGAACAGTTTAAGAAATGGGGAGGAAGTAGGATGCTTCTTAGGACCCCTAAGTAACCCCATCACCTTATATATCCAACATCCCTCAAAAGATCAGGATATTGCTCTTTCTTATGATTTTCCAAAGAAATAACCATAAATTGCTTAGGAGAAGGACTGAAGAAATTTGTGTGTACTTGCTATGATATTCTGGGATCTTTCTCATGAATACCAGTTTTTCCTTCAATCTGTGTACTGTCCATCTGAGAACAGGCTCAGGTTTTAAAATTGGATAATGGATTATGATTTTCCATTCAAGTGATGTCTGACCTCAGCCTGCTACTCATTCCTTGACCTCTTTAGATTGTATATTAAGCAATACCCTTTCTATCTGCCCATATATCTTGTCCCTAGAAATACCACATTCTATCAGTCATTCCCATAAGGTCAAGTCAGGCCCCCTGGCTGCCACTTTGACATTGCTATCCATTATGGTAATTAGGTTGTCTGTTGGTCTCACAGTTATCTCTAATATTCTGGGATCCTGTCATCCCTGCATCTACCAAGGGTTCCTGTTCTATAAGAGCACCTTCTACCCTCAGTTCTGGCCTACAGAGGACAAACCCCAACAAGCTTCTCAAGGGTGCTGGTTCCTTGGCAGAGACTTTATTTGCATCTGATAAACAGTGATGTCTATCAGAGCCCTTCTGAGTAGTATAGCCAGCAAGAACATCTTCTAGTCTTATTTGGTTAGCATGCTTAGTTAATATATTAGCATGCTTACTTCTCTAATTTTTTTTTAATCCCTACATCCACATTCTACCAGGAGAGTTTTGACATCTCTACATATGTGGCCATTTGTTCTGCCCAGCTTCTCAGAACCATCTCAGAAGCATGTTAGAATTGGCTCTCAGAGCTCTCGTCATGTATTAAGTACTATGCCATGGAAGTGTGCCTCTGACTGGTTAAATTTCCCTAAACCACTTTATATTCAGCTCCTCCTTAATCCAACACCCTCAGGATGCACACCCAGGCATCGCCCCTCAGCTGTAAGCAAGGTCCTATAGTGTCTCTGGCTGACAATCCTTTTTCTCCCTTAATAGTCACAGAAATCTCCCAGTTAGGTAGAGATGAGATTTGGCTCACAATAGGCCCCTATGTACTTTTCATGTAAGGATGCTCTCTGTCTTCCAACAGAGAGGCCCTCTTGGATCTGAGGGTTCAAGGTTCTCAAGTCTACCCTGATAGCCCAACCTGTCTCAAGATTCTCCTCCTTCCCTGTCAAGGTCTTAACTTTGACATCAATAGTCAGCCTGCTCTGAAATTCTGCCTCTCTTCTAGCTAAGACCTTTCTTTTCCTAGTTGTTAGCTGACTGCAGGTGATGAGACTCTCTTTAAATGCTGCTCAAGAGCCCTTTGGACCCTCCTGTGTTGCTTACTTAGCAATAGCCACTTATCTCCACAGACCTTACAGCAGGCAATTTCTCCAAACCTCTTAGTCACCAAAGACTATACCAGCGAGGGCACCCCATTTTGTTTCTAGAAGGAGATCCAGAGGAGAACCCACTCAGCCAGGGTGGGTTCTTGAGAATTTCAGGATGTGTCAGAGGCAAGGCACAAGCAAAGATTTATTTAAGGACAGCAAGGTTTATACACCCAAA
This sequence comes from Spermophilus citellus, assembly GCF_964194105.1. Taxonomy (NCBI): domain Eukaryota; kingdom Metazoa; phylum Chordata; class Mammalia; order Rodentia; family Sciuridae; genus Spermophilus; species Spermophilus citellus. Next base: position 92,599,925 of record NC_138193.1, read on the forward strand.
AGTAGTGTATGGGTGTCCCTCATTTCTCAGAGAGAAGAAGACAGTGACATGCTCAGGGTTGAAATTTCTGATCATATATATGATTTTTCCAGGGGGGAAAAATGTGCAGGCTCTCAGGCAAACTTTTTTGTAAATCAAGTCCCATGACAATCATTCTATATCTGGGGTTTAGAATGTTTCTCTTTGGTCAAATAGTCTAGTCATAAACCACATGTGGGTATAAGTCTTGGAATCTGGTGACATTTAAATTAATTGTGTTTTTGTTCCAGTTGATCTGGTACAAGCATATGCTGAAGGTGTTGTTCATCTAGTAAAAGGAGGCATGGCTGGTCATGCTTATTGATCCAAATCTCCATCTACTTATCTCCACTTAGTCTCTCCACAAGAACCCACCTGTCTCACTTTCACTTGCAGCATTCCCTGGTTTGACAAAGGTTATGTGCCACAGCCTAGCAGTGACTAGCAATACTCCAGTAACTAGCAATGGGGTGGGTTCTGCCATCCTGCCACCCAGTGATCCATCTTCAGAATCCCACCATCCTTACAGTCGGTTTCACAGGACCAACTTCCTGAGGGATGGGAGATGGGAGGTTTCCAAAAATGGAGGCTGAAGCTAGCATCCTTGTGTGATGATTTTTTTTTTAACAGTGCTCTCAAGAGAAAGGGAAGGGCAGTGAAAGAAGCAGAATGTGGGGGTGAGTGAGAAAAGTTAAGTGTGGCTGTGATCTCAGCTGGAGACTTCAACCCAATCCCATGAGGAGCTCTGGAGCACTGGAGCACTAGAACACGAATTACCCCACAGGGTGGCTCAACCTTGAGGCAGGGGGTTGATTTTCTTCTATTACATTTCAGTATCCATCAGATATCAACTATAGGCTACCTGGGGGGTAGGGGGTGTGCACAACAATTGAGTGAGGCAACCCACACTTGGTTGAGCAGAATCCTCCAGAAAAAGAGGGATATCTGTGAGCCATTTAGCAGCCAAAGCTCATTCGGCAGCCAAAGGATGGTGCTGGGATAGTGGATGCTAAGCTCTTTGAAAGAATCCACATGTGATTGCATGTGCCCAGAACCTCTGAAAAGACTTCAACAGAGACCATTGCATGGCAGCTTCTGGGTGGATGTATTAGATACCAGTAAACTTGCACATGGCTATATTCCATTTCATACTCCTGGAATTTTGGCCAGGTGTATGCATTACCTTCTTCATTTTGAGGAAGAAAAATTAAAAGCCCCTTTTATGTACCTATAAGCGTAAGAGATGATATTAATCTACTGTACTGCCTAAAGGATAATTTCCTTCCAGTTTCTGAATCCTTCCTGACTCCTACAACAGAATATCACAACCAATGAACTGCTCAACCTAATGGGCCATTGATTTAATAACAGGACACTCTCTGCAAGGCTCAAGGAGACTCTGCAACAAGCAGGAAAACCCAAATCCTGGTTCTTGTACTTTTGTTGTTATTCGGGTACACTATATGCCCATGTAATTGCTTCCTCTGCTTCAAAATGTGATAGTAATAAGGTAAGATATTTGCTCAATAATGAACCTTGGAGAAGAGCCAGGAAAGCTGCTGCTAACAAAATTGAAACCACTCTGTCTGGTTGTAATGAGTGGAAGAATAGCAGCCCCATGGTGACAGAGGCCACAGATGCTTAACCTGAGGCCTAGAACCACCCATTTCTCCTAGCCCCCAGTTCCCCGGTTAGTCTCTGTGACTAAGATGTAGCATAAACTATATCAGTGGTTAATTAATTCTCAATGAGATTTGGGATTCAAATTGGGCTTTGAAATCACAGGTTTTTGATTTCCTGAGAAGTAAGCCTTGCCTCTGGTAGTTCAGGAGTCTCAGGGACAGGATGAATGTCTTGGAAGAAGTGACAAATTTATGCTAACACAATCAGTGGTGGAATCTAATTTTGATTGTAATCTCTTTGCTCTACCACCCGCTTCCACTCCCTGCTTTATGCTGACTCACCCAGATCCCATGGGGAGGCACTGGCAGGAATCTGCAGGGTGACAGGGGACAGAGGTCAAGGTGATCATTTGAATGGCTCTCTCCCTGCCAGACTGTAGGGTGACAGAGGCTTTATACTCCACCTGATGTCACAGCCCCTTATCTACTGCTCTGCTTTTACTAAATTCTGGAACCCATTTCTCCTTGTCCCTCAGGCAAGGCCTGAGCGTGCTTCAGCATCCTCCATTAATTTCCTTTAAATCTGACTGTATCTGTCTGTATCTTCCTGCTCCCTGTCCCCCAACCCTGTCTTCTTTTTGTGTTTCTGGGGATCAAACTGATTGTACCTTCAAAGTTCCCTTTCAATTATTTTTGATTATTCTTTCCGTGACAAAGGTACTGTTTGTTTCTTGATTGATATATCGATGAACCAAAATTTCACTTAGGCTTAAAAGATAAAAAATGCTAGAAAGTAAATTTAGAACCCTGGTGACAAGCCACTCAGCCAGACAGACACACATAAACATCTCTCCTACTGCTGCTCCGTGCAAACCTCTGTATCAATAAGGTGTAAGGGTCCGGCGAAAAGTCGGAGGAAGCAGGTGGTAGAGCAAAGAGACTGACTCATGCAATTGCAGAAGGGGATTTATTGAGGATCCAATTCAGCGCGCTGAGGCTCCAGGCTCACTCAAGAAGAGAGAGCAGCCCAGAGCCCCAGCAGAGGTTAAGCAGTGCTTAAGTACACTTTTTGGGGAGGGGGGGGCTTTGCATACATCAGAACAAATCAGCATGAGGCGCGGGAAAATTGAACAACAACTCTCATACATGATTAGCACATTCATTGGTGGGAACAGGTGGCGGGGGTGATTGGTCACTCCTAAGCAGGGTACACATTCAGATTGATTGGTTCGGGCCCTGTATGCCTAAGCTGCACAGGGCCCTAAGCTAAATGGCCAGTAGGGCGTTGTCTTAACTGCCTCAGGAATTTCAGGTTCTGGGTGTGGCAGAGGAACTTAACAATACCTGGTCCTTCACTTTTTAACTCAAGCCTTGCAGCTTAGAAACTTTACAATGCCCGGTCTTTTACATTTTAACTCAGGCTTTGCAGCTTAGAAACTTTACCCTTTCAAAGGAATGCCTCAAAAGACAAATAACGTCAAACTCTACTAACATTGGCTTAAACTACAAGGACAGTTATAGTTACTTAACTCAAAGTATACAAATAGGCAGTCTTGTTATGCTCGAATTCGGGACCCCCAAAAGACCACCAGAGACCAAGATCCATGAAAGCAGCAAAGAGGTGTTTATTGCGAGCTAGCTCCGTCCTCTGCATACACACAGCAACTGATGACGCTGAGAGCAGTTTTATACACTCTTTCAGGAAGGCAGGGACTTCACATACATCATAGCATCTCTTAGCAAATCACCAGGAACAAGTTGGGTAAGGGGGATTGTTTGAACTGATTGGTTTAAACCACAAGGGGAGTACTGCTGAACTACATGGTTTCCCAACATGTTATCAACCACCATAAACTACTGGGAGGGTCACCTGGAATCCCAGGTATTTTCCCTGTCTCATGCTGATTGGTGGCTGCTAGGGGGTTGCTATGGGTCCCCACCTAGCCTGACTGAGTCAGGGACACCTGGCACAACAGATCTCTCCTGTTATTTTGTAGATAAACAATTCAGCAGGGTGGATATATGCCTGGTGTGCTCTGTGGGTCTTTCCAAGGACAAAGGTCACACCCCCCCCCTTCCTTGGACAGGCTTTGCTCTGAGGTAGAGGCTGGTTTTTCAGTCTCAGAATTGGTTCTGTAACTCAAGAATGACATATAGGACTCAGGCTCTTTCTATCCTTCTGTTCTGCCTTTATCTGAAGGAGTGTGGGCAAACAAGCATCTGCCTTTCTAGACTCTAGTGGGAGATAGCAAAAAAAGGGGGGAGGAATAACAATTGAGTAGTCATCCAACAGTGTCTGTCCCATCCAGTGCCAAGGGTGTCAACCCAATTTTTGCTCTCTGTGAATTCCTTATGCTGTCTTCCACTGGAAATGTCTGTTCCCTTTGCCCTGTTGTTTCTCTAAATAGTAATGACTTTTAAAGCCCTATTCCAGTCTCTTCAACATGTATTTGCAACCCTCATTGAATCATCTCTGATGACCTTGTGATCTGTCTGGGATGGCCATCTAGAAACCTGGCCATCTAGAAATCCTTTCTTATGTTCTGGATTCTTGATGCTCTGGCCTCTGGGGTTTGGCTGACTGAGGAAGGGTAGGGTTAATTAAGTCCTAGAGATAGCAAGCAACTCTCCCAGGAGTGTGCAAATCAGTTGATCCAGACCCCACTCCCAATCTGGGTCTTAAACCATCAGGCCAAAAATTTCTTGCCCAAACCACCCAGGGCCAAGTAGCAGACAATTCAGAAGAGGCTCTACACCCTAGAATCTTCAGGAATTACCCAAACTAGGCAATCCTAAGCCTGTTTGCTCTGTCTTGCCCATTCTTTCCCAGGGGAAACCACAGTAAACATTTTTGCCCATTTTTTCCTTCTGCTACTTCGGCCTCTAGACCAACCTTGGTGTTTCCTCCTGTGGATCCCATACATCATGCTGGCCTCTTCCCTCTTGGCAACTGTGAATAACAAACTACTTCTCCCAAGGCAGCTGTTTTCTGATCTGTTGGCCTTAGCATGCCTGAATAAGAATTTAAAACAAGCCCCTTCTCCATAATCTGCTTTCCATGGCTGGTTTCTACTGTGTGACTTCTCTACCCAGGTCCTGGCCTACAGTTGGCTGTATCTTACCCTCCTTCCATAGAATCAAGTCATATCAGTCATTTTCCCACCAGACCATCTAGAAAACAAGTATTTCCCTGGTAACATGGGCCACCTCCAGAAGTGTAAGTTAAGTTATGCTAAAGATCACCTCCATGCAGGACTGAGAAGGAAATAAGGGGGATCGTAGGAAAAGAACTGCATCTGCTACAAACTAATTTAATTATAGCCCCAGAAATAATATCTTATCTTCATTTTACAGCTATAAAATTGAGGCTCCATGTATTAGTTTCCATTTGCTACTGTAACAAATTTATCATAAATTAGTGACTTCTAACTACATTGATTCATCATCATCTTACAGCTCCTGAGATCAGAAGCCCCAAATCAGTTTTATTGGGCTGACAGCATGATGGGGGCTGCTCTGGTCCCTTCTGGATGTTCTGAGAATTCATTTCCTTCCCTTTTTCAGTTCCTAGTGGTTCTCTCCATGATTTGTTTTGTTCCTCTATCCTTAACGTACATCTCTGCAATCTCTGCTTTTAATGTCACACCCCCTTCAAATGGCCCTCTGCTTCCCCCTTATAAGGACACTTGTGATTAAATCAAGCCTCACTGGACAATCCAGGATAATCTTCTCATCACAAAATTCTTAATTTAATGGTGATTGCAAAAGTCTTTTTGTGACTTAAGGCAACACTCATAAGTTATTAGAAATTAGGACCTGGATATTTTTGAGGGCCAATCAAAATGACTACAGGGCTGCATTCCTTTTAGAGGGTCCAGGGAAGATTCCGTTTTCTCATTTTCCAGCTTCTCTAAGTCACCTAAATTCCTTGTGGCTCCTGCCTACAGCTTCAAAGTCAGCAGTTACACTTCAGATTTCACACTGAAAACTCCAACCCTCACCTCCATCATTACAGCTCTTGTCCAACTCTGATCCTACTGCCTCCCCCTTTCCCTTCTATAGTGGTGCTCAAAATAACCCAGGAAAATCTCATCCAAAAGGTCGCTTTTGCTCTATAACATATTCACAAGCAGGGAAGATGAAGAACATGGACATGGGGTGGGAGGGGGCACAATATGTTTACCTGCCACTCCCAGACAGAAGGCAGTTCAGGGTTTGCTGGGGATAAGAGTAGCAGGAGTAAACAGAGAGACCTAAAAGGAGCAGAATAAAATTTGGGGTGTTGTGATTATTGTGATTGGATGAGGGCTTCACGGATTTCATATTTTGACATGTGTCAAAACTTAAATTGTATACTACAAATAGTGCAGTGTGTTGTATATCCACTATTCCTCCATAAAGTTGTTAAAAAAAAACTATAGGGGGTTGCAGGGAAGAATCCTGAAGCCCACAAACTTCGGTCAAGTCACAGAACTAGGTAGTGGTATAGCTAAGATGTGTACTCAGGCCTGTCTTCTGATATTGAAGTCTGTCCCTGGGATGGAGTGTCCTGCCCTTTAGCCTCTCTTCTGTAAAATCAAGCTAATACTTTCCTCTTAGTGCTGTGAGTACATGGTACATACTGAATAAATGGTAATTTCCTTCCTTTTCCATTCTGAGGACTGGTGATACACCAGCATTTCTGAGACTCCCAGAGCTTATTCTGTCTTACAAAAGCTGAGAATCACTGCTTTCTGAGAGAAAGGGAGAGGGAGACGGAGAAGGAGAGGGACAGGAAGAAAAAGTGTGTGGGGGGGTGTATCTGAGAAAAATACCAAGTGGAATCAACAAAGTAATCAAAAGACTTTGCTTTCAGGGATTCTCTGATCTAAATGTTCCTTGCTCTAAAGTACAGAGCAACATACAGCATCAGAGATAAATGTGTTATTTTCAGAAATCTAGCTTGGTTCATTTTGTTGCCTAGTGATGAGAGGTGATTCCTAAGAAGAAATAAGAGGAGGTAAGCATGTGGGAGCTGCCCCAGAGTTACAAACTAGGAGATGGACAATGATTGCTGTACCCAAGGTCACAAAGCCCTGTGGACTGAAGTGCCATGTTTGGACCCATGGTGGTAAAACAAAACAGAATGGTACTCCTAACTGGTCAAGACACTCTAGTCTGTTTCCAGGGTTTACTCAAAAGAAGAAAATATCACCAGATACAGTGGCACATACCCATAATCCCAGCTAATGGCAAGGCTAAGGCAGGAAGATCACAAGCTCAAGGCCAGTCTGGGCAATGTAGCGAGACCCTGTCTCAAAATAAAATTTAAAAAGCTCTGGGGATGTATCTCAGTGGTAAAAACGACCCTAGGTTCAATCCCCAGTACCAGGAGAAAAGAAGGAAAAAGAGAAGAAGAAAAAGAAGTCATTTATGTGTTTTATCATTTGTCATTTGTTTATTCATGCATTTAGATGGCAGTATCTTCTATTCCTGGATCAGTTGAAAATGTCTGGGGAAAAGGTCCTTGTTTCCAGTATCCCCTTGGAATTCTCCACGGGATCTTATATACCATGACTGTCCTACGCTCATTGGGGCTGCCCTAGGTTTCTGAGTCAATTTGTTGAATTCACCTTGGATTCATTCCCTATTTCTTGACCTATGGGTCTGTCCAAGGCCATGCATGCCAGATGATCATAGGCAGCTTACATTGGTCACATCAATTAGGTTAGGGATATATGGGAATAAATAACTCTAGGGTATGATGAGAAAGAAAAGAAAAAATAGCAGATGTCTCAATCCTCTGTTTGCACCATGAAACTCTCCAGCTCATAGACCTGCAGGCAAGCTACCCATATAAAGTGAATTTATGATTTACAATCATGGTTTTATAAATGGTAAGTATAATAGAGCCAGATGTGATGGAGTTGCAATTCCACTTACCAACTCTATGATCAATGCAAATTTCTTTCACTTCCTCAAGCCTCAGTTTTCTCATCTGAAAAATGAACAAATAGTTTCTGCCTAGAGAGCTATTACGAGGTACTAGCTATTGGAAGTGTTTAGATACTTAGCAGATGGAAGCTGCCGTCTCTTCCTTTCACCCCTTTCCTTGTCCATCTCTATCTAATTGGGCTTATGAATTTGCTCCAGTTAAACTGCCTCAGGGGAAATGAAAATATGAATGTCAATCAACCTGCAAAGTGCTTGGACACTATGATCCATGAAGAAATATTAGTCTTCAAAAATACTATGAGAGTAGGCAGTTGTGGCCTGTAGCCATATTTTGGCACTGAATCATGTCCTGTTTTGTATTGTTCTCTAATTGTTTCAAGTCATTTCCCCTCTCTGAGATTTAATTTCCTAGCTAGTTACAACATGCACTTGGATAGGATCCTCTTTGAGCTCCATCTAGTTCTCTTCTTTTCTACCCATATCTTGCTATTTGCATAATAAAAACTCAGAATGTGGTAATGACAGTGGAGAGCTAAGCCAAGCACTTATACACAGAGCAAGTTCTTCTTTACAGCATGAGACCACAGCATGGATCAAGGCCTCTGGCTGCTGCCAGGTAGATATACTGGATCTTCCTATTACAAAGTCATCATCCATGACACTCAACTCAATTCTACCCCTAAGAAAGCAGGGAGTTCAAGATCACAGCAGTCCTACTAGATTCAGTCAATTCCCGGATATTTGCAGCTTCTGCTGCTTCCCAAAGGGGAGCTACAATAGTCATGCTTTGTGCTTACTCTCTAGAACTATGATTTTAAACTTTAGCTACACATTAGAATCGCCCAGGGAGCTTTCAAAACAGCAGAGTTCATGATTGTATTGGTTTGGGATGGGGTCTGGGCAATGGTATTTTTTAAAAGCTCCCCAGGCAATTTTAAATGCATTCAAAATTGAGAATCATTGATCTAGGCCAGATACTAATGTATAATTACAAAGGTACACACCTGATTTCTTGAATCCCCTGGATTTCAAATGTTAGAGGAATAAAAATGAAGGAAAGAACAAATATGATAGAAAGTATGATAGAAAAATTATTGGATCAGAAAACCATATTCCTAGTCCTAGCCCAATTACTATGTAAATACTAGCAATTGTTTTCTCTAAGCCTCAATGTACTCTCCTGTGAATGGGGGATAATATTACTTGCTTTATCCTACTCTCCAAATTGTTGTGAACATAGTGCATGGTAAAATACTTTACTTAGTAGGGCTGGGGATATAACTCAGTGATTAGCTGCTTGCTTAGCATGGGTAAGGCACTGGGTTCTAAAAAGAAAAAAAGAAAAGAATAAAATGCTTTGCATATTTGCATATTCTGTAATTTTAAGAAATTGTTAAAAATAAAACGTAACAGTCATCTGAGCCAACTGGTTTTGCTAGAAAACCTGGAAAAATATGCACTGATGCAGAAACTGGTGCATGGAGACTAGATGAAGGGACCTGGGGGGAGGCAAACTCCCCACTGCAGTTGTTTTGTTCCTGTTCTAGTTTTAGCCCAGCAAGACTACTCTTCTTGGAGATAGCTATAGAGTGAGCATTTATGTCTCCTCAAAATTCACATGTTGAAACATAGTCTCCAATGTGATAGTGTTTGGAGGTGGGGTTTGGGGGGATGTAATTAGATCATGAGGGTAGAGACCTCATAAATGATATTAATGCCTTTATAAAAGAGATCCCTACTCCCTTCCATCTTGGGAAGTCACAGCAGAAGCCACCATCTATGAGCCAAGAGCCCTTACCAGACGCTGTCTATGCCAGTACTTTGATTATGTGCTCCCCAGGCTCCAAGACTGTGAGCAAGAAGTTTATTGTTTAGAGGCTGCATGGTCTCTAGTATCCTGTTAGAGCAGCTCCAATGGATTAAAGCTGGGATCCTGAAGTCATGCAGACCAAGCAGCATCCCCTGCTCTGCCAGGAAGCCTTGAATAGCAGCTGCTACCAGGGCCCCTCCTTGGTTGCCATTGCTCCTATCTGCCTGCTTTTTAGCACAATGCTGGCCCAAAGTAGGTGCTCAGTGGGTTTATGCACTGGATTTCTGGTTCCAAAAGCTTTCTGTAGCTTTCAGATGCGCCTCTGTCTTTTTTTTGTTTGGCAACTCTCTGGGCTGCCCATATGATGACTTTGATATAATTTCTAACACAGGAAGTGTATCTCCTGGCTCCTCAGCCTGTATGTACCCTATGGCCACCTGTGAGATGCTCCCCACTCCATCCCCAGAAATACAACCCTCCCCCACTAGCCAGACCAGTCCTTGGCCCTTCATGAAGGGATATGTGGAATTCAGACAAAACATATGGTGTTTGCCCAGCATCTTGCTGTTTTTATTTATGTTTTTAAATAACTTGTTTTTCTTATTATTACAAAACAGCACATGTTTGAAAAAATTTGGAAAAGCCAGGCAAGCAAAAAATGAAGTACAAATCATTCAAAAATCCCTCACTCTTAAGAAAATCACCGTTTAATGTTCCTAGTAACACACACACACACACACACACACACACACACACGCACACGCACACACACACACACACACATCTTTAGAAAAACAGGTCAAACTCTACTTAGTGATTTGTAACCTGCTTTTTCACTTAACCATGTCTCACTGCCTTAAATGGTCATCTTGTACTATTATTTGCACTATTATTTATCTCCACTCCATGTGTCCACTTCGGCTGCCATTAATTCCTTACTGTTTTTACAAATTGAGCAATATAAATTACAACAGACTAAATCAATTAGCAATGTGAAGGACTTTTCCAGCTCACTGGTGCAGTGGGAATCTGTCCTTTGACCAGTGGTGACTGCTCAGAAACAAACCCTACATTTTATAAAATGTTTGTTTCATCAAGAGCTCCAGGGCTCAGGCTGTAACAGAAACAAAGAGTTTATGAAGCAGCCATACCCTTAAAACAGCTACAGTTTCTATGAAACTGGAAAATTCCACTGCCACAGCCAATGTCAACAGCACAGGCAAGAAAGGAATGTAGAAATTCAAAGGAAGGGAAGAATTTGATTAACAGAGACTAAGGGGTAACTGGCAAAATGCTACGAACATTACCTGCTTCCAGAATTGGGGTCCACAAATCAGAGTACAGGCATTTGCCTTCCTCGAAGAGAGTAAGGTCATAGGTATGTAATGAATGCTTGCAGAGAAAATAAAGTTAGTGTAGTTGTGGCAGTATCATATCTGGCTAACAGCATCCCAGGTAGCCCCCCAGCTCTGCCTTGGGGATTGTCTTGCAATGCTTCTTGGGCAAGTGCTCAAATATCAACATCCAGGGCCAACAGGGATTCCTGTTGATGCTAAGTCTCAGAATGGAGGATTGTGATGGCCACTGGAGAGGAGGAGTGGGGACTTGCAGGGAGGGTAACAAAATTCAGACTGAGAGAGGTGGGGCTTGCAGGTCATTCAAGGAGAAACTGCATGCAGATGTGGTCTCCATTCATCCTTCTCACTACCATGATGGCAGAGCCTCTAAGTTGGGCTCCCCTGTTCCTGATACGCCTACATGACTCATTCACCAGAAGGCCACCCCAGGTTATTTTAAATAACCTTTCTAATTATATGATATCTGCATTCAAACCCCAGAACAGAAAATAAAAACCATTAGAATGTTCTTTTCCACTATTTACAGAAAGCAAAGAATACCTACACGTTGCTTAATAGAACCAAAAGGTCCATAATGATAAGCATTAGTCATTTGATTTTTCCCACCAAAGGGAACTGCTAATCTGCCCCATACTTTTCTGAATATGTCTTTATTTTTCTCACCAAATTTTATCAAATTTACCAGTTATATTCTAATTTCTTCAGTTGCTTTTGAGAAGTCCAATACCATCCTGGGAGTTCTTTAAAATTCACTTTTCTGTATACTCAATGGGACCTTTTAAATCCGGCATTTATATTCTTCAGTTCTGGGAAATTTTTGAATTATTTGGTCAATAACCTTTTTCCTTTTAATTTACTTGCTTTTCTTTTACTGGTAGGGTTGCCAAATAAAATACAGGAAGTCCAGTAATGTTTGAATTTCAGATAATCATAAAATAATTTTTATTATGGCCAAGATCCTTGCAATATTTTTTTGGTGTGAATATGTTCTATGTAATATTTGGGGCACATTTAAATAATTTTTAATTTTTTTTTATCCAAAATTCTGAAATTCAAATTTAAGTGGGTGTTCTGTGTTCTGGTTTACTAAATATGGTCAACCTATTTACTAAAATTCTTGTTAATAGGTATTGAACCTACTAGGCTCTAATTTTTTTTCCTATCACATTTCATTGTTTTCTTATCCATTTTTTTCAATTTTCTGGAAGATTTTATTAACTTTATTTTCCAGATTTTTATTAATTTTTTTCTACCTGGTTTGAATTTCTAAGAGATGTTTCTTGTTCTGTGGGTGTTCTCATAAATTACATACTGTTCTTGTTTTAAAGATATAATGTCTTCCTATCTCTTTTCAGAGTTTTCCCTCTCTGTTCTTTGAACTCTTTTTCTTCTGAGACATTTTAATTCCATTTGTTTTGCTGGTCTTTTTTTTTATGTTGGGCTTTCCTTAAATGTCAGATAATTCTTGGTCATCTTTATAAAGACTGGAGTCTGGGGATGTAGCTTAGCAATAAAGCACTTGTCTAGCATGGACAAGAGCACTTGTCTTGCAGGATTCAATCCTTAGAACCTGCACACACAAAAATGAATGAATGAATGAATGTATGAATAAATAAATAAATAATTAAATAAGGAATGGGGCAGTAAAAAAACTATAAGAACATGTATTGATTGGATTATTGATTTTTTGGTGTAAAGTTTCTTGAGTTCTTTGTATATCCTAGAGATTAGTGCTCTATCTGATGTGTGTGTGGTAAAAATTTGCTCCCATTCTGAAAGCTCTCTCTTCACTTCACTGATTGTTCTTTTGCTGAGAAGAAGCTTTTGGCTTGAATCCATCCCATTTATTGATTCTTGATTTTATTTCTTATGCTATAAGTTGTCTTATTAAGGAAGTCAGTTCCTAATCTGACATGATGAAGATTTGGGCCTACTGTTTTTTCTATTAAGCACAGGCTCTCTGGTCTAATTCCTAGGTCCTTAACTCACTTTGAATTGAGTTTTGTGCACGGTGAGAGTTTTGTGCATAGTTTTATTTTGCTGCATATGGATTCCAGTTTTCCCCAGAACCATTTGTTGAAGAGGCTATCTTTTCTCCAATGTGTTTTTGGCACCTTTGTCTAGTATGAGATAACTGAATTTATGTGGGTTTATCTATGTGTCCTCTATTCTGTACCATTGGTCTACAAGTCTATTTTGGTGCCCATACCATGGTGTTTTGTTACTACTGCTCTCTAGTATTGTTTAAGATCTGGTACAGTGATGCCACCTGCTTCACTCTTCTTGCTTGCTAAGGATTGTTAATGGGCCAAGTAAACGAACAGACACTTCTCAGAATATGATATATAATTAATCAGCAAATATATGAAAAAATGCTCAACATCTCTAGCAATTAGAGAAATGCAGATCAAAACTACTCTAAGATTTTTATCTCACTCCAGTCATAATGGCAGCTATTAAGAATACAAACGACAATAAATGTTGGCGAGGATATGGGGGAAAAGGCACACTCATACATTGTTGGTGGGACTGCAAATTGGTGAAAACACTATGGAAAGCAGCACGGAGATTCCTTAGAAAACTTGGAATGGAGCCATCACTTAACCCAGCTATCCTACTCCTCCATTTATACCCAGAGTACTTAAAAACAGCATACTACAGTGATATAGCCACATCAATATTTATAGCAGCTCAATTCACAATAGCTAAACTATGGAACCAAACTGATGCCCTTCAATAGATGAATGGATAAAGAAACTGTGGTATATATACACAATGGAATATTACTCAGTATTAAAAGAGAATAAAATCATGACATTTGCAGGTAAATGGATGGAGTTTGAGAATATCATGCTCAGTGAAGTAAACCAATCCCAAAAAACCAAAGGCTGAATGTTTTCTCTGATATTTGGATGCTGATCCATAATGGGGATGGGGGTGAGGGAGCATGGGAGGAATGGAGGAACTTTAGAAGGGCAAAAGGGAGGGAAAGGAAGGGAGGAGGCATGGGAGTAGGAAAGACGGTGGAGTGAGATGGACATCATTACCCTAAGTAAATATATGAAGACACAAATGGTGTGACTCTATTTTGTGTATGACCAGAGACATGAAAAATTATGGTCTATATGTGTACTGTGAATTGAAATGCATTCTGCTGTCATGTATAACAAATTGGAATAAATAAATAAAATTAAAATTAAAAACTATAGGAACCTCTGAGGAATAGGGAGTGGAGGGACTATCTTTCACTAGATTGGGTGAGGGGCTTGCAATCTCACTGGGGAAACGGGATCCCAATAATCAATTTGTAGAGGTCTCTGGGTACTCTGTAGCATATCTAAAAGATTGAGCTATAACCTGGAGAGAATATCTAGCAACTGACATATATATCATCATCCATCACTGCAAGATGTGTTTTATGTGCCAGTCATACCGGTTATCTCGTCTCCACACAACATAAACTTCCAGGTCTTTATTTCTGGAATGCCTTCTCCTTTTTTCTTCACTGTACAAAATCCTACTCATTTTTTTTAAAGTCCAGATATGTAGTAGCATGCTTCTACCTTCCTCTTAGGTAAGCTTAATTCTTCCCACCCCTAACCAGAGTCATTAATTTGTTTCTGCTTCATGTTTTCATTATTTCTTGTTTGTATCTTTACCAAAATATGACCTCAAGTAAAATGACCTCCAGGAAGTCCTGAAAACAGAAACTTTTCATAATGAAAATTAGTTTTCCATAGAGTAGATTTAAATACAAATATTGATATGAATATTGTTTCTTAAAATTACTAAAATACAGGAAATACAGACTATACCTCAGCACAAGGAGTTTCAGGAAGAAGAAAAGGTATTTGAGAGCTATCAAAATTTACCAGTACTATAATTTTGTTTATGCAGGTGGAAGTTTCCAATCTGTGTGCAAACATCTCCAAGGGGACAGGAAGACAGAATGGGAACTTTGAGTTCTGATATGATACAATTATTCCATAGATCGTGTCTGGTACTTAGCTTTCAAGATCCAAGAAAGGGCTTCAGATTGAAAGAAATATATAGCACATGACAGTTTGGAACTATTGCTGATTTCATGTGTAAAAACCAAATGTATCAAGAATGGCCTCTGGAAATCCGATCAGACAGGAGGGTAAGAACAAGCTATGGAATGGCTCCATTATTTCTTGTCATCTCTGTTGATAAGCGAATAACCAAACAGTCCTCTCCCAATTCACTGGATTTTGAAGCATATGAAAATAAAATGCCAAAATCCTATCAGAGAGAATCTGAACATGAGACAGGGCACCCAGCAGAAACAAAAGAAATTCTACAAGTGATGAAGAGATGGAAGACTCAGATAGCTTGCATGGGAGTGTTCTCTTAAGACAGGCAGCTCTGGATCTAGATAAAGAAGGCAGAGTAGTTATTGTCTGGTCTCAGCCATCGAGATAAAAGCAAGTGGGTACACTGAGATATTGCAAGCAAAATATTACTGCTCATTGAGGTCTCTGTCAGAGAGCAGACAAAAGCTCAGGGAAGTGATAACCTTGTGACTGTCCCATATCAGGCCCTGAAATGAAAATGGCAGCTAAGGTTGGGTCGGAGAACCTGGAGGAAATCCGGTACCGGCAAACCATGGGTTGATCTAAGGGCAGGAAACAAGGGGCGCAATAAAACCAAGTGTTTCAAAGTAGAAAGAGACTGTTGGTGATGAACTGTGGAAAGGGGATTTGGGAGAGTAATCTTTTATTCTTTCTGAATGCTGACAGCCAATATATCATATCCAGGTTTCCTGATGCTATAGTGATAACAAAGGCAAAGCAATAATGAAGACAAAGCAAATTTAAAAAATTACTTTGTTACTATGGTTGGCAAAGACAGATGTGATGCAATGCAAACATACGGTGTAGACCAGTGTGACGAGAGAAGGAGGAGAAACGTGAGAATCCAAGAGGAATGGAGAAAAAACAAAGACTACCATGGATATTTTGGCAAGTAACACACAATTGAAACAAACAAAATTGAAAGTATTCAGAGGTCTTGGTTCTTTTCCAGAAAAGAACCCATTATTCTTTATCATTATGTCTGCGAGCATGTGTAGACATGAGGGGATCCCCAAAGCCAAAGATGGCCCAGAGAACCCAGAATAGCCTGGCTACATGCCACAGAGAACCTCAGCTTCTGAATCCCCCAAGCTTGGTGGTTCCTGTGTGAGGAGACACAGAAATTGCTTGGTGATCTCCAGCAGTGTTAGATTTGGGGTTGGCCCTTTTAGTTCCTGGAAATCGAACATGCGAGTTCATGTATGGACTTGAACTCTATACACGTCTGACACAGTATTTTCCATATTTGGACCACTCACCTCCTCTTCATCTAGGTCTTGGATGCAGGCTTGGCTGGACTCTGAACGATGCCTTTCCTAAATAGCCCCAAACTAGACTTCCAGACTGTACTCCCAAATGGTACCCCTTATTAGTCTCCTACCACAGAATTATCAACTCAAAAATCTCCATCACCAGTGAATATTTACTGGGTGACTACAAGGTATGGAACCTTCCCATTTACTCTCTGAGGTAGAGGAAAAAGCCCTGAAGTCTGGGAGAAGGATATATTTATAGTTACTTTCACCCTACAGAAAAATCAGGACACCTCCCTTTCATCATCAAATCATATGTTGAAGATTTGTAGCTCAACTAAGCTTTATATATAATCCATTACCTAATCTCTTTCAATACTACAAGGAATACACTATTGTGGTCCTCACTGACAGATGAAGAAACTGAGGCTTGGTTTGCCTGAGGCTGAGCCATCTATTGGCCAAGCTATACTTCTGCTTAAAATCTTTTTCTCACTGGACACAGTAGTGCATGCCTGCAATCTCAGCAGTTTGGGAGGCTGAAGTAAGAGGATCATGAGTTCAAAGCCAGCCTCAGCAACTTTGTGAGGCTCTAAGCAACTTAGCAAGACCTGGTCTCAAAATAAAAATAAATAAATAAAAAGGGCTAGGGATATGGCTTAGTGGTTAAGTGTCCTTGGGTTCAATCACCAGTATCAGAAAAAAAAATTATTTCTCCTTATCACCTGATTTTTTTTCCCCTAGCTAAAAATGTTATGAGTTTCCCTACAGGCATGGGCTAGGTACTTATGGATGTCAGTAAACACTTGTTCCAGTAATTGGAATGAGCTCCCTGGTGCTCACAGTGGTGTTATGAATTCTCTGGACCCATGGAGCCTGTCGAAGGATTTTACCTTCATCACTTCTTTGATGAGCCTTGTCCTCCAGTCAGCCGGCCAACCTGCTTGTTGTGTTGTATGCAGTAATAAATACTTTTCAAGTCTCAACCCCCGCGCCACAGTCACCTAGTGTGAGGAGGGCAAGTCCTCATTATCTGGCAACTCAGTGCTTTATCCACAGTGGGAGGGGACATATAACACTCAGAGGCACAGGCTGCCAGCTTGACTCGGTATCTTGGCACTCTTTATGATTGTCTCAGAAAAGCTGGATCCAGAATGTACATCTGCTTTGGCCAGTCAGAGAGGAAACAGCTTGTGGTTAGCTAATTAATTGTGTTTTCATCAGCAACAGATGATTCCATTTTATGGCGATGGCTTGAACACAAGGGTCTGGATTCACGTTTTTTACATTTCTAGGCGATGATAGTAGGTCCTTGTACGTCCAGCCCAGGTACCATCCTGTCTGATGAGGTCTTTTTAATGAAGAGGATCTCATCTCTCTAGCAGACTTCAGAGCTGCCTAAAGAGCTGTCTTAGAATAAGCACTATACCCAGAGGTCGTTCTAGATGAGTAGTAAATGGCTTCACCATGATGCACCAGGCACGTACTGCAGGATACAAGATGTAAACAAGCATGAACTGCTCTTTAGGAGCTAGTTGGTGTGTGTGTGTGAGAGAGAGAGAGAGAGAGAGAGAGAGAGAGAGAGAGAGAGAGAGAGGTGAGGAGGACAGGATGGTAGGTAAGATTTATAAACCCAAAGCAGTGGCAAAACAATTCAAAACAATGTGTGTTCAAGGGCTGAGTTGCTCTAGAGTTGTTCAGAGGTAGGGGAGATCAGTTTAGACCTATAAGTTCTTTTTTTTTTTTTTTAAGACCTATAAGTTCTTGAAGGATGGAAGAAATTTCAGAGAAATGAAGAGGGCCTGTGGGAGGAGCAATGAGCACAGAGGCATGGGGATGGCAGGGAGAGAGTTAAGCCTCTTAAGTCTAGTCTGGGCAGAAAGAAGACAGTATTGCAGCTGGGGATCATGTTGGGGAATCTGGTGTTCCCTGCTCCCAGCACTTCCCAGAGCCTTTGTGGTATTAGTGACCGGTGTTCCCACTGTACCTTGCAGATAGATCTCCCAAGCTACTTCTGACACTTGACTGCTTTTATCCATTTATACCTGCATTCTCGCTTTCTAAACAATAATCTCCTTAACATTGAGGCCACGGTGTGTTTGTCTTTGCCTGGCACAGACATGCTTAATGAATGAGTGTTGAACAAATGAATGAATGGAGACATCATCAGAGGCAAGGCTGAATGAGCAGGCTAGTTCTAGAATGAAATACGCCATGCATGCCAGGCATTCTAATAAATTCTGCCTTCGGACGACTAGGTGTGGCATCTGGATCTAACCTTGATTGATCTAATCATTTGTATATTCCACAAAGATTCACTGAAAGCCTACTATGTTCCAGACAGTTATAGGATCTTAGGAAACAACAATGATAAAACAGATGACATCCTGCCAAGGTAGAGCTGTTGTTCCTGGGGAGATACAGATAATCAGGACTGCTACATAAATTCATGGGGTCTAGTGTAGATTAGAAGTGTCTGGCCTCTTGTTCACCCAGCAGGGAAGAGTGTTGTGAAAGGTAAGAAGCAGAAGGTTGGGGCTGTAGCTCAGTGGTATATATATGAAGCCCTGGGCTTAATCTTCAGCAATTCCTGCGCCCCTGCCAAAAAATGTACTATACTACAAAGCTTTATTTCCTGCAGCTTCCCTCTCAAATTGTGGAGTCTTAACTCACTATTTATGTCCTTATAAAAAATATATTATTTTACCATTATCACCATGAATTTGATCTTTCATCTTAATAATGCACAATGCCAGCTTTAAATCAAAATAAGAGCATTTAATAAAATCACAGTTTCTATTTCTTATACTTATAACTTATACTTGTGTATAGACTTAATTTTCACCAAAACAGTGGAAGCTGCATTAAGGTAATTCAATTGCTTTTATTTATTTATTTTTATTTATTTTATTTATTTATAGAATTCTACCAACACTCTCTACCTTTGGCTAACGGATGAGTAGAGCAGAGGTAGGGAATAGGGGAGGGAGGAGAGGAGGGAGGAAGGGAGGGAGGAAGGGAGGGAGGAGGGGAGGGAAAGGGAAGGCACAGGGGAATGAAGCAGGCCAAATGTGCTATGTGCATGAGTGAATATACTACAATGAATCCCATTATTATGTATAATTATAATGTATCAATAAATAAAATGAAATAAAATAAAAGGTAACCCCACTGAGTGAGAGGAAAAAAGGGAAAGTCTGAAAGGAAAAAAACTATGGGTTGACTTCTCTTTCTTTTTTCTTTTTTCCTTCTGTCATAATTATCAGGGTGTGTGACTGTGTGTTTTGTGTGTGCGCGTATGTGTGCATGTGTATGTGTGTGAGAGAGAGAGAGAAAGAGAGAGAAAGAAAGAAAGAAAGAGGGGGGCCGGCTGAGGTGCTGACAGTCCCCAGAGGCTACACCAGAATTTGCTTCAAATGCAGGAAGAACACAACAGTGTTCCAAGATACATGAATGGCCAAGGAATCCTATCACATCCTTTCAGACTGGTGTTACTTCCCTGTACTATATTAGGATTTGGTTGGAATGTGCCCTTCTTGAAGCACTGTGCATTTAAAAAGAACCACAAAACCTTTGACCTGCTTTTCCATTTTGTCTTTTCCAGTATGCTTCTTCCTAAAAAGTGAATTTTGAAAAACTCAGAAGAGTCATGCAAATGTTCATTAGCAAAGCTTAGACCCAGGGTATGTGTTCACTCCCAAGGCTTGGTGAGATAGAAGTGAAAGATTTGTTATTAAAAATAATATGTAGGGGGGATAGTAGAAGATAGGAAAGGCAGCAGAATACAACAGACACTAGTATGGCAATATGTAAATCAATGGAAGTGTAACTGATGTGATACTGCAATCTGTATATGGGGTAAAAATGGGAGTTCATAACCCACTTGAATCAAAGTGTGAAATATGATATATCAAGAATTATGTAATGTTTTGAACAACCAACAATAAAAATAAAAAAATAATAATATGTGTGCTTGTGCTTTTGTGACAAGGTCACTGGGGTGCTGTGAGGGTACATGACAGTGTGTGTGTGTGTGTGGGGGGGGTGAGTGCGTGTCACCTCAGGGTAAGGTGCCAGTGGGGACATGTGGTAAGTGTTTGTGTGTACATGTGATGTGGGTGTGGTGTTTGTGGCCTACGTTCTGTGTGTCTGTGTGGTTCGTGTGTAGGATCTGTGCTGTGTTTGTGTTTGTAACATGAAATGAATATTATTTTATGTTTTCCATCTCCTTTTTCTTCCAGGCCATGTAGCCCATGTTTTATGTTCCCCTAAAACACCAGTCTGTTCTCGTGTTCGGCTAAGTAAAATAACATGCAGCCTTTTGACATTCACAAACAAAACCCATGGTTTTCATCTGAGTCAAGTGCTCCCCGGGGCTTTGGGCTCCCCCCCCTTCTTTTTCCTGTAAATCCATTTTATGCGTTGGAGTTAGAAGATGACATCTTGTTACATCATGTTAGACAGCACCATAATTTTTTCCAGCAAACCATTTCCAATCTGGCTGAGCAGACAGAAGTGAACAGAGACAGACAACCTGGCTTAAATAAAGGATCAGCTATGGCCCTTCGGGATAGACCCTGAGGAGCCCTGTTCCCAAATGTGAGGCTGACTTATTTTAACTCCTTAGATTGGAGATGGAGAAATCTCTGCAGGCTCACAGCTATTGCAGTGATATACTGCAGTCTTTCTCTGCCTGAGATGAGGATGCCTGCTGGGGGGAGGGGTGTCTCTGCAGGGGAGGAAGAGTTGGGCGAGATGGATGCTTTGCCTGAGGTCCCTTCTGTACTATGCACAGGTCAGGCCTGTCTTGTGCTCTTCAGCTGCAGCTGCTATTTATAGCTCTGTCTCTGTTTGCTATTCTGCCTGTGACCCCTGTGGTCAGCTCAAGGCCCTTGTTTAAAAAGAACTTGAGCTGTTCTCTGCTCAAATTGAGGCCCACTCCAGAGACTTTCCATTAGCAGTCTTTGTTCTGAAACTCAGTGACAAGGGCTCCCTGGGTGCCCTCCCCAGGCCCTGACTGGGTGTCTGGGTTCCTGCAGTCCTGCTACAGATCTATACTTGCAGCCTGTTGTATGCTGAGAATTTGTTCTGGGTGGGAGTTGTGTTGTGTCCCTCATACACTGTGTGTGATCTGCCTAGGTGACACTTCCAAATGAATGTTACCATGTCAGTGTTTGGCTCACTAGCTGTGCTGTTTAGATAATTAAGGCACAAAACCTTAGGATCTATAAAATCAGGGGATTTGTAAGAACACTGGGCTGAGAATCAGGTGATCCAGATTTGAGCCATAATTTCAAGCTGTGAGGGCCTGGACAAGTCAGAAAGTCTCTGAGCTCCCCCTTCCTACATGTGAAGAGAATTCCAGACTCATGGGGATGCTGTGAGGACTGAGATGGGATCATTGCCTGTGTGGAAGTCATCTGGAAACTTCTCCACTCTCATCTACTATTTCAACTTCTCATACTTCTCAGAAGAATGTGGCAAGAAATTGAGGATGGAAGGGAGTGGAGGTGTTCTGCAGATAACAGAGAAAAAAATTTCTATGAGTATTCAATTGGCTGCTAAAGACAGATAAAAATTGATTTTTAATTATAGATTAAAATTGATTTTTTAAAATTGAGGTTGAGAGTTAGCAAGTATTTGTAAGTTTAACGTAAGTCAATAAAGATTAATTAAGCATAGATTACATGCCAATCAATAGAGTCAGCACCAGACATATCAAGAAAAACAAAGAAATAAAACAGGGTGATTCTTATCACAGAAAAAAGGGAAAATAAAACAATACAGAAAAAGAGAGAATCCAGAACTCAATTTCATCATATAAACTTAAAATGTGATAAATAAAAGAATAAGAAAAGATTATTTACTAATTATTGTGAATGTCACTTGTCATACATTTGGAAAATGATTTATATAGATCAATATTTTATATCATATCATAAAGGAAGTGCCAATTGGATTAAGAATTATATATAGATAGACGAATTATCAGACAAAATTCCCCCCCCCCCAAAATAATCAACATTGAGACTTTACCTGATCAGTGGAGATAACTTCTTAATTCTGAAGCAATAGAAGAAATCAACAAGATTGACAGGCTCAAATAAATATTTTAAGCACCCTCAAATAATGAAAACAGCTCACTGTAATATAAAATGCTAGTAGAAATTTGGAGAGATATTTTATCAATCGTGACAAGGAGTATATACTGATACTTTATAAATTAGTCATTAAAAATACATAATGAAGGCGGGGGATGTAGCTCAGTGGTAGAGCACCTGTGTAACATGCATGAGGCTCTAGGTTGGATCTCCACCACCACAAAAATGTGTGTGTGTGTGTGTGTGTGTGTGTGTGTGTAAAACATCAAGATCTCAACAGAGGGTTGAAAAAGCAAAAAGGACAACTAATTATTAAGTAGAAACTGTAGATTGCCTACACACTCAAAGAAAAAAGTATATCTTTATATTCGAATAACTGTATATTTAAGCAAATTGAAGCACCAATTTACATATTTAAGTCAGGAAAAGTTAAAATGTGACATCCAATGATGGTCAGATTGTGGGCCACACTAGAAAGTTACAAATTATTGGTGGCAGTGTGGATTATTTTAACCCGTTTGGAAAATAAAAACTACAATGCATATCAAAATCTATGAAAATATTCATACCCTGTGCACTGAATCTCTCTCTCGCAGGATTTTATCATGGGAGATAAAAATAAAGAAATCAAAAACAAAAATGCTACAAGAAAGCTGGGTGTGGTGGCGCACACTTCTAATCTCAGTGGCTCTGGAGAGTGAGGCAAGAGGATCCTGAGTTCAAAGTCAGCTCAGCAACAGTGAGGCACTTAACAACTCAATGAGACCCTGTCTCTAAGTAAAATACAAAATAGGGTTGGGGGTGTGGCTCAGTGGTTTAGTGCCCCCTGAGTTCAATCCCTGGTACCAAAAAAAAAAAAAAAAAGCTACAAGATAAACTTCATGTTTTATATAATAGAATGAAAAATGAATTAAATGCTCAACAAAAGAGGCATATTAATGATTATGAAATTTTGATAATAATAGGCAAGTATTAAAATAATGGCAAGAGGGTTGGTAAATAAAAACGTTTATGATAAAATAATACAAACTTGTAAAAGTCAACACTGAACAAATATAATAATTATAATTAGGTAGAGTGAGTTATATATTTTATCAAAACCAGAAGTATTAAAGTATTATGTAAAAATGTGAAAATATTTATATTAGAGTATTGCAATTATGATGTTTGGTAAATAAAAAAGATTCCTACACCCAGTGCAGTGGCACGAACCTATAATCCCGGTAACTTGGGAGGCCAAGGCAGAAGGATCACATGATTTAGGTTAGCCTGGGTAGCTTAGCAAGACCCTGTCTCAAAATTTAAAAATAAAAATAAAAGGGTTGGGGATGTAACTCAGTGATAGAGTGTCTCTGGGTTCAAACCATAGTCCTAAAATAAATAAATGAATGAGTGAATAAATAAATAAATAAATAAGTAAACAATATTCCTTAATGGTGCTGTATGGATTTCTTTTCTTTTCTTTTTTTTTGGCAGTGCTGGGAAATGAACCCAGGGTTCACTGTGATGCTAGGCAAGTGCTCTACTACTTAACTATATCCCCAGCCCCTGAAAAATAATTTTTTAATATATATTTTTAGTTGACAAGTAAGTTATATGTATTTATGGTGTACAACATGATGTTCTGATATATGTACACAATGTGAAATGACTAGGTTAAGCTACTTATTATATACATTATTTCACATACTTTTCTTTTTAGTGATGAGAATATTTAATATCTACCCTCTTAGAAACTTCCAAGTATATAATATGCTATGTTTAATTGTACTCACCATAATACATAATAGATCCCTTGAACTCTTCCTTCTAAATGAAATTTTGTGTCTTTTGACTGATGTCTCCCCAATTCCCTTATCTTATCATCTCCCTTCCTCTGGTAATGACCATTTTATTCTGCTTCTATAGGTTTGGGATATTTTTTAACCTATAAATTAGATTATGTGATATTTGTTGTCCTGTGCCTGACTTATTTCACTCACTATAATGTCCTCCAGGTTTATCCATGTTTCAAATGTGATGAGATTTTCTTCTTTTTTCAAGATTGAATTCCATGGTATACATACACCACCTTTTCTTCATCATTCCTCCATTGACAGACACTAACATGGTTTCCATATCTTGGCCATTGTGAATAGTACTGCCATGGACACTGGAGTGCAGGTATCTCCCTGACATACTGAATGCATTGCCTTTGCAAAAATGTGCCCAATGGTGGTATTGCTGGATCTTGTGGTAATACTATTTTTGATTTTCTGATGAACTCCCACAATGTTTTCCATAATGGTCGCACCATTTACATTCCTACCAATAGAGTACAAAGGTTCCTTTTTCTCATATTCTTACCAACTCTTCTTATCTTTTCTCTTTTGTTTTTAATTTTTAATTTTACTATAGCCACCCTAACAGATGTGAGACAGTATCTCATTGTGGTTTTAATAGCCATTTCCCTAACCATGAGTAATATTGAGCATTTTTCATATACTTGATGGCCATTTGTATGTCTTCTTTTGAGAAATGCTTCTTCAAGTCCTTTGTCCACTTTTTAATCTGTTGTTTATTTTCTTACTATTGAATAGAGTTCCTATATGGATAGGGGGAAAACAGCAAAAAGAAGGCAAAAAAAAAATCCTCCCATATTGATCTGCATTTAAATTCCAGATGTATTCCTCTTTTAGTTCTTGATGTTTCTATTTTGACCTGCTGTTTTTGGACAGATTTTTCCAATTGCCCAGCCCCAGCTCCTCCACAGTTCAAAATCCAATTACCTGGCTGCCTATTGGCTTTCAGATGGAGCTTTTCATTGTCACTACCATGGTAGAAAACAAGGAAGGGAATATTTTCCTCCAATCACAGCAACACTAAGAATCCCAGACTCCCTCTTTTCATTCTCTTGAGCACGCATCTAGGCCCCATGGTGTCTACTACAGCCCAGCACATGCATCCAGACCCTGTCATGTGCTTGGCCGTTTCAGGATAGTGAAAGAGCTCAGAATAGCTATTTATGAGTACACAGTCTCAGCATTTGCAATTAGCTTGGAATAGGCTGAAAAAAAACCAGATGGAATTAAGTGCTTTCTCTCATTCTTCTTCCTTTTTGTTTTCTGGTTTCTTTCTTAGGGCTAACCCTTGAGTCACTGTTCTTTTCTCTAAGTTGATTTTATGTATACTTGCAAATAAATTCGGCAGCCTTTAGAGGTATAAATTGTTCCAGATCCACTGCTTACGAAGATGACCAAGACACAATCCTTCATCTCAAGGAGCTTGCTATCCAGACAAAACACAAATTAAACCAACCAAAAACAATTTTTTTCCCCCTATATATGTGTTAAGTTCCAAGTTCTATGCCTGGTAGCACTCTGAGTACATAAAGTGGGGTTCATTCCAATCTGGAAATTCAGAGATGCCATGAGTGGGGATTAGCTAGACAAAGAAAGGTGAGGAAGGGTAGGGTGGGTGGGGTGGGAAGCAGTGGGGTGGAGGATGCTAGAGACAGAGGAATGGTATTAACCAAAACCTGTCTGAAAGACATAAGCACAGTGGGCTTGTGGAGAACTACTTTTCAGCTCCCTGGCACTTTTGAAAAAGCAAGTTATTTTAGTATCTGAAACCAGGATCCATCCCTTTTGGTCCTGTTAATCATCTTGTGATGGTAGAGAAGAGCTTCTCTCAAACAGCATGCTTGAGCTTCTCTGCAGTTCTTGGCCCACCTTTTCACTGCTGTTCCCCTCCCTGGTGCTTCTGCCATTGCTCTTTCCTTCTCCATTCTCCCCAAGAGTGTTTGTCCTTACTACATTATGGTCTCCAACCCCACATGTGTGTGTCCATGGACTGAATTTGGGCAGGCAGAGGACAGAATTCTCTCCAAAGTTGTTCCTATTGTCTGTGCTGAGCAAGAACCTGCGGCAGTGAACGACTCATTTTTATTTAACTTATGATAGATTCTTACCAGTTGTGTCCAGCTGTGGAGGGCTGCAAAGTCAGCTCTTTCTCTTTTATCAGCTCATGGGAACAACCACAACGTTTACCTGCTATCTTAGGTTTACACTATTGTTTTAAAAGCACAAGGAATTTCCATTTGTGAAAATGTTCAAGTCTGAATATTGTTAACTTTTCCTGGATGGATTCTGAGATGTGTAGGAAGAAGTCAGGTAGAGGAAATCAGTGTGTTTTAAAAGATCTTGGCATTATCTGTTTTCCATGTCTGAGTAATTACGTATTTTAAGTGATGAATTCAAGAAATTCAATTAAAAAAATAAGAAGGATTTGATTTCTGACAAGAGGGCTAAGACCATTCAATGGAGGAAGAATAGTCTTTTCAACAAAAGGTACTGGGGCGACTGGATACAACAGAATGAATTTGAACTCCCACCTCACACCCCATAAAAGATTAACTCAAAATAAGTCAAAGACTTAGATGTAAAAACCAAAACTCTTAGAAGGAAACATAGGTATAAATCTTTAGGACCTTATATCAGGCAAGGGTTTCTTAGATATGGTACCAAAACACAAGCCCCCCCCCCCCCGCAAAAAAAAAAAGAGTGAGAAGAGATGTCATTAAAATTAAAGAATTTTTGTGTATCAAAGGGAACTTGATACACTTCTGGGTTATAGCATGTATTCTATTATATGAGATAATACTCATAGAAGAAAAGAAAAGATTTGCAGGTAATGTATCTGATAAGTCTCCTATTCTGTGCTGGGTGCAGTGGTACACGCCTATAATCCCAACTGCCTGGGAGGTTAAGGCAAGAAAATCATGAGTTCAAAGCCAGCCTCAGCAAAAGCAAGGTGCTAAGCAACTCAGCGAGATCCTGTCTCTAAATAAAATACAAAATAGGGCTTGGGCTATGGCTCAGTAATTGAGGGTCCCTGAGTTCAATCCTTGGTACCTCCCACCCCTGCAGAAAAAAAGTCTATATTCTGAATATACATTTAACTCTTACATTCAACAACAAAAAGATACACAACCCAATTTTCAAATGGGCGAAGGAAGTGAATAGGAATTTCTCCAAAGAAAATATACAAATGGCCAATAAGAACATGAAAATATGCTCAACATCATTAGTCATCAGGGAAAAAAAGCAACTCAGAAACAAAATTAATTGCATTTTCGTTTTTGCATCCATTAGGATAACTGTAATAAAAACAGAAAATAATAGAAAATCACAAGAATTGGTGAAGATGTGAAGAAATCAGAATCCTTGTGCATTGCTAGTGGGGCTATAAAATGGCACAGCTGCTATGGAAAACAGTTGGGCAGTTCCTCAAAAAGTTAAACATAGAATTACCAACAGCCCTGCATTGCCACTCATAAATACGTACACAAGAGAATCAAAAACATATGTCCACATAAAACATTCATGTGAATGTTTACAGCAGCATTATTCATAATAGTCAAAAGTAGAAGCAACTCAAATGTCCCGTGTACTGATGAAGGGATAAACAATGTGTTATCTCATACAGTAGAATATAAAAAGAAAGGTGTTATACAATAGAATACATGCTATCTCATAGAATAATACATGCTACTACATGGATGAACCTTGGAAACATTATGCTAAGTGTAGAAGCCAGACACACAAGGCCTCATACTGCATAATTCTATTTGTGTGAACTGTCCAGAAGAGGTGAATCCATAGCTTTACCAGGAAAAAAAAAAAAAGTAGGTTAGTGGTTCCTTAGGGCTGGGGCAGGAAGATGGAGACGAAGTGCTTAATAGATATAGGTTTCTTTTGAGGAAGAGGAAAATATTCTAAAATGAGATAGGAACAATGGCTGCACAACATTCTGAATATACTAAGAAAACACTGAATCATGCACTTGAAAGTGGTACATTTTATGTTATCTGAGTTTTATCTCAAAGGAAAATGAAAGAACAAGGAGGACCTGTATACTTCACTGCACTGGATTTCAGCTAGCATTTGGAACACTACTGTGGCCAGAACTGATAGATAACAATTTGAGAAGCACATTTTATGCTGGGTTCTCGGCTGGAATGGGTGGGAAAATGTACAAATAAGATGTAGAATTTTTTCTCAAGGTTCTCATGCCGTGCTGGAGGATGTACTTACACTTCATTAACTAGAACTCAACCTGAAGATAGTAAGTGTGATGGTGAAGAAAGATGGCCCTGTTGGAGCACTGGAGGAGTGGCTTATTCTGATGAAGGAATATGGGAAGCTCTTGCAGAAGAGCTGGGTTTTCAAGCATGAGTAGGAATTTGAACTGGGTTTTCAAGCATGAGTAGGAATTTGACACATAAAGAAAGTGGTAGAAGGCCTTCTAGGCAGCAGGACCCGCTTGAGCAAAGGCCTAGAGGTATGCAGAGCATTTTGAAGATTGTCACCTTACTAGATGGCATATTTGAACTCTGGGCTCCCTCTCCTTCTAACACTCTGCCAGTGATTTTTATTAAATGTAACAATTATTATCCACTTTGATTCTTGGTTCTTGTCTCACACAAGAACCTTTGACTGAGAAACAGAAATGTTCTTGAGCCTCTGTGGGCTTTGGCAGAGTCCCCATAGTTCCCTTGCTCTGTCCACATCCTGCCTGTGGTTGTCTGAGCACCTGGAACAGATTGGGCACACAGTTCTGCTCCTACACTCGGCTGCTCCACCCTAGGAGTCCCCCTTTGCTGCAATGACTAGATCCATCCACCTGCCAGACAGACGGCCCTAGTTCTCTCTCCAAGAGGCTCTCGCTCAATGCAGAAGGAAACCAGAGGGAGGAGAGGAAACCCATCCCATTCTCCAGGGAAGAGTCGTCCCATCTGGCCCCCTTGGCAGCCAGCTGCATTTGGCTTCTATTTGAATGGTGAACCTGTTGCTGTGAGGTGGGGTGGAGGGACAAGGGATCCCTGAGGAGTTTGGTGCTTAATGAATTGTTCAGTAAGGAGTGCTAGGCAGAAAGCTTTCCGGAAGGAAAAGCAGATTTTCAGTCTGGAGCCCTGAGGCTCCTAATGCCTCCCAGATGAAAAGCTAACAGAGTGGTTCCCCCCACCCCTCCCCAAGAGTGTGCATGCTGACATTTGCTCCCCGGTGCCCCAAGCATAAGCCTGTTTTATTGTGTTTACCATTTTGTGTCTTCAGAGCATAACTGATGTGTTGCAAACATGAGTGCCCTGGACAGCAGAGCCAACCCTCAGCAGCCTTTCCCTGAAGCAGAGATAATCTGCCCATGCCAGAGACCCAGTGGGATGAACTAGTCAGTGTTCCCAAGTCTCATATGCTTATGAGAGATCAGGAGCCAGAGACATCTGGTCTGGGGCAGCTCAGTTCAGGATAGAATATTGCCCTGCCAGAGTGGATCACAGCACATGACACCTGTGTGCCTGCCTGAGACCTGGCCTGTCCTGGGACCCTGAGTAGCAGGAAGGAAAATCAAAACAGCAAATAAACCTCCCCAATATCCAGACAAAAAGAGACATGGATTTAACATTGACTTCTTTAACCATGTTGATACTTTTTTCCCCCCTAAACCCACGAAAACTCAACTCCTATTCCATTCTCTTGAGTTCTCCGTGGGTTAAATGCTCTGACAGTATAGACAAGGTCCAGATGTGCAGTGTATGGGTCAGCCTGTGCTGGGAAGGCCAGGAGGAGGGTGGGAGAAGTGGGCCTGAATGTCATTACTTGGAAGGGTCAGGGGGTCAGTGACAGTGGCAAGAAACAGATTTTTCCAGCTGCTTTTGGGTTGAGATCTGTACTGCATAATCTGAATGCTTTTATCTGTTTCTGAAAATAGACAGGAATTTTTTCCACAGGCAGCTCCAATCTGGCCGTGGAGATGTGAGGGAGGATCGTAGGGAGACAGTTGTATGTAGTCCAGTGGGTTTGTTTTGTGACCCCCCCTCCCCCTCTAGTCCTTCCCCACACTGGCTCTATGGAGCCACATTATCTTAATAGCTCTTGAAGTAGGGAGTCAGAAATGCTGGAAATAGTTTCCATTAGGAATTGTGTATCGCTTCTGATATATCAAGCTATCGCTTCTTACTTTTGCTTAAACAGACAGAACAAAAGCCCTTTCTGATGTCAGAAGCACCTACCCAGATGGAATGGTTCCTCAAGTCTGTATAGAAGGACAAACATGGGAGACAAATGAGGCAGAAAGAAGAAAATGACCAGTTCTACAAACACCTTTTGTCCTGGATTTAGACTACAAAGAAACATCACAAGTTATCTACAGAGATCTTCTGGAAGGTTAACTCTGGATTAAATCAGACTCCCTCTCTCAGCAGCTGGTCCCTCTCATCGAAGATCAAAAGGACCTTGAACCTTCCAAGTGAACTGTCAAGCAAACAGCAGGAAGATCTCTAATATTATTTACATAGCATTTTCTTTTTCCAGTTGTGTACCAGTTTCTTCTTGTTATAAGCCTATCTTTTAAAGTTGAAATCAAGACACAGAAAAAAAAAAAAAGCAATGTTAAGAATCATGTAGAGAACTGGGAAAAAGACAAGGGCCTTTTAACCCACAGTTAAATGAATCTAGATACCACCTCTGCTTATTCCAGCAATCCTTTTCAATGGCCAATCACCCATCTTACCAAGAGCAAGAAGGTGTTTGTGCTGAACATGCAGTAAAGCTTAACAACTTTGGTTTATGGGAGAGTGATATGAGCCTTTGAGGCTGAGAAGTTCAGAAAGCTTATTTGCAAGGTTCCTGTAAAGTAAGACCTCACTATGAATGGAAGCGAGATAAATGCTAGATTGTTCTGAAATGCTTCCAACATTCTGTGTCTAAGACTCTTTTTGTTGTTCTTATAACCCAAGAATCCCATGGTTAACGTAGGTACCACTGAGGAGGAAAAAAGAGCAGAACTGTGAGCTCACCTACTGCAGCCACCATTCTTTCAGAGCTCTCTCCTTGAATGCTGCATCTAGGAACAGCAATTTGTGAGTCACTTTCTTAATGACATGGTTCTTTTAGCCCAGACCATGCA
This sequence comes from Spermophilus citellus, assembly GCF_964194105.1. Lineage (NCBI taxonomy): Eukaryota > Metazoa > Chordata > Mammalia > Rodentia > Sciuridae > Spermophilus > Spermophilus citellus. Next base: position 92,631,061 of record NC_138193.1, read on the forward strand.
GGGCGTCAAGTGGAACATCTTGTTTACCAGCCCTTCAGGGCCCCCACACATCAAAGTCTATGGGGAGGTGACTTAAATCAGTTGTGTGTATAATGCTTCGATTATTGCTAATTGTCAGATACCTGGTCATCATGGAGAGGAAAAGAAAGGAAAGAAAGAGTTCACAAAGAGATGCGTGAGAGAGCAGTTGGAAAGAAGAAAAAAAAAAGACCTAAAAAGATCCTAATGGGAAAGAGGTAACAGCTTTTGAAAGTAATAGGGCATGCCAAAGGGAAAGGGAGAAAAGGAATTTTAGAGAATAGAACAGACTGTACACTGGTGTCATTCACTCATTATACCAGGTCCTTGTGAAGGACCTGGACAAACAATCTGACCCTTCCAGAGACCTTCCAACACAAAGCAACATGGGGCTTCAAAGCAAAGAGGAGCAGGAAGTTGGTTAGTTTCAGGTGCATAGAAAGAAGACTGGTGTTGGACTCACTCCACACTACAGGACCTCGTACACAGAGAAGCTTGCAGATCAGGTCATCTGGTGGTGATTCACGCAAAACTGATTTGGTGGCTCCTGGGGCCAGGAGGTTTCCCACATTATTCCTTACTTTACTGAGCACAGCTTGAGATGGGCAGAGTTGCAGCTCTTTTATAATAATAAATAATATTATAGAAAGGAAAAATGGAGTGCAGAGATGGAAAAGACTTTTAAAAGGGTGTGCAATATAAGAAAAGCAAACAAACAACACGCAGTGTTCTTCTTGGCCATCAGGGGCATAGGGTGTGGCAGAAAGCACTTGAGCTTTGGCCACTGAAAATTGTCAGCTTACACTTACATTTGCTTTTAGTGATCTTGAGCAATTCTTTTAATGTCTTTGATCCTCAGCTTTTTATCTGTACAATGGGAAAAGAGTCCCTACCATGTACGGTACTTGTATGGGCAGGTGGTGTGATGTGCACAGTATCTGGCATTTGGTAGCAGATTGGTGTTAGTTGTTATTATTCTACTGTCAGCTTCCACCAGCAGTGTGAGGACTAATTTCTTTAGAGAGCATTTTTCTATTTTTCTATGACCTCACTCATATAGTTGTACTGTGGAAAGGAGCTTTAAGATCATTTGGTCCAAACCATTTCCTTGTTTTGGTTCAGAAAGGTGGGTGGTAGATACGAGGTCAATTGGGTGCAGAGCTGGGATTGGGGCACCTGGCTTTCTAGGCAATACTGCATCCTCTGCATCTGCCTGCCTATTTGTACAAGTGATCCTGATGGTCCCTGAACATAGATCAGTGCATTTTCCTGCAAAACTGTTGACTCACAGTCCTTATCTGTGATAACTCTTCAGAAGAAAAGATAGAAGTATAAAGGAATGAACCAGAGGTCTTCCCCTTGGTTCTTCCCCCATCCCTCTACCACCCCAAGTTGTGGTGCAAAGCAGCTCAACGCTCATCTCCTGGGTGCTAGCAGAGGGCAGCAGAGGGGCCCTTGCTTGTAAGTGAGCTGGTATCTCCATCCAACTTTCACATGGGCCTTTTCTGTTTTTCTGAGAGGGGACAGGAGCCTGGATGTGTGTTTTAGGATGCTCTGGTGGAATCCATCCAAGGACCATGCAGGAAGTCATCTCCAGCCTCCTTGCCCGTAAGAAGGTTTAAAACTAGCCAGAACCTCAGGAACAGTTGAGCTATTAATGGAAAGTGAGTCAACTCTGAGGCCCTTAAAGACCTATGTAGTATACACAACATTTCCATAGACCTTGAAGCATATCTAGAAAGACTTGTGGAAAGACAAAAGAGGGAGTCAGTTGCATTCCAGGCTGGGGCTGTTTATGTTAGTTGGGGCCAGGCTGGGTAGTTATGCATCTTTATGGAGCTGAGATGTCTGCAGAGGTAGAAGCCAGGATTAAAATGAATGGGAAAGGAAGAATCACCACCCCAGACTGTATCCTGAGCAATCTGGCCTTGGGCTTAGTTCAACTGCAGGTCTCCCTTTTCTTTCAGTTGGTAAGAAGAGAATCAGAGTTTGGGACAGGAGGGAGACCTCTTTTCTGTCCTTGCAAATGCGGGCTCTCATTTCCATGCCTGGGAAAGACTTTCCTTTTAGAAAATGATCTGGAGGTCCTGATGGGCAGGATGCATTCCCAGAGACGGGGCTCCCAGGCACCCAGGCAGGGGGCCTTCATGCAGGGAGCAGTGAAGCCAAGAGCCCTACAGTGTACCTTCCACTCCAGGACCGGGCTGCTTGGCCTTCACCAGGGACTGCCTGTGTTTAGAAAGGGCAGGTCGAACCAGTGGGGGTGTTAGGGAGCCCTTTGTAGGCCAAGGGCTCACTTCATCTCCAGTTATGCTACATGGCAAAGGAAGAAAAGGGGGGTTTCTCTTTTTTTTTTCTATGACAAGTGACAGTTCTCCAGGTGACCAACCCCCTGCCCTGCTTCCCTCTTTATATTCACCTAAGAGTTCAAGCTCAGGGTCTGCAGTTTGGGAGGAAGGCTGTAGCCTACCCCTCCCCTTTATCTACACACACACACACACACACACACACACATACACACACACATACACACACACACACACACACATACACACACATACACACACACACATACACACACACACACATACACACACACACATACACACACACATAAACACACACACACACATACACACACACATACACACACACATACACACACACACATACACACACACACACACACACACACACACACACACACACAGAAGAAGCTTTCCTCTCTTGACTGACTCTATCAGCCCAGCCTCATTTCCTTCCAGGCAGAGCCCTTGGAGCCCCAGGCCAAGCTGGTGTTGCTCTAAAAATAACTGCGTCCAAAGTGATGAATGGGGAGGCATTTGCTCTCCTTTTCCTGCCTCAGCGTTGGGCCTGAATCATGTTGGGAAATGACATTCTGTTAACACAAGCACTTTTGTTTCCTCTGTGCTCTCTCACCATCCGGTGGGGGCCCTGGCCAGGACTGGCTTTCAATTTTTAAAGTCTCCCTGAGGGTCCATTCAAAACCCCCATCCAGTGACATTAAGGAAAGCCATAGACAAAGAGAAATGGAGAGAAGTATCCTGTGCCTCCCCTGGGGATGCTAGGACGTGCTGAGACACAGGTTGCATGGACCCCACCCCGCACCTGAGCTGACCAGACACCCAAGCTAAGAACCAGCCTTTGTACTCACCACCTGGCTCCAGGTAGCCACTTGATGAATGAATGGAAAATGAAAGGTTCCCAGACATGACTTATTAGTGCTCTGCTTCTATCCGCCGAGTGGCTCTGTACCCGCTGGAGTCAGACCTGTCGGGGGGAGCAGGACTCTTATCAGGCAAGGGAAGCATTTGGGGCAACATTTTAAAATTTTCCATATCAGAGACAGTTGAGCTTCTCTTCACCTGGCTCTGAATTCTGTTAGGCCAAGGACAAAGCCCTTCCATGTGGCCTTGAGCATCGACTTAGAGCCCCTTCTTCAGCCTGGCTCTGACCCTAGCTCACAGGCCACTTCAGACCTAGTGATTCTCTAAGCAAAGGAGTAGATGGCTCATTCCTCTCTCACAGGCCTCCTGTGACGCCTTCTAATCCCTGAGCCTCATTTCTGTTCTTCTGCTTGGATTTATACGGGATCTTGGTTTAATGGAACTGGTTTACAATGTCCTTTTTGACCTGCTATTGAACAGATCCTCTTAACCTTTAACTCATTTTTAAACAAAATGACAGAAGCTTTTGGATGAAGCAATAAACCTGTAAATAACCAACCTAAGAAATCCAAATTTTCCAGTACTGAAAGCATTTCATTATTTGATTGGGTCACCTACACTTGATGGTCACTTCCATTTGTGTTATCTGTAAATGTGTAGAGACACAGGGGATGGGTCTTGTGGCTGTCTATGTGCTACATTACCCAACTTCCTTGCATGTCCCCCTATTCCCAGTCCCTGATCACACACAGGTCTGCCTTAAAAGGAGATGGGGAGCATTTGGCCTAAGACCAAAAATCTACACTGCTGGGGAGACCAAGAGGGATCCTCCATATTTCAGTGAATAATAGCAGCAGATGATAGCTGTCAGAGGCTGATGTGCACTCCTGAACCCAGGGCCACAGGCATGTGACAGTTGGGGAGCACAATCTCATTCATGTAAGCAAGAGGCAAAATGGGAGACTCTCTCGGGGAGAAGGGCAAGCAGACATCATGGGAGACTCTCACAAAAGCAGGAATAAAGAGACTCATTGTCCCAGTGACTCTCACCCTCTGTGTATCAGAAATTGATGGAGGAGTGGGAGAAATATGGGCATGGGGAGGAGACACTGGCTTCCACTGGGGTTCCACCAACGGCTCTTGCTATGACTTCAAGTGTCTTCATTGGTCAAATGATAACACAGGGTTGGTCTCTAATTTCATGTTCTACCGAGCCACTTCCATATTCAAAGTTGGAGGAATTGGCCAATAGGAGGAAGAGGCTGAGTAGCCTCTGGGCTCACCAGGCCAGTGGTGAGAGGGCTGAGTGGTTCCTAAATAGAAGCCTCCCTCTGCTCTTTCAACGTCTCCACTCTCCCTCTGTATCTCCTTGTATCAGGTTAATAGTGCTCTTTCTTAGAAGGCCTAAACTCTACCTCAGGGCAGTGATTCTCCCTGAAGTTCTTCCCTCTCTCCTTCTCCTCCTCTCCCAACTGCCTTTGGATCTGGCCTTTTCCTTCTTGACATCTCTGATAACTGAGCAAGCAGGGACCTTTCTCTCTGGCTTCCCTGGGCTTTAGCAGAGACAGTTTGAACTTGACTTCAGCAGGTTCCCTGACCACCTGAGCAGTGTTCTCAGTCTCCCAGGTGCAGGCATTTTTCCTGAGGTGTTTTTTCATGATTTTAATGTGCCCCCCAAATGTTTAAATGTTGGAAACTTAATCTTCAAATGCACATGTTGATGGTATCTGGAGGTGGGGCTGTTAGGAGGTAATAAGGGCTACAGGAGGTAATGAGGGTGGGGCCCCCATGATAGCATTAGTGACTTTATAAAAGAGGAGAGGAAGAATGTACTCTCTTTCTCCCTCTCATGGTGAGATGATTCTGTCTGCCACATTATGTCTCAACAAGAAAGCCCTGACCAGTGCTAGGCCTCTCAGATCTCAGAATCATAAGAAATAAATCAATTTTCCCTACATATTGCCCAGTCTCAGATATTCTGTTATGGCAGCAGAAAAAAAAACTAAGAGAAGAGATGCATCCCTAGGTGTGCATATCTCTTTTCCCAAGCCAGATTCCTCCAGGATCTTGGTGCCCTTGCTTGCTCTCCAAACTTTTTGGGGGTCCCGTCCTTGAAGGGCCTGTCCTGGATCAACTCAAACTCATTTGATCTTTACCAATACTTCTCATTTGGACATATGTATGCCTTCTTTGTCTTGCCCCTTCTCTAAGACTTCCATTTTTAATCTTTACTCTAGCTCTTACACTGACCTCCAGGGCTAATGTGGAAAGGTATTGCCAAAGGGAAAGAGACCATGAGGACTGGACCTTCCCTCACCTCAGTTACCTCTATTAAGAAAAGGGTACAATGTAGCTCCAAGTACAGGCTACGGTGGCTAGTCTAGATCCTAAGGGACCATTTTGGATATTTCCAGAGTACAGCCAAAGCCCATCTCAGGATATTTATATCGTGAACAGAAATTTCCATGGCTGAGCAAGGCTGTGAATGTACGTGCTGCTCTTGCTTCTGCCAAGTTCTCTCTGTTTGTAAGAGTCCCCCCTTGCTAAATGTGTCACCCGCTTGCTGAGGGTTAACGGCTCAGGAAGTGTTTGCTCTTTATGTGCAAAAGCAACTAAAGTTGTTCCAGCAGGCAGCCAGCCTGTGAGCTCTTCCTTTTACTTCTGTCTCTAGAACCTGTCTGAATAGCCCTGATCTGATGGGTGCCAGAGAGTGACTATTCTAAAATTAAAGGGCAAGGATATCTTTTTAAAAAAAATTTTTGTTTTAAACTTGGACCCTGTAATTTGACCTTTCCCTCAGTAAGGAAGGCTTCTCGGCAAGCTGATTTCACTGCTGTAAAGATAAATGAAAAGCTAAGTGGGGCTGTGAGCACCTCCTGGGGCTACGGCTGGTGACTTGACAAGTCATTTATTCCAGGGCATAGCCTGGCTTCATGCCAAGCCCTTCAGTGTAAGCTCAGCCAAGGAGAAACCCGAGCGAGGTGGGTGACCCCCAGCATGGATCCTCTGCTTCCCAGCCAGGGCCTTCCAGCATCTGGTGGATGTGCACAATTAGTAATGCTTTTGAGGATGATGATTTGGTCTCATGGAAAAAGGCATCTTGGTCCAAGATAATGTCTGGTAAACTTTGACATTCCACCCTGAAGTGGTCCTACACTCCCGTAGAATCACTAAGCAGCTGCATGATTGTATTACAGCATCTTCCTTGAGAGCCAGCTTGTCACTGAATCCAGCCCCAAACTCCAGCTTTTCTCAAACAAAAGGAGCCCTGATGTAGAAAGAGCTGGAATCAGCCAGATGGAAGCAAAGTATGGGTCGCCACGGCTGGAAGCACCTTCTAAAAGTTTTGGCCCAATCCCCCTCATTTTGTACATGAAAAATCAGCTTCAAGAAGGGGAGAGAATTTCCCAATGTAATCAGTGGGAGAACTGAACAAGAGGATAGAACTTTTGAAACCCATGAAACTCAGGGCTGCACAGCCCTACCTGACCCCATTTTAAAAGAACCACTAAGAGTGTGGTACCAGGCCAGAGAGGCAGTGGTGGAATCTCGTGAGTGAAAAGAAATGAAACTGTATTGACAGAGTCCAACGGGAGAAACTTGGCTATCCTAGAGGGGAAATGAGGATGCGGGGGCCAAGCTTTTGGTAAGCCCTAAATACAAAGTTAAACAAGACAGAGCAAGTTGCCCAGGTCTGTGAGCCAGGTTAAGAATCTGTACCAGTAAAATCTTTTCAGAGGACCTAACAGAAAAGAGCAAACAATGGTAGTCATTCAACAGCTGCTCTGTGTAGGATGTTGTGCTGTCATGTTGATGCTATGGAGGATGAAGAGGATAGAGTGGGGCAGAATGGCCATTCCAAAACCCCTGTGATTCCTGTCAATGATAATATTTATAGGTACACACAAGAGTGCATGCATGTCAATGAATGGACTATTTCCTAAAACTCACTTCATCCTCTTTATTCTGAGATCTTGTCATCATGTTCTATCTTTTTGGGCTGTTGTTAATATAACCCTCGATTTTTAATAATATCCTCTCAATTAAATGTTGGCAACTCACTCAGGGTCCTCTTGAGTGTTTTGAAACTGCATTGGATGATGGAATCCAAAAATCTGGCACACATACATGGATTGAGAGAAACCTGGGCTCTTAGGACAGAGAGACATGAGTTCAAATCCATATTCAGTCAGGCCTTAGTTATGTGACCTTGGGACAGCTTTTTAGCACTCAGAATTCAAGTTTCCTACCTGGGATACAAAAAGTCTCCAGAAGAGTGAAGACTTCCTGTGGAAGTACTCACCAATGTTCCCGCCCCTCTTAGAAGTTCTCCACATGTGTTTCTGTGTGGAGAAACATGTACGCCTGCATTGCAATAGGGGCTGGATGAGACACGAGGCCATTAGTTGCTTTCATTTTCAAGGAGCTAAAGATGCTGCTGGCAAGAAAGTCTATTTCACCAGAAATCACGAGAGAAACATAGAAAGCCCAGCATATCTCTCCTCTTCCTCAGAGCAGTTCCTTTGGTTTGGTAATGGTGACAGGAATTTTCAGATATTGCTTTCCACAGCTCACATTATATTGTTTTTCCATGGCTGGTTTAAGTTTATACTAAGGCTCCCTCAAAGCTCATAAAATTCCCTTTAAAACCTCATAAAATTTCACCTGTGGATGTTTATTGCCCACAGGATGTGAGCTATGTCCGTTTGGTTTTGATAGATTTACCATTATTAAACTCAGGTTCCCATTTCCCATCAGCCTTCTGAGGAAGGCTGCCTCTGATTTGGCATAGTGGGCAATCCCCTTTGTCCCACGGTGAGGAAATATTTCAGCTCCCTGGAATTGAACTCAGCTGGTGGGCAGGACTTTGTAATGCCAGGTTCTTGAAGTTTAGGACTTTACTCCAGCTCTGGGCAATGGATGTATTCTATAAAGTTCACCCAAGCTCATTGCAGCCTCTTGAACTCCTCCCAGATGCCATTCTCAGGAATCCATCTGTGAATATTTGTTGACCTGCATAGTGAAAAGCATTGGAGACATTGCAGGAATATTAAAGATGTTCTCTTGAAACACAAGGGCAACTATCAAGTGCAAAAAAACAAATTAACCCGAATTAATCTCTCTGGGACATTCACCCACTGGCTTTAGTCTTATAGGATAATATTGTAAATATGTGCAGAAGGGCATCATCTCTTTTTTTTAATCTCCTCTTTTCTCAGGCTAAACACTACCATATCATTGAATCTGACTTTAAGGACCTGGTTTCTAGATTTCTTGCTCTCCTGGTTGGTCCTCTTTGGGGTTTCCATTTGGATGTGTGTCTAAGTCACACTGGAGTCAGAAAGAGTCTACAGGGATGGAGCTCAGTCTACCTGGCATAAGATTCTTGTTGCCAAGAAGAAAAATGGACCCAGCTGTATAGAGGCCCTTCAAGGGTATCCAGAGAGTTCAAAGTAAGTTTTGGCCAAGCAAAGACCAGCTCTAGAAAGTCAAAACAGGCAGAGATCTTTGATCAGAGAATCCAGGGCAATTTGGGGGTTCTAAGTTGCAGAGTGAGAATCAAGGGAAAGTATAAAGACACAGACTGTGATAAGGTGGAGAGAAGAAGGGGGAATGTGCAACTAAGAGTCTAAGCCTCATGCCTAGGGGACAATCTGGGTACTCACCAATGTCCCTGCCCCTCTTAGAAGTTCTCCGCATGTGTTTCTGTGTGGAGAAACATGTACGCCTGCATTGCAATAGGTGCTGGATGAGACACAAGGCCGTTAGTTGCCTTCGTTCTCAAGGAGCTAAAGATGTTGCTGGCGAGAAAGTCTATTTCACCAGAAATATGATTGATATGTTTGAGGCAAAGAAACTGGACAAACAGTCTAGGTCAAGGATTGTTATTTGATCCTAAACTTTAATATGAGGTGAGGCTGACACTGTTGACCGCTCCCTTGTCTGTATTATCTGGATTTCTTTGCTTGAAGGTACAGATACCTAACTCATACTCTCATAAGCGCAAAGGAAATGTATTGGGTCACGCATCTCTAAGGTACTGTACTGAGGATGGTTCCTGCTTCAGGAATTGTTTGGACTTAGGTGTTTCTCCGTTTCTCAACTCCAAGTTATTCTCCCCCCTCCCCAGGCAGATGTTTCCAAATGGTAGCTTCCAGCAGCCTTTTGTTCACTTCCACCCAGTTTTAAATTCAACTGAAAATGAACCGGTTTCTTAATATTTCTAAAAAAAAAAAAAAAATCCCAGAATTGGATCATGTGCACATTTCTGGAGCTCAGAGGTAGAGGTCTAGCCATGTAAGGCAGAGAATGATGAAAGGGTGCTTTCCCAGAAGGAAATGGGTGGATCCTGGTGAAGCACAGATGGTAGATGTCTGCATTCTGCCTCACTCCAGATTAGCACTAGAGCCAGGGCACCAGGCCTGAGATGGGACAGTGGGAAGACCTGGCAGTGGCAATGAGCTGAGAGTGTCTGCCAGATAGAAGACCTCCTCTTTGCTAAAACTCAGCCCAGTGTCTCAGATACAGTCTAACCAGTGAGGGGGGACAAAAAGGACCTTATCATCACACTCCAGACCTCACCCTTTAACAAAAACTCCTGCCTGGATTGTAGGTATCCTTCTGCAGCCTGGACATTCCTCTGAGCCCTCAGGCAAAACCCCCAGCTCCTCTGCACTTGAATGGCCTGCAAATCCTTCTGTCCCCAGCCTTTCTCAGCTGTGGCCCTGCATATTCTGGAGTTTGCATTAGTCCCTTTCCAAAAACCAGGGGACATTTTGTGGGGTGAAGAAAGTACATTTAAAGCAGCTTCGCTTCTCCTCATCTTTCTCTCCTCTGGAAATAATCACAATAAAGCCTCATCATAATTTTAAAATGCAGGGCTTAGCTCTGCTTGGTAAGCCTGGGTCTGACTTGAACATAAACGCCAGCAGAGTAGACCTGCTCAGCCCTGGATGCATGCAGCTTTATTTATTTATCTTCCCCTGATCTTAATCTCAGTACTCTCCCTGGAAGGCTCTGAGGAAAGGGGTACTTCTCAAAGCAGGGGCTTCTTGGGGAATCTTGTGTCCCCAACCCCAGGGACATCCTGCTTTCTTCTTTTTGGACAACAAGAGTCTTATCCTTCTTGTCCTCTCCTTCAACTCATCTACTGTAGGGCTGGAAACTTTCCTGACAAAGTAAAGACAGAGGTGACAAATCATATATGGGTCACATTCCTATGTCTCCTTCTCTTGGCTACCCCTAGGCTAGGGAGTCTGGAAAACGTCAAATGATTCAGAAAGTGAGCTGAATGGGTTCTTCATGCTTCGCGTTTGGTGCCAGGGAGCAGAGCAGTGACTGATGCAAGAGCTGGACAGAGCAGGAGTTGAGCTGAAAAAGAAAGAAAGAAGGCAAGCAAGAAAAAAGAACCCAACCATAGTTAAGGACTTACATACCAAAGCATTTGGGAGAAACACCAATGGGTGTGTGCATGCCTGCAGATCTCGGGTTGTTGCTGGAGGCAAGGCATGGCTGGACTATAAGGATGTGCTCAGCCAATTTTTGCAAGAGCTGCTCTTTCCTATGGCCTGTTCTTGTCCTGGGCCATTGAAAAGTTAGTGACAGCATTGGGCAACTGGGGTAGATAGGATGGACTCAACAAAATCTTAGGGGATGGACAAATGTTACTTATTACACACAGAGGGGTAAGCTATGGAGTAAAGGCCCTCATGGGACAGTAATGTGCACCATGCTGGTCCTTTAATCAGCATGTGTAGGTTCAGGAAGCCTGGCAGTCTACAGGCATGATCTCTGGAGACCTCATCACTTATATATGGAGAAGACACACTGAGTCGTGGCTGATGCCATTTTTCTTCAAGAATCCCTCAGGACCCTCCACCCCCATCTCACACTGCCCAAGTCCACTGAGCTCCAGGATTCTGCCCTATCCTGCTACCACCAAGTTCCAGACTTTGTGGGTCCATCTCTTGTTTCTCTGGGCCAGAGACTTAAATGGAGTGGTCTGGTTTTTCCCCATGCTCTTACTAGTCAGTGTGGAACATAAACTCTTGATCTTATTTCTACCAGATATCAAAAGCTTTCTCTTCTTTCAGTAAAACCATCCTCATATAAATAAACAAATGGTTTTCAAAATTTTTGAATTTGAAAGTTAAAAAAACACACATTGACTTTTCCCCCTTTCATTCCTGTTTGAACAACCCTAATTCCCCACCCTTGATGCGGTTGTCTTTTTTTTTTAATATTTATTTTTTAGTTCTTGGCGGACACAACATCTTTGTTGGTATGTGGTGCTGAGGATCGAACCCGGGCCACACGCATGCCAGGCGAGCGCGTTACCGCTTGAGCCACATCCCCAGCCCTGATGCAGTTGTCTTGAAGAGAATTAAGAGTGAGCAAGTATAAAAAAGAAAATCACAAAGATTGATAGTTTGTATGCAATTACATTTCAGTTTCATTGGTTCTTTGTAGCCACTTCCACAGATAATCTTTTTTTTAATGTAACAACTTTATTGAGATATTTTTTACATACCATACAATTCACTGATTTAAAGTGTGTGATTCAATGATTTTTATTATATTCACAGAGTTGTCACAATCTTTTAATATAAGTAGTGCTTTCTGGAAGGAAAACACTGGGGTAATGGGACATGTGCACATTAAAAAAGCACATGTGTGTGTTTGTGTTAAAGTCTACAAAATGTCCAATTTAAACATGTTAAATTGCTCAATGTAAAATCTAGCCCAAGAGAGTTTGTAAGACACCAGCTTCATGTCTCTGTTCTGGCTTAGGGGAAAGGGAGCTTGCTTGTTACGGAGCCCCAGCTTTGACATAGATATCATTATGCAATCTGTCCAAGAAGATTCTTCCTGGAAGGAAGAATATTGTTCCCATTTTTCAGATGAACTGAGGTCTCAGCTTCGGAACCACCCAGCCAGAGAGAGGCAGAGCTACAGATTTTAATGTGTCTATGTGCAACCAAGGTTATTCTGTCCAAAACTCTCTCCTATCTCAGACTGCCTTGGAGGCAAAAGACAGCATCAGGGCTGTTCTAGGAAGGTTTTTCTGCTTTCAGGTTCCTTCCTTCCTTCCTTCCTTCCTTCCTTCCTTCCTTCCTTCCTTCCTTCCTTCCTTCCTTCCTTCCTTCCTTCCTTCCCTCCTTCCTTCCTTCCCTGTTGCTGGGGATCAAGAACCCAGGGCCTTCCATGTTGTAGGCAAACACTGTGCCACTCAGCTATATCCCCAGCTCACAAGGTTTCTTTGCTTTCATGGGCTTAGATTCTGAGCTTCTTTACCATTCTGGGAGCCCCTCAGAGGTAAACTATGCTAGACTGATGTTTCCAGAATGTGTTTTGTCTGTGTCAACCACACGTTGACAGTCCAGAGGTTTGGAGATTTTGTCACAGGCCTTCTTCTGCCAAAGAAGCCGTGACATGGCCTAGTGTCATGAGCTCAGACCCTAAGGCTCTGACAACTAATGCCTTCAGAGTCATCCTGGTACTGTCTCAGTCCTGGAGACCCAGTAGGGTTGGAAGAGTGATAGATTTATGGCATTTGATCCTGGAACACCTTGTATTGCCTGGACCAGAGCAGTGTAGAATTGGGTCTGCTTGCACATGGAGAGTTAACCTGCCCTCAGCTTTCCCCTTTCCTTGGACTTCTCAAACTGTTTCATGTATTTTCTTTGACTTCCCACTTTCTTCCTTAAATTTTCTCTTGTTCCTTTCTGTTTCAGAAAGGATTTTAGATGGCATAGATTTGAAACAATTAACGGTAGCTAGTGTTGACAGGTAGTTGGGGAAACATTCTCATTTACCATTGGTGGACATTTAAAATGGTGTATCCTATTTGGAAAGTAATTGGCAATATCTGTGAAAATCTTAAATAGGCAAATACATGGACTCAAGCAGTTTTAGTTCATGAAATCAATACTATGGAGATACTTGCACAATTGTGTAAAGACATATATGCAAAGTTGTTAGAGCTTTATTTGTAGCTGCAAATATTTAGAAATAATCCAAACATTCATCAATAAGGGTCTGGTTTTGTAAATTGGCACATTCATATAAGAATATTTTGCAACCATTAAAATGGTAGCACTCCATATATTTTCATTGAAGTAGCCAACATAATTTATACATAAAGCCTTGAAAGCAGCATGCACATTATAATAGGTAACATTTGTTAGCAACTTACTATGTGTCAGACACTTGTACTTTCATTTGTTGTCTTATTTAATTTTCAAAGCAACTATATTTATATTATTATTGTCCCTATTTTCAGATTAGGTTTTTAAAAATTACAAATCTTTCTCCAATACTACTTGCCTAATAAATGCTGAGATGGGAATCCAGATCCATCTCATTCCTCAGCTTCCCAGTATGATCACATTTTGGTAGAAAATATGAATGATATACATATATGCATGGAGGTTGGTACAAGTTTTGAGCAAAAAAGATTTGCTTGGTGGGCTGCTCTTTATCCTCCTAGGCTCCTTGGATGTCTCTGTTCTTTCCTTCAGTTCTGGGTGGGGTTCATCATCTCTTCTGAGGTGCTTCCAGAGCTACTTAGGAAGATCCTAATGCTCATCACTAACCTCCACCCTAAACGTTAGTTGATATGTTTATTACTTCTTTTGCTATGTTCTTTCCTAAGTCCAGTTTATTCCACTATACAACCCTGGAGCTTATTGTTTGAAACCCTAAGGGGCTTTCTTACAAACAGAACCAAGGGCTAGGGGTTAGGTTCTAGGTCAAAATGTCAGGGCAGATGGTGACTGCTGCTATACTGGGGAAAGAACCTGCTGGGCAGACAAGGAGGCAGCATCCCAGTTGCTTTTAGGATGGCCTGAGTAGAGTCCTGAGCCCCAGAGGAAGCCTTCCACAGGGCCAGAGCAGATTCACTGGGAAACCTAAAGCTTCAGGTGCAATGAAGTGCCCACATTCATTTTGCATCTGTATGCAAAATAACACTTTGTGTTTGAGAGAACCCCCGCCAGATGGCATGAAGTTCAAACTTCACAAAACCTGGACCCCCACCAGCTCCCATCCAGAACTTCTCCTTACTTCTCTATCCCAGATGCAACCTCTCCCTTCTAAGGTGATGGTAACCTAAGTGTCTTTAAATGACAGGTTTCTTGATTCTGAATGGCCTTCTCATCAATCACCTTAATCATGATGGTCTGCACCTCTAAATCAATGTGCCCTGGAAATAGATTGGATGTCTTAGGTCTCTAAGAGTGTCCAGATATTTGGGCAAGCCCAGGGGAAGAAGTGTATTTATCCCTCAGATCTCAAAGGACCACTGAAAGGTCAACTGGTGTTGTAGCGGGCTAGAATTGTAGTCTCTCATGTGGGAACACTGGGTGCCTTGTGCATTCACAGGCCCAATCAGAAACACATTCATCTATGATTAATTAGAACAAGAAGAAACCACATCATCTTAATGGGGTCATTTTTAAAAGTTATTAATTGCTTGAAGATCAAATATTTCAAAAGATGTTCAATGGGTCCTTGAAAATAAAAATACTGAAAATCACTCCTTTCAACCTCCATTCTCCTGAGCATTAGCCTTTTCAAAGCAGAGCAGATCCCAGAGCCAGGAGACAGTGCCTGTGAGCCCATATGTTGAGACCGAGCCAAAAACTTATCTACTCAAGGCAACTTGGTCACTCCCAGCATGAGCATCTGGAAAGCTCTCTGAGAGGGAGACCGATGGTTTCTGTTTTAAGAAAGTGATCATTGCACGATCCCTGCACAATGCTTTTCTGCAGCCCTGGACTGATTGCTCAGCCTTGACCTTCCAGGTAGCAGGACAAGTGGTGTATATGGCATCTGGGTTAAGAATCATCTATAGGACTGGGGACATGGCTCATTGACAGAGCACTTGCCCAGTATGTGCGAAGCCCAAGTGCCACATCTTAGCCCATCTCTCAGCCCCTCATTATCTACTCTTATAAAATATTAACTGGCCAGAGGCAAGAGCAAGAGAAGCAAAGGAGCATAGAATTAAAAAGTGGAGAAAAGAAAGTGTGATAATGAAAGACAAAGAAGAAAAGTGAAGGGGAGGGGGAGGGAAGTAAAAGAAGGAAGAGGAGTAAGTTAGGTCAGAAAAGGGAGAAGAAAGAAAGAAGGATTTTTTAGCAACTCTGGAAAACCATGGTTTGTGACAGAGATGACCACAAAGCCAATCAAATGTTTTGGAAACTCCAGGAGAGGACGTGAATACTTTTCCTACGTGTGGGTGAAGAGTCTTTCTCCACCCCAAGTGTCCCTGTCCCTCCCACAGTCCCAGCATACCATTCCTGTAGACCAGACCCACTATCCAACATACGATGTTCATTTTCTCCACCCAATTTGGGTTGTTCTTGAGCTAACATGGGTGTTTCAGGATTGTGGTGAGATTTTGCAAACTTCAAACAACACATAGCAGAGCAATTCCTAAAATACCACCACCTGGGGTAAACACAGGCCAGCTGTTGCACAGCTGGCCCACATCAGCCCTCAGCACCAGAGGTAGAGCAGAGCTATAATTCAACAAGATAAAGAGGCACCTTCTACAAGGCAGGGGATGCAGAGCTGCAGCAGGCAAAACCCAGTAGAGGAGCAGCCCAGACACTTTGGCTTGGGTTTCCTTTGTCTTTCCAGTTTTATTATAAATATACTCATATAAAAAATAAGTACCACTCTACTTTTGCATAACACTTTATAATTTAAGCATTTCCCATGCATTGTCTTGTTCAATTCCTTTGCATTTAAAATTGTTTAGAAATTAGCTAAATGTTAAATGTCTTTATAATTTCCCCCACTCAACCCACATATTTTCCACAAACATTGTCTCTCACTTTCTTATAAATGCAGCACAGGCAAAAGAAAAAAAGAAAAAAAAGAAAAAATTTCTTGTGCTTTTTTTCCCTCTTGTCTCTTCTAAAGCAGCCTTCCCTCCTCTGGCCAGTTCTCATGACACTGTAATTATGGGTTTTTGCAATTTTGCTTTCCTGTCTAATCTGCAAGATTGTAATCCTTTGTTCCCTTTTCTGCTTACCTTTGATAAAAGGTTTGTTCTTTGTACCTGTGGCTTGCCTCTTCACCTCCTCCTTCACTGTCACCGAGCTCTTTTGGGAGAGGATAATGAGAAGCACATAGATAAGATGTTGCTTAATCGCCTCTTCCTTCTGGCCCTCACCCTGCAGCTGCCTTTCTGCTCCTCATATTGTATTGTCTAGGATCCTTTACTTAGCTGGGCACCTGGGAAAATTGTTTAACCTCCCTGAGCCTCTTCTCCCTCAACTATAACATCAGGAGAGTAGAGGTGACCTAACAGCCTTGTGGTTAAGACAGAGAGTGATACGTGGGTGCTCTAGAGATTGGTGCCTGGGGTGGCTGTTAAGGTTTAGATATGAAGCATCCCCCAAAAGCTCACGTGTGAGACAATGCAAGAACATTCAGCATTGAATATGATAGGTGTAACCTTATCAGTGGACTAATTCACTAGTAGGGATTAACAGGATGGTAACTGTAGAGAGGTAGGGTATGGCTGGAAGAGAGAGCTCACTGGGAGCATGACTTTGGGGAATACATTTTGTCCCTGATGCATGGAGCTCTCTCTCTCTCTCTTTTTTTTTAAAGAGAGAGAGTGAGAGAGAGAATTTTAATATTTTTATTTTTTAGTTCTTGGCGGACACAACATCTTTGTTTGTATGTGGTGCTGAGGATCGAACCCGGGCCGCATGCATGCCAGGCGAGCACGCTACCGCTTGAGCCACATCCCCAGCCCGCATGGAGCTCTCTTTGCTTCTTTGTTGCTGTGTCCTGAGCTGCTTTCCTCTGCCATGCCCTTTTATCATGATGTTCTGCCTTACTTTGGACCCAGGGCTAAGGAGTTAGTTGACCATGGACTGAACCTCTGAAATTGGGAGCCAAAAATAAACTTTTCCTCCTCTATGTTGTTCTCATCAGACCTTTTGGTCATAGCAATGGGAAAACTGACTAAAACAGAGGCATTGATGCTCATAGATGTCTGTTCCTGATCTCTTCATTGTACTTTCATCTCGTTTCTCACCAATGAGAAGCACAGAGCCACGAGGGGCATACACATGTGGAGTCACAGGCCTATGCTTCACTCTAGCTTTTGCCTCTCAAATTTGACAACTCATTTTTGTCTCCTTTAGTGCATGCATAAAATGGGGATGAAAGAATCTTCAGCACTCATCAATCAATGTTATTGTCAGTATCAGATGGGATGTGTGTTAAAGCCCCTTCTAAACTAGAGATACACCAACTTTAACCTTAAAGATGAGATGTTGCTCAGGATAGGACTAAGTTGTCCTACTCCATTTGAAAATTTCCTAAGGACATTTTAAAAAATAGTAGTAAAATACAAATACCATAAAAGTTGCCATCGTAACCACTTTTAAGTGTGTAGTTTGGTAGTGTTAATTCTATTCACATTGTTGTGCAACCAATCCCAGAGTGTTTTCATCTGGCAAAACTGGATTAAGAGTATTTTAACATGTTATTATCTTTACCAAAACAGCATCAAATCAGTAAGGGTGTGTTTCCCTTTGGAGATTTCCTATTTCAATCCCCTAAAGCTAAGGCAGTTCATTGAGTTTTTACTGGGGCAGCCAGTAAAGTCTTATGGAGGGTTGGGCCCATTGGTTTCCCCTGTGCCATCGGGGAAACTCTCTCTTCCTGGCTCTTTTGCAACAATAGAATTAGTTTTTGGCTTCCAGTATTACTTACTTTGCTTTTTCACTATAAAAGCAAACCATTAGAACCTCAAGATAGGGCAAATGGCTCATGACTCAGGAAGGACAGGAAGGCCACAGAAGGTCTGTGTCCACCTCAAAGTTTCTACAAGGTCCCCCGCCTGCCCTCACTGGCGTCCTTCTGCATTAGTTCATTTCCCATTGCTATAATGAAATACCGAAGTGGAGTGCTTTTAAAGAAAAGATGTTTACTTTGCTGAAAGTTTTGGAGGCTGAAAGTTCAAATAGCATGCAATCAGCTTTGGCAAGGACCCTGGGGCTGTGTCACCTCATGGCGGATGGCATCATGGTGAGAATGTGTGTGAGAAGGAGAGCTCACAGGGTGAGGCAAGAAGCCAGAGGGTGATTCAGGGATCAGTCTCACTCTTTTAAAACAACTCACTCTTATAAGAACTCAGAGACCCACAGAACTGCTTTAATGTCTTCTAAGTGCAGTGCCCCTAAGGGCCAATTAGCTCCTACCTTGTGCCACCTCTTAAAGAGCCCACTTCTCCTTTACACCATTATACTGGGAACCATACAAGAACCCTTGAGCGCCAAACCATATCCAGGCCACACCTCCTTCCCAATGTTTTTATATTCTTTAAAGTTAACCCTACTTCAACTGCACCAGTTGACCATTTACCATTTCTCCATATGTTTTAGTCAGCTTTTTTGCTACTGTGACTAAAGGATCTGACCAGCACAATTATAGAGGAGAAAAGGGTTATTGGAAGGCTCACTGCTTCAGAGATCAGAGTCCATAGAAGGCTGACTCCATTCTTCAGGGCTCAAGGTGAGGCTGAACATCATGGCGGGAGAGGATGGAAGAGGAAAGCAGCTCACATCATGAGATCAGAAAGCAGAGAGAGAATCTACTCACCAAATACAAATATATATGCCAACGCCACGCCCCAATTTCCGTCTCCTCCAGCCAGACCCTACCACTTCAGTTAACCCCACCAAGGATTAATTCACTAATTATGCTAAGGCTATAACCTAATCATTTCTCCTGCAAACCTTCTTGCATTGTCTTCTGTGAGCTTTTGGGGGACACCACATCTAAAACATAACACCATACCTGGCTACATTTGTAGATAAGTGCTTGATTCCCAATAATAAGGTTAGGGGACCCAAAAGCACGTTTCCTCCCATCAGGCTAAGGGCACCATTGTCTTGAGCAGTGATGTCAGTGGTGACCATTGCAGAGTTGTCTGTCGAGGGACTCTGGTGGAATACTGCACGCTGGATTTCTTTCCCATGTACCATTCCTCTTTCTCTTTGTCCTCCAAGAGTGTCTATGGATATTGTCTTTTTTTTTCTTGATTAAATTCCTTTGTCTTCACTCGTCTCCATGACTCTGTCTGTGAACACGTTCATTTGTTCTTTGATTTCTGCTATTTCTGCTTCATTTTCTTCACTTTTATCAAGAAAAAGAAAAATGAAAACCTTCTGCATTGATCCTTCCTGTGAAAGGGGAGAGCTATTTTGTTATTTAAAGCGCTCGGCTTGCTGCCTCCTTTTGAGCATTTTTAGCGTATATATTTTTTTTTAATACGTCTTACTTCTTTGTGGTGTCTTGAAAAAGGAGACTCCTCTCCCCTAATGATCCCTTTAATAGTTTTAATTCCTTCCTGTTTGAATGTGAATTTGCATATTCTCTATTTGATCTTGCCAAATTTCTAAGATTTTGAGAAATCTTCCATTTTGACTAGGAAAGGAAAATCTTGGTTATCACTCTACTCCTATGAACTATGAGAATTTGGGTCAATCACTTAGCTCTGTGTACCTCAATTTTCCCACTTCTACATACTGATAATGTGTTAGTCCTATTTTCATCACTGTTTCAAAATAACTGAGAAAAACAACTTAGGGGAGGAAAGATTTATTTTGGCTCACAGTTTCAGAGGTTTCAGTCCACTGTCAGCTGGTGCCATTGTTTCTGGGCCCGTGGTGAGGCAGTACATTGTAGTGGAAGAGCAAAGTTGCTCACCTTTTAGAGGAAGGGAAGCCGTGAGAAAGCAAAAAAGGGTCTGTGGACAAGATATCACCTTCCAGAAAATGCTCCCAATGACCTACTTCCTCCCACAGTCTCCACCATCTGCCAATATCCATCCCTTGATTTTGTCAGAGTCCTTATGATCCAGGCACTTCCTAGAAGCCCCACCTCATTGCTGTACTAGGGACAAGACTTTCAATACAGGAGACTTTTTTGGAGACATTTTGTATATAAACCATAACAAATACATATACTGTATCTAAAAGCAAAGTATCTTCACTGTTTTAACACCTGAACTCTATGATCAGAAAAGAAATGCCTTCCATAATTCATAATTATCCTCTTTTTTTTTTTTTTTGGTACTGGGGATTGAACTGAGCCATATCCGCAGCCCTATTTTGTATTCTATTTAGAGACAGAGTCTCACTGAGTTGCTTAGCAGCCTCGCTTTTACTGAGGCTGGCTTTGAACTTGCAAATCTCCTGTCTCAGCCTCCCCAGCTGCTGGGATTACAGGCGTGAGCCACTGCACCCAGCTATCCTGCCTTTTTTATTAGCTTATTTCTCCCTCGTTTTTCTTTTAGTAAATTTGTGGCAGATTATTGAGACCAAAAAAATCCATGTAGTATTTTACAGTTTTAAAGACCTTTTTATGTACATTATCTAGGTTGGTTTCATTGGTAGTATGTGTAACTAATGAACCTTGACTCTTGTCTCCTTAAAAAGTGCCACATAAGTAGGCTCGGGTATGACTCAGTAGTAGAGCACATGCTCAGCATGCTGGAAGCCCTAGATTTGATTCCCCAGCACTGCAAAAAATAAATAATACAAAACAAAAATTGTCACATAAAGTACAAACATATAACAATTTCTCTCTTACTCTATACCCTATAATGGTCTATCAAGAACTCATTGCCAAGTTTATATGTTTGGCTTTACCTTCTCATTTTTAATGGTTGTATAATATTCAATAGTATGAATGTACCATAATATAGCTAATCATTCTCCAGTCAATAACATAATTAAGTTGTTTTTAACATTTTGTTATCATAGGTAATCCTACAATGAATGTGTTTGTATATATATATATGTTCATAAAATTATTTCTGTAAGATATTTTTCTAGAGGTAGAATTGCTGGCCCCTAAGATTTGCTTTCTCTTACTTTGATAGTAATGATACTAAAGATTTGCATCCATACATTAATGTTTTAAAAATTTCTTCATGATAACTGAAGTCCTCTCTATGTTTAGAATATGGTACTGCTCTAAGTTATGTCCTTAATTTGATGTAGGAATTCTATTTCTGAAAATTCATCTCAGATAGATAGTTACATATGAATATAAACATTAAATGTATTATATTATTTACATCATAACAATTATAACATATATTATTAACACAGTAATATCAATAATAGTGATATTATCATGGAATATTACTATTATTGGAGTAATAATGATACTATTACTTGATAATATTATTATCATTATGACTATACCTATTATATATCATTGCATATAATGTTTTTTTTTTTTAATTTTTTTTTTAAAGAGAGTGAGAGAGGAGGGGGAGGGAGAGAGAGAGAGAGAGACAGAGAGAATTTTTAATATTTATTTATTTTTTTTTTAGTTCTCGGCGGACACAACATCTTTGTTGGTATGTGGTGCTGAGGATCAAACCCGGGCCGCACACATGCCAGGCGAGGGCGCTACCGCTTGAGCCACATCCCCAGCCCCGCATATAATGTTTTAAATATATTATTTCACTTAATTCTTTGTTTTTGTTTCAGTATTGAGGGTTGAACCCAAGCCCTTGAGCGCTCTCACTGAGAGCTATGTCCCCAGACCTTTTTAAAATTTTATTTTGAAACAGGGTCTCACTCTGTTGCCCAGGCTGGCTTTGAACTTGCAATCCTTCTGCTTCAGTTTCCCAAGTAGTTGGGATTATAGGAGCGCACCCACCATGCCCAGCTTATTTCACTTCATCCTATTGTAGACTTTGTGTAGGTACTATTATTAAACCCGTTCTTTGGAATAGGAAGCTGAGATTTCACAAGATTAAGTAATATTCCCAAAGATCTATGCTCACTATGTAGGGAATTTGAGAGCTAAACCTTGATAGTTGTTACCAGAAAGTGCGGTTTAATCACTATACTAACTCCCCACCGCCGAGTATACAACAAGGGAGTGTTGGACTTAGCCTAACTACCCAACAACAAGGAAATGGTTAAATAATTAAGATGTATTAATTAAGATGTATGCAACAAGTAATATATATGCAACAATTAAGATTGTGTTCCCAAATTCATTTATTGTTACCTATATGGCTAAATAACCCTCACCTGTTGGCTATTTGAAAAAAGATATTGCAAAACAGTATGATGAAGATTCCATATTTGCATCTTATAAAAGTGAGAGTAACCAGTTTCTTTTATATGCATTGAAAAGTCAGAAAAGTGTTTGGAAAATTGTCTTTGGGTTAGTGGATTGAGCATACTTTTTAATATTATCTTTTTGGCTTGTTTATTTCTTCTGATTTTTTTTCTTTTTTTTATTGGTTGTTCACAACATTACAAAGCTCTTGACATATCATATTTCATACATTAGATTGAAGTGGGTTATGAACTCCCAATTTTACCCCAAATGCAGATTGCAGAATCACGTCGGTTACACATCCACAATTTTACATAATGCCCTATTAGTAATTGTTGTATTCTGCTACCTTTCCTATCCCCTACTATCCCCCCTCCCCTTCCCTCACATCTTCTCTCTCTACCCCATCTACTGTAGTTCATTTCTCTCCTTGTTTATTTTCCCATTCCCCTCACAACCTCTTATATGTAATTTTGTATAGCAATGACGGTCTCCCTTCATTTCCGTGCAATTTCCCTTTTCTCTTTCTTTCCCTCCCATCTCATGTCTCTGTTTAAAGTTAATCTTTTCTTCCTGCTCTTCCTCCCTACTCTGTTCATAGTTGCTCTCATTATATCAAAGAAGACATTTGGTATTTGTTTTTTAGGGATTGGCTAGCTTCACTAAGCATAATCTGCTCTAGTGCCATCTATTTCCCTGCAAATTCCATGATTTTGTCATTTTTTAGTGCTGCGTAATATTCCATGGTGTATAAATGCCACATTTTTTTTATCCATTCATCTATTGAAGGGCATCTGGGTTGGTTCCACAGTCTAGCTATTGTGAGTTGTGCTGCTATGAACATCGATGTGGCAGTATCCCTGTAGCATGCTCTTTTAAGGTCTTCAGGGAATAGTCCGTGAAGGGCAATAGCAGGGTCAAATGGTGGTTCCATTCCCAGCTTTCCCAGGAATCTCCAAACTGCTTTCCAAATTGGCTGCACCAATTTGCAGTCTCACCAGCAATGTACAAGTGTACCCTTTTCTCCACATCCTCGCCAGCACTTGTTGTTTGACTTCATAGTGGCTGCCAATCTTACTGAAGTGAGATGGTATCTTAGAGTGGTTTTGATTTGCATTTCTCTGACTGCTAGAGATGGTGAGCATTTTTTCATGTACTTGTTGATTGATTGTATATCCTCCTCTGAGAAGTGTCTGTTCAGGTCCTTGGCCCATTTGTTGATTGGGTTATTTGTTATCTTATTGTCTAATTTTTTGAGTTCTTTGTATACTCTGGATATTAGGGCTCTATCTGAAGTGTGAGGAGTAAAAATTTGTTCCCAGGATGTAGGCTCCCTATTTACCTCTCTTATTGTTTCTCTTGCTGAGAAAAAACTTTTTAGTTTAAGTCAGTCCCATTTGTTGATTCTTGTTATTAACTCTTGTGCTATACAATGAAAACTACAGAACCCTAAAGAGAGAAGTAGAAGAAGATCTTAGAAGATGGAAAAATATACCCTGTTCATGGATAGGCAGAACTAACATTATCAAAATGGCGATATTACCAAAAGTTCTCTATAGGTTTAATGCAATGCCAATCAAAATCCCAACAGCATTTCTTGTAGAAATAGATAAAGCAATCATGAAATTCATATGGAAAAATAAAAGACCCAGAATAGCAAAAGCAATTCTAAGCCGGAAGTGTGAATCAGGCGGTATAGCGATACCAGATTTCAAACTATATTACAGAGCAATAGTGACAAAAACAGCATGGTACTGGTACTAAAACAGGCGGGTGGACCAATGGTATAGAATAGAGGACACAGAGACTAATCCACAAAGTTACAACTATCTTATATTTGATAAAGGGGCTAAAAGCATGCAATGGAGGAAGGATAGCATCTTCAACAAATGGTGTTGGGAAAACTGGAAATCCATATGCAACAAAATGAAATTGAATCCCTTTCTCTCGCCATGCACAAAAGTTAACTTAAAATGGATCAAGGAGCTTGATATCAAATCAGAGACTCTGCATCTGATAGAAGAAAAAGTTGGCTCAGATCTACATATTGTGGGGTCGGGCTCCAAATTCCTTAATAGGACACGCAAAGCACAAGAGTTAATAACATGATTTTTTTTCTATGAAGATCTCGTATTACTTTTTTGTAATAAAATTAAAACCAAGCATTTAAAAAATAATAAAAAAGAGGGGCTGGGTATGTGGCTCAAGCGGTAGCGCGCTTGCCGCGCATGCGTGCGGCCCGGGTTCGACCCTCAGCACCACATACCAACAAAGATGTTGTGTCCGCCGAGAACTAAAAAAAATAAATATTAAAAATTCTCTCTCTCTCTCTCTCTCTCTCTCTCTCTCTCTCCTCTCTCACTCTCTCTTTAAAAAAATAAAAATAATAAAAAACAATAAAAAAGAGATCCAATTTGGTACGATTTTTTTTAACAAATTGGTTTGATATTGCTGAAATCAAATTAAACCCATTTGATATTTTACCTTGTTTCAGGTTTTATCCATTAATCTGCATAATGTAATCAACCTTTTCCTTTTTGCTGCCTTTGGGAAAGTCGTTAACTCTTTGAAAATCTGTCTTTTGACGTTTCTTACTTTCCTTTCACTTTTGCTCATCTGTCCACCCATTCTTCTTCCCAGAACCTTACTTCTACTTGTGGAGACTTTGGGCTCTGACATACGTTTGGCCTACCAGCCTTGTCTCCCCACCCAACTGAATTCCTATGGGGCTCTTATTTGTTTTGTAGGGAGCTTACTCCAAAAATGACACAAGTTTAACTAGGGTGTTACAATTTAAAAGTGCTTTTCACATGCATAATCTTATTTGATTTTCCCAGCAGGTCTTTTGCAGAAAGTGGAGAAAAACCTTATTAACCTCATTTTACAGAGGAGAAAACTGAGCTTTACCAAGTTTGCCTTCACCAAGACCACACAGCTAGCAAGTGGACATGCTGGGAGCAAAGCCCAGGCTTCCTAATTCCAAGATCAGTAATTTTCCTTTGCACTCTTTCATATCACCCCTGAGCAGTTATCAAACAGCTGTTTCCCAAATCTAAAAACTTTTACCTTAAGTGGGAGAACCAGATCCTTTTGACAATCAAATGGGACCCAGGTGGTGAGTCGAATTGAGGTGGCACTGTGTTAAAAGGCCAGTTTTAATCCAGGCACCCAGCAGACTCAGCGCTATCCATGGTCCTGAGATCGCCTGCGCTAAGCCCACGCTGACCACTCAGGCCCTTGCCCATCTGACTTACTCTTCACCTGCATCACTTACTCTTTTGAATCTCACCAAATATTCTGCCTCGTGTTGCCTCGACCTTTCCTCTTGGTTATCATTTCAACACATCTCAGGAGAGTAGAGTCCATTAATCCTGAGTTCTGTTTGTGTTCCATAAACAGATTTCCCTGTATGGTTGCATCTCTTGAATCAAGGAGTAAATCCATTTCCTTGAGAAATAACTTCTTTATTAATTCTCAGTTTTACAAAATGAAAATCAACCTATGTTTAATTTGTTCTCTTTTGCTTTCTATATATTGATTCCTCTTGTCATATGTATCTGCTTTAAATCTTACTCTGCAGTAGTTTTGCTATCATCTTTTTGCCTTCAAGTCCTCCCTCCTTCTTCTCTTCTCTCTCCTCTCTTCTCTCTTCTCTCCCCCACTTCGCTGATCCTCAGGCTTTATTCATGCTTCATTTATATTGCCACTTTTCTGTTTCCAGGAACTAATATGCTTCCTAGCTGTTATTTCCCTTAATTCATTTAACTTAAGTGTTTCTCAAAAAACAGCCATGAGTATCTGAATCAGAATCCCCTGTGACATTTAGATTTCTAAGATCCATCTGTAACCAGTGCTTCTGCTTTGCTTGGGATTCTTCTCTATGTGATTTTCTTTCTTATGGATGTGGAGACCCCTGTGGCCAACAGAGCCCTGCTTAGCACATGAGAAAGTGGATCTGAGCTGTGCCTTTCCAAGACCCTCCCATTGTGATTCCTATCAGTGGCTACTGCTCTGCAGCCTTCTGATCCCACTGGACTATGGATGGTCTATGACCACGTGATGCTCTTTTATCTATCTTTCCTCCTCTTCCTGCTCCTCTTTGTGCTCCATTTTGATTCCACTTTTCCCAAGAGGATAGCCTGCTTGAGTGCTCTAGGGCTCCCTATAGCCCTACTATCTAGCTTGGATAGCTCTAGTAGTCCTAAAACAATTCCTCGCTCTTTCTCTCTTTTTCTCATTTTTGAGGAAACACATGTTTTTGCCTCAGAAGGAGCCATTTATAAAGCAAAATTAGTCTACTCCCAATAATAAAGTTTTGAGTTATCATGGAAAACTTAAAGTTCTATGTCAGTGATGGAGGTTGTATTAGAAACCTGGTCTGAAAATTTTTACGTAGTAATTCAACTTTACCGATACTTTCTAAGTGCAAGGCCTGAATCTGGCACCAGAAATATATCCTGGAGAAAAAAAAAAAGGCCTTTTTTGGTTTCATGAAGATTTCAGGGGTTGTAAGGAAGTGAGGCAATGCTCAAATAACAGCACCAGGAGCTGTATCATTGCTTCAGGTTTTAAGACATTTACTCATAAAATACGAGGACCAAGAGGAAGGAGGGAATCCTTGAATTCTTTTGAATATACAGTAAGGGGAGATGGCACAAATAAATTATTGGGCATGTGGAGTTTGAGATAAGCATAGAAAAATGTGTGGGATTTTCAGTAGAAGAGCACTTTATGTTTGGAGAACACCCGGCAGATTTCAAGCTTACGGGTTGAGAAATTTAAAAAATAAGTAGGTATAAGCAGGTAAATTGGGGCTACATCATATAAAGACTTTAATGTCTAATTTAGAGGTGAGTGAAGTCTAAAACCTTTACCACACTGTCTTTACACTTTCATGGGATAAAGTACAGAACCCAAGTATTGTTTGCAGAAGAGAGCACAAATTGAGGCACATGACATGAAGAATTTGCCAAAAATGAAGGTCAAGACCAATGCAAGAGCCCAAGCAAGTTGTTGCCAGTAGGTCTAAGCATCAAGAGGGACGTCAACACGGAAAGAGGGGCCCTGGAGAGCCCTTCACCTGGAAAAGGAAACTGACACAGACTTCCCAGGACTTATATTGGCTTCCCATGAGTGTCCCAAGTCAGGAATATGGCATTTACAGCCTGTATCTTGGGGCCTTTGTTATGAATTTGACATTGTGGTAAAGGTAAATAAAAATTTCCACAAATACCTTAGACCATGGGTGAGATGAGATGGGGAGTGGAGCGAAAAGTGATGTTTAAATACAAAGGACTGACTTTGCTAAAGCATACATTAAGTAGCATGTGGCTAAAAATAGCACCTGTTCCAGGTCTGATCCCGAATTGGAAGAGCTCTTCACATACCAGATTCAAAAAGCAGCTGTCACCCGGTAGCTATGGCAACAGCCATCCCTGAAGAAATGTGGAGAGATGTTTTTGGAATTGGGTTGGGAATGGAAGTGGACATAACAGTGTCTGAGTAAAGGCTGAGGCTTCCTGTTCTCCCTCTGGGTTGAAGCCTCATCCTTCTTCCCTACTTTCTGGCCCTCTAATTTTCCACAGTCTTTGGTTCTTGTTTTCTCTGCAGAGGCAGCTTATAGAGTTGTTTAGTGCCTTTCCAGGGGCTGGATAGGCATCAGAGAGAGTCATACACCATTGGCACCATTGCAGAGATAAGCATGGGAGGCCAGGATGCATGGGGAGGGGCTTGGCATCTTCTGGAGAAGAAGTGGTTCAGATCTAATGTGAACTATATTATGTTGTTGTTCTCATGTGTTCCTTGTCAACAATCTTCTTTAAATATATTTGTCACTTCATGTTGACAGTATTAAGTCCTGTGCACCTGCCTTTCTGTTTCCATTGCTCTTTATTCTTTGTAAACCCCTTAAGGACAGAGAGTCCCAGTTTTGATCCCCCCGGTGTTAGTCAGTTTTCTGTTGCTGTGACCAAACAACTTGGCACAAACAACTTGGAGGAGGAAAGATTTATTTTGGCTCATGGTCTCAGAGGTTTCAGTTCATGGTTGGCGAGCTCCATGGCTCTGGGACGGAGAGAAGGCAGAACGCTATGGCCAAGGGCATGGAGGAGGAAACTGCTCAGGTCATGGCAGCCAGGAAGCTGAGAAGATTCAGAGGAAGGGGCCAGGGACCAGATACAGTCCCCAAGGACATATATCCCCAGTGACATACTTCCTAAAATCATGCCCCCTATGCCTATAGTTTTGACCATCTCCCAGTAAATAGTTCATCCAAATTATTAATTCATAAAATGGATTAATCCACTGATGAGGTCAGAGCTTTCATGGTCCAGTTATTTCCTAAAAACCTCACCCCTAGACATTGTTACACTGGGGACCAAGCCTTCAACACAAGCTTTAGGAGGACTTTCCAGATCCAAACCATAGCACCCCGTAACACTAGAGCATTCTTCTAATCTGTCAAAGTTGCTTGCACGATGTAACAAAATAGAATTCCCTTAGAGCTCCAAAAACCTGCTCAAAAGCTATATTTAGCTCCTCCCTCAACTCCTGAAATCCAAATTATGACAAATGGTTAAAATGTGTTAAGCAGGATTCTGGTATAGGTTGTCTTTGAGGTCAGTTGTAAACTGCGAATGAGACAACCACAAACCATTGTGCACAATGCATGCTCTTAGTGTATGATTAAATACAGACAACTAAACATGCTTAGGATGGCATGGGTGATGAAGACTGGTATGTGAAGTTGAAAAAAAGCCCACACCTCCTGAATGTGTTCTTCAGATGGCTGAATAAGAAAGACATTTCCCTGGAGAGAGAGGGCTAAAGTCAGAGAAGTGGTCAGATGACAGAGGAGTGGTCAGGTGACGACTTGTTATGTTTTAGACATGAGGTATTACCCAAAAGCTCATGTAAAAAACAATACAGGGTGTTCAGAGGTGAAATGATTGGGTTATGAGATCCTTAATCTAGTGTGTTAACCCATTTGAATGGATTAACTGGGTGGTAACTTCAGGCAGGTAGGGTGTGGATACAGGAAGTGGGTCACTGAACATGTGCCTTTGGGGCTTATATTTTTTTCTTATTGAGCAGAGCTCTCTCTCTCTCTCTCTCTCTCTCTCTCTCTCTCTCTCTCTCTCTCTCTCTCCCCTTCCTGGTGGTGATGTTCTGAGCTGCTTTTCTCTGCCATGCCCTTCCACCATGACATTCTGCCTCACCTCAGGCACAGGGCAATGGACTGAGATCTCTGAAACAGTGAATGTCAAATACACTTTTCCTCCTCCAAAATTTTTCTTATCAGGTCTTTTGGTCATAGCAACAAAAAAGCTGATTAAAACACAAGTCAGAGAGACAAACTCAGGAGTCCTTGTGATATTCATGAGATCTCCACCAGGCAAAGTTGGAAACTACCTGGGATCTTTAGGAAGAGCTCTTCATTAGCATAGAGTTCTAGACCCTCGTTGTTGTGGTAGTTGGGAGCCTGTTTTCTCTGGTATTTCCCTCATTGACCTCTGGCTCACCTGATGAAGAAAATATATTGAGCACCTACGTTTATACGTTTTTACAGTGAATAAAACTCTAGGCTTAGCAGGCAGGGGAACATTCATTCATTAATTCATTCAACAAACTCATCCCGAGAGATAGTGTGTGCCAGGCACTGTTGGGTGTTCCATGATCCCTGTCCTCATGGACCTGACATTGGAACAAGAATGAGAATCATTGTTATTGCTGTGATGGATCTGGATGACGATAACCACCTGGTACAAATCAGGCTGGTTCAGTGTATATTAACAATATTTTCTTCTCTTCTGTATTCTCCATGTTCCCACATGTGGAACCTTGCTGATCCTGGAGAGACTTCCTCACTGCAGTTAGCTAATTCCTAGAGATAGCAAACAACTCTTCTGTGAACAACTGCTACATATGCAAACCAAGCAACCCAGAATTCATATCTGACCCCTACTTCCTGGATGGAGCTCCTAATTTGAGCTATTATCCTCCAACCAAAAATCATCTCAGGGTTAAACTCCAGAGGCACTAAGGGCAGTCTCTATACCTCAGGAACCTAGTGAAACAATCTAAACTACCAATCCCAAACCGCCTGGCGTGCTTACCTTGCCTCCCCTATTTGTTCAGACAGAAAACCCAGTAAACTCTGGCCCATGCTTTCTCTCACTCCTCCTGACTCCTGCCCAGCCCTGGGCTACCTGTGTGGCCCTCCATGGCCAGTGTCCTTCCCTCTTGGGAACTGTGAGTAACAAAGTATCTTTTCAGTGGCAGTTGTTTCCTGATCTGTTGGCTTCCTGGAGATAATGAGGAGGAGGGTGATTAATAATAATATCTGCATTTTAAAAAGAATAAGAGCTCAAGCTCTGGCATCAGAGCCCCTGGGTTCAAATTCATCTCCACCATTTACTGATTATGAGATCTGTCTCAGTATTTTTTTTTATTTCCAAAAAAGAAACAATATCTAACCCATTGGGCAGTTAGGAGAATTATTATTTCTTTCTGTCTGTCTGCTTTTTTTTACAGCTTTGGTGATGGAACTCAGGCCTTTGTGCAGTGTTAGGAGAATTAGATGAGATAATTCACATAAAGCATATAAATCAGAGGTAACTGCCATATATAAATGATAAATAAGTGAGATATATACAATGTGGGTCCCATGCCTTTTTGAAGTTTGTAACAAAATGTTACTTTTTAGAATTTTTGATCTTGGTATTCATTATTTCCTTTGGTTCTTAAAGCTCTGCAGAGGTAGCTGATAGGGGAAGTGGGAGGACTCGGGTTTATCAGGCAAGGAAATTAAGAGTCAAAGAATACTGGCTCGCTGGTGGAAAAGGTTGGATTAAGATCCAGCTCTCCTGATAACTAGTTCTTTCTACCTGGCCTTTCTACTGAGTGGCCAGATGTGGTGCAGATGAGGACTTGGAAAATCACAGACCAGACTTAAAAAGCAGTTCTACCATTTACTGAGCCTGCACAATCAGAGCAAAGTTGAAGGTCCCTGAGCTTCATTTTCTCGTCTGCTATAAAGAAATATAAATATTCAGGCATTACTCAAGGTTTTTAAAACTGGAATTTAATCAAAGCTGGTTAGAGTAAAATAAACATGCTCATATGTGCACTCTCATTTTCTCATGAGGAAAATCTCAAATACTGAAAAAGCTTGATGCACAAGGTTTCACATCACAATATTGTCTGAATAATGCAATTTCGAAGCAAATGACATATCCAACAATAGGGAAGTAGAAAGATAAATTGTGATATAGCCACATGATGGGATCATATATAGCCATTAAAACGATGTTCACAAAGTTTATAACACAAACTAATTACTGTTTGGTCGCTACTTCATGCCTTGTCTCCCTCTTTGAAGTTATTATTTCATTTTAATCAAAGTTATTCATGGCTTAAAGAGGCAAATAGTTCCAAGAGACTTGATGGAACCCAGGGGCACTTAACCACGGAGGCACATCCTCAGCCCTTTTTTATATTTTATTTAGAGAAAGGGTCTCATTGAATGGCTTAGGACTTTGCTAAGTTGCTGAGGCTGCCTTTGAACTTGCAATCTCTCTGCCTCAGCCTCCCAAGCCGCTGGGATTGCTGGGATTGTGAGTGTGAGCCACCATGCCTGGCTTGGATTTTTTTTGATACTCAGAAAAATGGAGCAGAAAGAGAGCAGGTGACAATTTGCCTGGGCTTTTCTTGCTAGTGCTGAGGAGTAAGGCTGGGAAACCCTCCCCAAGGTTGTCCCACAGGAGTGGAGCCCATGTTCTCTCTCTACCATAAAATGTTCAAGGAAGAGACAGTGTTGCTCTCCTAAGGTCTGCAAAAGTGTGAAGTGGCAGAGGAGAAGTGTTTCTAGTTTCAGAGTGAGTGGAAAAGGAAGGTGGTGGGGTTTCCGTTAGATCAAGGGCCAGGAAGAAAGCAACAACTGTTATATCCATGGTGATTTCAGGAGGGTGGAATTATGAATAATCTTATCCTTTTTCCTAATTTTTCCCAAATTTCTATGATGACTATTCCTTTCTTTTATCGTGGATGAAATCTTTGGTTCTAAAGATTTCTATTGACTCCCTGCAATTATTGTAAGGCACAGAGCCTGCTACATAGGCGTTAGCCACCTGGAAGTGGCAGTTTCCTTTCCTCGTCCCGCCCTAGCCACCCCTGTGGTTTCTGCACCTTGTAGAATGGATAATGAGGACACTTGTATTGGGTCCAGAGGTGGATCATCAGGTGCTATTGAACTGCTATTGGTGTCTGACTTTTCACTGGCATCTGATCAGAGATCTTGCAAAGACATTGGGTGAGGGTGGCTGGCCCCGAGCCACGCATGGCCAACAGCAAAACTCAGCCCCCTGGACCCAGGTTCACGGTTCGCTGCAGTCTCCTACCAACTCAGTTCTGTGTCCACTGAGCCGGGAAGAAGAACTGCATCCTGGCAGGAGAAGCCCGTAGGCAGGTGAAGGGCAGATACTCATGGGGACAAGCTTGGCTGAGGGTGCAGCAAATATACAGGAAGGGGTAACAGGAAGGTTCCCGAGGCCTGGGGAAGAAACAGGTTTCTTAGGGTCTTAATTAGGGTTCTCCCAGGAGCAATCCCTGAGGCAAAGATTCAAGGGCAAGGAGTTTATTTGGCAAGCAGAATGAGGAATCGAGACAGGAAAAGGGAACAGCTGATAGAGAATGAACACTTGTTATCTCAGCATAAATTACTGTAGTGTGCCCAGCCAAGTAGTGCTGCCATGGGAGACCAGAGCGTCATATTAAGAGGAAATTCTGGGAATTCGGGCAAAGCTGTCCTGTCCAAGGGATGCACTTTCTGGGCTGTGTATTCCCAGACTTCTTTGTCATTGATCAGGCTGCTCCCAGGAAGCATTGTTCCCTGCCCCTATCAGCCTGGTGCACGTGGGTAGAGCAGCGATCCATGCCTGTCAGAAAACTCCTCCAGTGAATAGAGGCAGCTACCGGAGGCTGGGGATCTGGAGGCCACATGAAGGGAGAAGGCTGCAGGTGCAGGGCCTGCTTCCCCAGAGTGAGGGTATCACTTCCTAGGTGTGGGTCAGTAAGTTAGTTTTACTCTCTTTGTAGATTGGTCATGCAACTTTTTATACCAGTATAGGACTTTCTTTTTTTGAGGGGATGGGATACTGGGAATTAAATTCAGGGGTACTCGACCACTGAGCCACATTCCCATCTCTATTTTGTATTTTATTTAGAGACAGGGGTCTCACTGAGTCGCTTAATTCACAATCTTTCTGCCTCAGCCTTCCAAGCCACTGGGATTATAGCTATGCGCCACTGAGCCCAGCTAGGAGACTTTTTAAAAGTGAAAGAAGACGTTATTAAAAGTTATGTTGATGTTATGGCTCATATGTGCAAGCAAGAAAAAAAAAAGGTTGACTTCATAGAAATTGAGTAGAATAGTGGTCACTGCAGTCTAGGAAGGGGATAGGGGAGAAGGAGGTTGGGTGACAGTCACCAAAATATTGTTCCATAGGAGAAATAAGGTCTAAAGTTCAATAGCTATATAGTAAGGTGATCATGGTTCATAATAATTTATTACATATTTATTTTTTTGGTACTGGGGATCAGAACCCAGGGACACTTAACCACTGAGCCACATCCACAGTCCTGTTTATTTTTTGTTTTGAGACAGTGTCTTGCTGAGTTGCTTAGGGCCTTGCTAAGCTGCTGAAGCTGTCCTCAAACTAGTGATCCTCCTGCCCCCAGCCTCCTGAGTCACTGGGATTACAGGTGTGCACCACCATACCCAGCTTTATTATATATGTCTTGAAGAACTAGAAAAGAAGAGTTCAAAGTTTCCTAGCACAGAGAAGTGATAAATGTTTAAGGAGATGGAAATGCTAATTACCCTGATTTGATCATTATACATTGTGTACATATATCAAATTATCATACTATGCCCCAAAATATGGACAATTATTATGCATCAGTAAGAAGAGATTATGGTGGGACAACAGGTACAGTTGGGGACTGATCCAGGCACACCAGATATATAGTCACTCTATCTCTCTGGATATCCTTCTAG
The DNA here is from genome assembly GCF_964194105.1 of Spermophilus citellus. Lineage (NCBI taxonomy): Eukaryota > Metazoa > Chordata > Mammalia > Rodentia > Sciuridae > Spermophilus > Spermophilus citellus. The sequence goes on from NC_138193.1 coordinate 92,665,441, forward strand.
TCTAGGCATATAAACTTTGTCTGTCTTGTTTTTATGTAAACAAATTCGAAAGTGATTAAAATAACTGAGGAAAAGATAGCCAGGGTATTCTCTCTGTGATTGGATATGTAATAAAGACTATGAAGGATGTAAGAGATTAATGCATTTATTCACTCATTCACTCATTCATCAAACACTAAGTATCTACTCTGTCTCAGTCATTGTCTTAGACTTGGAGGCCACAGAGATGCCTAGGACAGATTCCTTCTAAGAGATTCATGGTCTTGCAGGAGAGTCAGGTATATCATTAAATTACAGTATAATGCATAGCTGCAATCAAAATGGTTTCCTAAAGTATACACAGAACAAAATGATAATATTGGGGTGTGTGTGTGTGTGTGTTGGGGGTTGTCAGAAAAGGCAAAATGTGTGCTTAGAAGGACAAAACCAAGTTTCTCCAAGATTCCTCAAAAGATTAAAAATGGAACCACCATATGACCCAGCTATACCACTCCTTGATATTTATCCTAAAGAATTAAATCATTATACCATAGCCATATATGCATATACATGTTTACAGCAGCACCATTCACAATAACTAAACTATGGAACCAGCCTCAGTATCCATCAACAGATAAATGGATAAAGAAAATTACACACACACACACACACACACACACACATATACATACATATATACATATACACACACAAAATGGAAATTTATTCAGTCAAAAAGAAAAATGAAACTGTCATTTGCAGAAAAAGGGATGGAACTTATGCTAAGCAAAATAAGCAAACTCAGAAGGTCAAGAGTTGCATGTTTTCCCACATATGTGGAAGCCAGAGAGGAAGAGGAAAAAGAAAGGCTTGTGTGTGGGGGGCGAGGGGTAGGGAGGTTATCATGGAAATCAAAGGGAGATCAGTAGAATAGAGGAAAGGAACCAGAGGAAGTAAGAGGGGAGGAAAAGAGGAAATACTGGGGAATAATATTGGCCAAATCCTATTGTTATATTGTGGTATGTGTATGTGTATGAATATGTAACAACAAATCCCACCATTATACACACTATAATGTACCAATGAAAAAATATGGGGTGGGGGTAAAAACAGTTTCTCCACGAACAAGAAAGGGACAAATTTCTAGGCAGAGGAAATGGTACATATCCAGACAAGGATGCATGAGATGAGTATTTAGTTGAACACACAGACACTGGCATTGTTCCACACCATGGGCAATTACTGATGACAAGATTCCTGATTTTAGATAACTGTACACTAAGGGACAGAAGCACTAGTCATAGTCAAAATGGTGAAATGACCCTTGTGTTCAGCAATGGATGAATGAAAAACTACACAATGTGACATACACATGTGATGAAGGTTACTTAAGCTTTAAGAGGAATGAAATTCTGATACATATATAGAAAGTTGAAAGCTTTATGCTAAAGGAAATAAACTAGATGTGAAAGGACATATAATGTATGATTCTATCTGCATGAAAGGCTTAGAAATAGGAAAATTCATAGAGACAGAAAATAGAACAGTGGTTACCAATGCAGGGTATGAGGGGTAATGGGGATTTATTAATAAGTATAGAGTTCTTGTGTGGGTTGATTAAAAAAAGTTCTGGAAATGGATAATGGTCATGGCTGCATAGCAACGTGAATGCACTTAATGCCACTGAACTAAGCACTCAAAATAATTGAAATAGTAAATTTTATGTTATGCATATTTTACCACAGTTTAAAAATTTTCTGTTTTTATTAGGCTTATATTCTGGTAGAGGAGTCAGACAATGAATAAACAAACAAAGAATTGATCGGATCATCATAGATTATGACAAATGCATCAGAGGAAAGAAACAGAGGGATAAGATAGAGGGCCTGGGGGGTATTGTTTTGGGATCCTCAATATGTTGAACTGCCTAGAATGGTGAGTAGCCCTAGAGAATCAGGATTAAGAAAAGAATGGTGGGAGATGAGACTAGAAAATAGGTGTGGCAGGAACTACATTATGGAGAACCTTGTGTGTTATACTAAGATGTTTTCGCTTTATCCCGAGAGTCAATGAAGGTTTTTAGGAAAGGCAGTACTTAGCTTTGGCCACAATGCACAGGAAGCATTGGTGGGTGAAGCCAGATGCAGAACACCAGGGTAGGAGGCTATTTCTGCTGCTCTGTTCAGTGAGGAAGAAGTCCTTGTCTTGGGTGGTGGCAGAGAAGGAGGGTAATGGGGACCTCCTCCAGACGGAGAAATCAGCAAGCCCTGGGCTTGTGGAAAGTGGGGGGCAGGACGTAGTCCAGACTTCTGGCTTGGGAGACTGGGATGTTGGTGGCACATCAGCCAAGCCAGGGATCATAGCTGGAGGAAAAGTTGGTCAATTTAACATTGAACATATCGTTTGAAGAACCTGTTGAATCCATTAATTGATGGCTCCGGCATGAGAGAGTGATCGGAATCAGGAAGACAGACCATGAAATCCTAAGCATTGAGGGAGGGTTAAAAATTGTGGCAGTAGCTGAGAATTTCCTAGAAGTCAGAGTAGAGTGGGAAGAGGACTAGAATCAGCATAACAGAGAATGCCTCATATAACACTATGGACACGAAAGGGAAGCAGAAAATGATGATGAGCAAGAGAGGATGGTCATTCATCAGGAGAGAGAAATAACACCAGCAATTGTCTTTGCTAATGCAGACTCCATGGAGTCTTGGAGTGGAGGCCCAAGTGCACTAGAAAGAGGCGTGAATGGGAAGAAGAAAGGGCCAATACATGTAGAACTATTCTTTGAAGAAACTTGACTGAGAAGAAAAGAAAAGAGACAAGGGAATCTGTAGAGATGCAGGAGGAAGGAAGCTTTTTGTTTGCTTTTTAAAGAATGGGACAGTCTATTTAAAAAATGTATTTTGAAATAATTTTACATTTGGAGAAAAGTTGCAAAAATCATACATAGCCCCTTTAAGCCCTTCACCTAGTTTCGTCTAATTGCAAGTAATTTCCTCATTGCATGTAACCACTGTGCAATGATCAAAACCAGGAGAATGACATCAAAACAATAATATTAACTAATTTACACACCATCAACGCTCTTCTGTTTCAGTATCCAGTATAGGGTCTGACGCTGCCCACAGCTGTCGCGTCTCCTTATTCTCCTCCTCAGTCTTGCATAACTTTGGTGCTTTTAAAGAGGGCTGGCCAGGTATTCTATGGAACCTCTCCCATTGGGTTTGTCCTGTGTTTTCTCATGATTCAGTGAAGCAGTTTTTTGTAATAACACCACAGAAGTGATGTTGAGTCCTTCTTGGTTCATCATATCAGAAGGTACATGATGCCATAGTCTTATTTTTGGGGGGGAGAGGCGGGTTGGGAGTACCAGGGATTGAACTCAGGAACACTCAATCACTGAGTCATATCCCCCACCCTATATTGTATTTTTATTTAGAGACAGGGTCTCACTGAGTTGCTTAGGGCCTTGCTAAATTGCTGAGGCTGGCTTTGAACTCATGATTCATCTCTCTGAGCCTCCTGAGCCACTGGGATTACATGCAAGTGGCACTGCGCCCGGTGCCATAGTCTTATTCATTGTGATGTAAACTATGCTCACTTGGTTAAAGGGGTGTATACCAGCCTTCCTTTTTTTTTTTTTCTTTTGTGCAAAATTACTGTGGTGTTTGCCTAGTGATTTTCTGTTTTTATCATTCTACTTGTATTTATTAATCGGAATTCTGCTGTATGGGAAAGTTTCTCCTTTTCCCCATTTACTTATTCTTTTTTCTTTGGCGGTGCTGGGGGTTGAACCCAGGGCCTTGTGCATGCAAGGCAAACACTCTACCAGCTGAGCGAATCCCCAGCCCCCTATTTACTTATTTATTCAATTATTTGTTTCTATCAGTATGAATCCGTGAGCATCAGTGCAGCTCACTTTGTTGCTCCATTTGTCCCAGGTCTGGCTCTTGGGAGTTCCTTGGGGCTGGCTTTTATGCCTGGGTGACATGCTCCTCTCACTTTGTAATGTTTGCATGCCACCTGCACCATGAGGTTTCCTGTTCCTTTTGTATTTCCTTGTTTCAGATCTGGGAGCAACTATTTTTCTAAGCAGTCCTTAGTCCTTTCATTGGAGTTTTGAACTTGACCTGTGTGCTAAAGAACAGAACCCCAAAGGGATGGAGAATGAAAGCTGCAATTGAGAGAAGAGGGTTAATAATTAGAGAGTTGCTTATGAAAGAAGGCAATGCAAGGGCAGATGTGGGTAAATTTGTAGGTGGGGAAAGTTCAGGCATTTTCTATTTGGTGTGTTTGTTTCCTATCATTAAAATGAATACCCAAGATAATCAACTTATAAAGAGGAAAAGTTGATTTGGGCTCCGTTTGGAGGTTCCAGACTGTGATCTGGTGAGCCCGTTGCTTTTAGGCCTCTGGTAGAGGAGAACCCATCAGGGCGAAAATGCGTGGTGGAGCCAAGCCGTTCCCTTCATGGCCAAGAAGCAAAAGGAAGGAGGAAGAAGAATGGGCTGGAGTTCCACTATCCCCTTCAAGGGCATGTCCCCAGTGATCTGAAGACCACTTGTCTCCAATGGCACCAACGGTGGGATCAAGCCTTTACCACATGGACCTCTGGGAGAGGTCCAAACTATAGCATTTGGTGATGTTTCCTTCCTCAGTAAGGGGGAAAGGGATTATCTGTTGGCATCAAAGGTGGGAGCAGAGCAGGTGGAGCGAGGGGAGGCCAAGTGGGAGCAGAAGGGTACGGGGACTTGGGCATCGGGAAGGCAGGTGTTAGGTGCTGTGCAGACCAGGAATCTGCAGGGAGTATGACAGGAGGAACTTGGGAGTGGAGCTGGTAAAAGACTGGCTGCTGGGTCCTGGCTGTGGGTCCTGGGTCCTGGCTGGGGAGGAAGGGGAGACTTGAAGACAGTCCTGTGGGAAGAATACAGGATATGGATAGGGAGGTGGAGATTCAAAGGAAAGATCCCATTCTCAGTGAACTGGCAGACCAGGCGCTTAGGAATGCAGAAGTCACCTGGGATAGGGGCAGGAGCAGGGGTAAAGAGTGGTACCAGGTGGTGGTGTCCTGGTCTTTCTTATATGTTGGTCCACAGTCCTCTACCCTTGAAGATGGATCAAGGCAATCCTTAGCTGAAGGCAAAGCTCCTCCTCATACTCTGGGGTCAGATCCAGTGTATGGTAAGAGGGCCTATAAGGCTTAAATGTTCTCAGGGGTTCTTACTGCTGGTGTGGCTCTCACCTGGACTCTCTACCTATCTGACTCAGGTAGGCCCTTCCCTCTGTGGGCATGAGCTTGGGATCCTACCAGTAATGGTCACTGGGACAATTCTCTTGAGTTGATCTCCTCGTCTCAGACCCACCTTCAGGAAGCATGCTATCTTCTACCGTCTACTGTGTGCCCCCATGCCAGTGAAACTTCCAATCTTGGTACCCATTTCTGTCCACTCTAGCCACTGGGCAAGTACCACCTTCCCCACAAGGCTGAAAGGACCAGGGCAGGCTGGTCTGGTCTGTCCCCCATCTACAGCTCAGAGGTTCGAGGCACATTGGTGGGTGAATGCATGCAGGCCTGATGACGTGCCTATTTATTTTGGTGTCTGTGTGTGTAAATAGGATATAGGGTATATATTTTTGGAATTCTGAGGAACAGGCGGTAGAACTATGCCTGGAAAAAGTTACCCTCATCGTTGCTTTTACTTTCTCTCCTGCTTGGGACGTGGCAAAACTAGCAATGTGCTAGTCCCCATGCCACCCCACAGGACATGGAGCATTAAGCCTTGTGGAGGACAGCTCCATGGAAGAAACGAGGATGACCCTGTTGCATCTTTTCTCCTAGTTCAGCAGTTCTGGAAGAGACCTCGGGGACTGGTCCTGTGTGTCCAGTGCCATGCTGGGAGGTTTGGAGGTGTGCCTGCTCCGCAAAACCTGTAGTGGGACCTCTAGCTTCCCTTTGGCACTGTTGGAAGACCTTCCTGCTTCCTTCCAGACAACTCATCCCAGCTGGGTCATAAATAAAAGAACAATATAGCCACATATTTATAGTCTCTGTGAATCACTGGTGACTAATTTTTCCCATTTTGTCACCCCAAATAGTTTTCTCTTTAGCCTCCTAGTGAAGGCTCAGCACCAACCAATTACTTAGATGAAAATGTGCATTTTTATTAAAAAAATCCTTTCCTAGCACGGGACAGAAGGTTCATAATTACAAGTATTTCACCAAATAATGACCAGCTTTCTTTCTTTAAAAGTGACATTTTTATCATCTGTGTCCAGCTCAGCACAGCAAAATCAGAGAACTTTTCTCACTGAGTCTCTGGACTAGTAGGACTTTCCAAGTCTCTGTGGTCTGTCCTTTTACACCCAGAGAAGATTTTAAAATGAAAAAAAAAAAAAAGAAAAGAAAAAAACCTCCCAGAGTGAAAGGTATCGCTCATATTTTTCCACTGTGTTTGTTGGCCAGATCTCCTTAGCAAAGAAACGGTCTTCCAGTATTTTGGTTTCATATTATTATGTTCCATTTAGTAAACCCAACTTACCAAAAGTAGGCTGGGGCATCCAGTTTCCAATGCCCCGGTGCCTGTGACATGTTCTTGTTTAATACTAATTGCTCCCTGTAAAATTTGGCCTCTTGAATTTTGCTTTTCCATGATCAGCATTCTTCATGTCTCCTAACCAAAGGCCCCATCACTCATGCATAACTCAAATAATTTATTGCATTACCTCTGAGGAATTTATTTCCATGGTGTTTCTAGAAAACCCAATAAACTCCTAAATAAAACCACAGAGGGAAGGAGGGAAGGAGGAGCAGGGGAAGGATCTGGAGAGGGGATTGAGGGTGGGTGGGTAAGAAAAGCAAATGTCTGAGGATGTTGTTTACCCAGAAAACAAGATTTTCGGCAGCTAGCATTTCTAAATTGCTGAGAAATGAATGGACAAAGCTGTTTGGTAGAGGAGTGAGCCCAGGAGGACTGCATGTGTGTAAGGAGGTAACAAAGTGTGCTGAGAAGGTACAGCCAGCTAAGAGGTGGGGCCCAGACAGGGAGAGTCGGGGAAGAGAGCGGCTGGAGGAAGAGATGGGAGGCCAGGACAGGATGGTTCTGGAAAGCTTTGCCTTGGTCTCCCTGACCTGGCTGAAGTGCAAGCGTAGCTCAAAGCTGATGTCCTACACCTTTCCCCTAATGACATCTACTGGGACTGGCTGCCTTTCCGGACTCTCATTGCAATGAAAGTGTTTGTGAAATAATTTTAGCTGGCAGTTGCATTGATTTCAGACACACAATGTCATTTGCCCTGGAGAGCTCAATAACCTGCTGCTTTGAGTCCATTTCTTGCTCCCAGAAGCAAATGATCTTTCACCTCTGGATCGCCACCCAGAACATGTTTTGACCATGGAACCAGGCAGGCTTCAAGGAGCCAGGTTTTGCTGCCTGCCAATTGAGATTTCCCAGTGCTGATTTTACACATTTCTATTAGTTTTTAACGAGTATTTATTTTAGTTATAAAATAGCAACTGCAGGGCCATAAACCTAGAGATCATGTGATTGAAATTGCATGCTTTAATTTTTTAAGGGTCTCTGTGTAGGGATAGGTTCCTAGCCCGTTGTGAACTCCTATCTTTGGTCAACTACTCCACAAGCTGGAATTGAGCACTTACTGTATGCAAAGCCCCATGCTAGATACCATAGAAGGCATGAAAAAGGCTCAATCCTCCTCTCCCGAGGCAGGAAGGAGTGAGAAGATAAGTACTAAGCACTGGTCCCATCAAACCTGCTGCCCTCCCTCGCCCGCTTTTTGCTGCTACCTTCTTACTTCTCAAGCCTCATCTTGTTGCACCCCTTTGCCCTCTGTTCCAACTAACAGGAGCTTCTCTGTTCACTGGTCATTCACAGCTGCAGATTCATGACTTAAAATTTCAGTCTCTCCCTAAATGTCTTCTTTCCTAGAAAGTCTCCCCCCGATTAACCCTAAATATGACCCTAACATCCCACTCCCATAAGTGTACCTGGTCTCCAATTTGCTTTCAGGGTCATGGCATCTGTCCCACCCCATTGCCGTTTCTTGCTTCATTGTTTGCAATTCTTGCGGGCTCTGTACAGGTGGCGATGGGCTATCTCATCCACACTGCACCCCTGTGCCTAGCACAGTGCTTGGTTCTGAATGAAGGGACCAAGTAAATGGTCTTACAGGAGAGAAGACACGCTGTCCCCTCAAGGTGGATGGAGAGAGGCTCTGTGGCAGTCAGATTCATGGCTTGCCTGCTATAGGGACCCTCTGTTTATCTTACTTGTCTTTTAGGTGTCAACATGCTTCTCCCTCTTCATACCCTGCCAGTGGGAGTCCCAGAGAGGTCTTCTCTAGGCCTGGACTGGTCAGGGCTGTGGGGATCTCATCATCCTCCAGTCAGCCACTGGCTCAAACAACTAGTGATCAGTCCTTCATGAAGATTTTCACAGAATGTGGGTGGGTTGAAACTAATGACTAATGACTACAGGGAATCCAGAACTGTCTTCCCCAAATTGTTTTATTTTCTCCTAACAAATAGGGACTCACCATTTGGAAGGCAGGAAAGAGTGGTTACACCCCCAGAGAAGTTGGTCTGGTTGATTCTCTTTTCTCTGCCATAGTGATTTGGCAGCATCTTGGCCACCTTTGGAATTTATAAACATTGTATGTACATGACTTACGAATGTTCATTGTGGCATTAGTTACATAGGTCTGGACAGTAGAGCTAGGTGACACCAGGGCAGGGATTGAGGTCTTTGGAATGAGGCTAGAAGTAGGGACGGCTAGGAACCCAAAGTTTGAGTCTAGTAGAGGGGCCAGAAATAGAGCCTGTGGTCAAAATCACTGACCAAAGAGTGGGAGTCAGGTGGAGCAGGATCAGGGTGAAAACAGGTTGGGATCCAGTGAGTGGCCCTGGGTGGCTGCCTGGTGTGCTGAGTATTGGCTGGTGAGCTGGGAGAGTATGGTTCATTGGTGGATCAGGCTGGTTTCAGTGGCCACTGGTGAGGTATATAAAAACAAGGCAAGGTTCATGCTTTCAATAAACTTAAAACTTCATAGGTGGAAGAGGTGATTAAGTTATCCTATAAGTGTGTTGCCCCATAGGGTTGCCATTCTGATTCAGGTGGCTTTGTGGAGGTGGCAGAGGAGACTGCTGGTGGAGATTAAATACAAACCATCTGGATGGGGTGGAGCGGGCATCAACAAAAGGCTGGGCTCCCGTTGGCTGGGTGTCTGGCTGGAGAAAACTAAGGTGGCTACATCTCCAATGTGCAAGACCCCCTGCTAGAACTTATTTCTAGGCAAGCTTTTATTAAAATAGAGCTCCTCATTAGCATCTTCACCACTGCACAGTGAGGAATGGATGAATAATCCCACTTTAGAGATAAGGAATCTGAGGCTCAGAGAAGAGAAGGAAGTTTGCCCTAAGACCCGTAAAGTTAAAATTAGGGGAGAAGAGATTGAGAGGCACCATAAGGAGGAAGACTCTGAAGCTCAGAGAAAGGTTCCATAGTCCGAACTTACTTTGGAAGATTTTCTTTATTTGATTTTTTTTTTTTTAAAGTAGGACACCAGCGACTCTGTATCATGATCTAGGCATTGCAGACCCTAGGAGCAGCTTGGCCCTTTGGGCAACATTTCCCTGGAACTTTGACACATGGAGTGTTAACAGATATGTAATTTTCCTCAGGGAAAGGAAGGGTCATAGTCTTAAAGGAGCCAGAAAACAAAGACAGGCTTGAAAAGTCCAAGGTCTCCACGCAGGTAAGAGACAGGAATGAGTGAAAGATGTCAAATGTGATATGTAAAATCTTTTTTTTTTTTCCTTATAGTCCTCCTCATTCCCTGTTCCACTCAAAACAATACCTTCTAAGCTGGAGAAGGGAAAGAAAGTTTAGAGAGTTAGGTATATTTGGGGACTCTTGGGGGTGGGGTGTAGAGAAGGCAGACTACTCTTATAAGGATGGGACTCAGGTAAGAAGGCTGACTTGCATGTTATTTCTCTACAGGGAGATGGTGAGCCTCAGGGGGTCCTCCTGGTCACCATGTGGCAGCTACAGAGTAGAAAAGGCAGGGTGGCATGTCTAGGCAAAAGACACATGACCCTCATCCTCCCCTTCCCCATGATAGAACATGCAGGTTACTCAGGGCTCCTCCAGGGGGAAGTGAACCTAGAGAGTGACAAGAGGAAGTAGCAGGTCTGCAAAGTGGCTTTCAGTAGGACAAACGGCATGGAGCTGACAGGACACCAAAGCATCCAGCATCTGTCCAAGGGTTGGACAAGGGTGGTGTCTACACTAACTTGGAAAGGGGACATGTTTTGGGACTAGACAGGGGCACATTACATCTCAAAAGAAGACTAAAGCAGATTGGGCAATAATAGAGTTTTCCTTTCCATGGAGGCTGCACCTCCTGCCTCAGCCCCAGGGAAGCAGTGGGACTAACAATCTTGAATTCAATACAGTTGAATATGGAAATGGCTGAGTAAATGACTTCGGTGACAGCTTTTACCTGGAAGTAGCAATTTGCTGCACTTGCTGGGATGAGGGCTTAAGACAGAAAATAAACTCAATTACAGAAAAGAAAGAAAACCACATCATACAACCAGAGTCTTCTGACCAGGAGAATCACAGCCTGGTATTTATTTCTTGCCTTCTGTATGCTTTTCTCAGCCTGAGTCTCAACCCATCCACTTAAACATGCTGAACTGTGCTCCAGTTGTGGGCCTTGTATCAAAACCAGGAGCCTAAAAATAATAAAGCCAGAAGGGACCTTGGAGATCATTTGATCCAATCCCATCACTTCACTAATGAGGAAGCAGGCCCGGGATGGATGTGACTTGCTCAGGACCCCAACACAATTGAGAGGCAGAGCCCAGAAAACTTGGCCCTGGAATGTTCCCATCACAGTTCCCCATAGCACATTTCCCTGGTCCCTCCTGCTCACCCGGGCAGCATGGCCTTTCCTCCCAGCCCTGGTCTTGTACACAGCCACAGCTCATCACTAGCCCTCTCCAAGTTCAGGGACAAGTTCAGGCCTCCAGTAGGAAGGCAACTGCCCTGTCTCTCAGCTTGTCTGTGATCTGGAGCAGATGGTGTCAAGGACAAGGAGCAGAGGAGCTGGGGCTAAGGGGAGACTTATGGGCAACCCTCCTACAAAATGACCTCTTGGCCCTGGAATAAAGCACTTCTCCATCACGCCATGGATCATGGCTTGTGGGGGACGGCATGACACATGCCAAAGAGTCTTTCCAAGCCACGATTGCGGTGGAGCCATGGCAGCAAGTCTGCCTGCTGGGGCCAGAGAGCTCCCTCCAGGCTGTGCTGAAAGGAAGGAAAGTCATAGACCTTACTGAGTTAGGAGCACTGGCTGCCAGGAGACCACCCCAAACATGGAGACTCAGGGGAACAAGAGGCGGAGCCTCCTTGCTCTAAAGGTCAACCCTAAATCAATGAGTAGACTTACAAGGAGGGCACACACCAGTGTTAGAGTTTACTCTGCCAGCCTTGGGCCAGCAGCTTTGGCTCACAGTTCCCATCTAATCCTCACAATCTTGTGGACAGATAATCATTCTTTTCTTTCTTTCTTTTTTAAATATTTATTTTTTTAGTTGTAGTTGGACACAATGCCATTATTTTATTTATTTATCTTTATGTGGTGCTGAGGATTGAACCCAGGGCCTTGCACGTGCTAGGCATGCGCTCTACTGCTGAGCCACAACCTCAGCCCTCATTATTTTCTTTTTAAGAGATGAGAAAGAATGAGGTGGAGAAAGGCTTGACCAAGGTCACACAGTTTTAAGAGAAGATCTGGGATGAGAACACTGGTGTATTTCACTCTTGCTGGACATCATGGCCTCTCAAGGTGGTTCTCTGTTTTTCTTTAGCTGCAAGATAGCACTTGGCCATGCCTCAAAGGTGCCCTGGATCCCCTGGATTTGTCTCTCAGGAGTCTCTTCCTAGGATTCTTTCCTACAAGAATTGGGGTTGTAGACAGTATGTTATGAACAGCCCAGATCACTCCCCTTGCAGATTAGGGGAGCAGATACTCAGGTGCTTAGCTTCACCTCTGTCTGGCCATGCCTCCTGACTAGCCACCTCTTTCCCAAGATTGTTCTTTGGGCAGTAATTGAAACTGGTCCTCAAGATCTGCTGTTGTCTTAATCCATTTTCTGCTGTTCTAACATAATACCTGAACCTGGATAATTTGGATAGAAGAAACCTATTTCTTCTAGTTCTAGAGGCAGGGAAGTCTAAGACCCAGGTACTAGTATCTGGTGAGAGCATTCTCTCTGCAACACAGCATGGCAGATGACATCTCATGGTGAGGCACAGAAAGCATGTAGCTCTCCTCCTCATCTGCTAAAGCTCCTATGGTCATCATGAGGGCCCCAGCTTAATGACCTCATCTAACTCTCATTACCTCCCAAAGGCCCTACATCCATATATAATCAACATAAGAATTTGGGGATTAAGTTTCCAACATGTGACTTTCGGGGCACATTCAAACTATAGCATCTGCATTCCCTTAGGGATGTTTTAACATCTGTACTGGGAACAACACTCAGTGAAGGATGATCACCTATGAGCAGAGCCTGATGTAACTGAAAGAGACCTGCAATAAAGTTGATCTTACATGGTGGCTCATGGTCGGCGCAGTCAGCACTAAGCCATATAGAAATTAGAACTCTATGGTGAACGGTCCCTGAAAGTGACTGTAGTATTACTTTAAAACAAGTCAGTCAAATTATTTTTTTCTATTCTCACTTGGTGGGTTCTTGAGTTGTAATCTATGGTCAGAGCTGAAGTTTTCCTTGGCATCATGAATAGTTTTATCCTCACTCTGTTCCTAATTCTCATATCCACTGATTCTCACATATATAAAAAGATAGAGGTCGGTGCTTTTGCTAAACTAATGATGGGGACACTTACCAACCCTACTGCAGTCCAGAAATGGTGTTCCTCATGCTTCCCCCAAAATTTGCTGATGATTCTAGTTTCTTATGCACCTCTCTCTTTCTCATAAGCTTACTACACACACACACACACACACACACACACACACACACACACCGAATCCTCTGATGACATTCCAGTTTCAAGAACATGGACCATGAAGCTGCAGATGGTCTGTTGACAGGGTCAGAACTGGGAAGATCCCCTCTGTCTCTCCCCTAGGCCCTCAGCTGGATCTGTTCCTTTTCCTTGAAGGGTTAAGGTCCTGCAGTAACAAAGTGGGGCCCAGAGTGGCCAGCACTGTCCAGCACTGGCCCTGACTCAGAGAAGTGTGTGGGCCCCTGCTACATCCTGTTGTGAGGAGTCTGCTCTAATCCCCAGGCAGGGAAGGAAGTCAGGAAAGGGAAACAGCATGGGGTTTAGAGAAAAGACTGGCCCTTGCCTCCTTCCTGTGTGACGGCTTTCCTGGGCCTCTGTCAGTTCCCTAGGAGCAGCGTGTGCTGTTGAGGAGCCATCTTGGTCAATGCCAGAGATCAAAGGAAAGGTAATTTAGGCAGCACTAAAAATAGGTCCTGGAGTTATTTTAGAGCTGTTTTGCTAGCATTGGAGGAGCAAATCTTGGATTTTGCTCAACTTCCTGTCAATCTCATGAGCTTCTTCCTCCCTCCTGCTTACTCCCTAGTCTAGTGGTGTTCAAAGGCTTCTGACTGTGACTGCAGTCGTTTTACATTCAGACTTTGTACACGCAGAGGTGCACACACACAAAACTGAAAAGAACCTTGAAACAGTATTAACAGAAACCTCTGGTTAGGTTAGAAACCTCTGGTTCACTTAGTGAACCCAATGACCCAACACTAGCATTTGACACCCACAGTTTGAAAGCATTAGCCTTCCTTTTTCTTTGGCCTTCATGAATGCTTGAACTACCCAGTTATATGCCCTGGTAAAAGCCACCTAGATATTATAGAGCACCCCACTTTCTTTTTAATTCATAGAAAGAACATTGGTTAATAATCTCTGCTTTCCTGAAGTTGTGTGATTCGGTCTCTTCTTCCTTTAAAACGAAGCACCTGTAGTATTTCCCAAGCCAGTCTAGTTTGAGACTCAAAATGTCAAATTTAACACCCTAAACCCTCTGCGGGTATAGCTATGGCATTGTGGGAAAAGATGAGCTTTGGAGGTGGACAAGTAAAACCCCGCCCTCCTACGCAGGAGGTGTGTGACTTCCTCAGCTTCCCAGTCCTTGGTTTCCCTATCTGCATGTGAGCATGATTCTTTCATACGGTTGTATGGGAGTTAGGTATGACAATGGCCGTGAAGTCCTTACCCAAATGTTTGGCACACAGCAAGTGCTCAAATTGTAGTGATTCAAATCATTGCTGTAATAATTCAAACCAAGAGAAAAGTCATTCAAAGATTTATCTGACTCGAAGTTCCTTGGTGATCAAAATAACTGTGTAGTTGCCAAATCTTCCTTTCCTCTGCCTCTTCAAAAGCCGTCCTTGCCAAGTGTGAAATCTCCAATGCCACAGGAAGGCTGGGTGCGATGCCCTTGATCAGCCACGTCTACCTGTCGTCTGGCCTGCCACAGTGAGAGTGATCTAAATCTCTTTGGAACCCGGTGATATTTTCCACCTGGACGAGCTCCATGAAGCAGCACGTATTTACAGAACACTGCGCACATTCTTTCATTTGTACCTTCTCCATCCCTGTTACGCCTGTCCTCACTCTTCTATTTTCTTATCCTGGCTGTCCAGATAGGAAAAATTTACAGTTTTCCTTCTCTCCTCCTCTCCCCTCCCCTCCTCTTGATTAAATGCTCCCCCCCACATCCACTCCTCTCTTTCCTCCCCACTTCCCTCTCCTGTTTTCTCCCCCCTTCCCCTTCCCTCTCCTTCCTTCCTTCCTTCCCCTCTCTCTCTCTCTCTCTCTCTCTCTCTCTCTCTCTCTCTCTCTCTCTCTCTCTCTCTTTCTTTACTATGGGTGTGGGTGACCTTCCCCTTACTAAACTTCTTTGCAGTACAGTTTTATCAACCTCACCTCCTTGATTTAAAATGTTACCACTTGCAGAGTATTTTCAGATCTCCTTGGTCCTCGTGTGTATCTGGGGTTTGATAGCCAAGTACAATGCCTATTCTACAGATTAGGAAGACTAAAGTGACCTGCTGAAGGTCATTCAGCTTTCACAGGCCGCAGGCTCAGGGCTTCTCATGTCAGGGCCAACAGTTTTCCCAACACACCTGTTTTTTTAACATAGTACTGAGGAGAGCCCTTGACCTGAGAAGGGGCTAGTGGCAGCTATTAGACAAGTAACTAGGTATGCTGGGAGAGGGGACAATCACAGATCAGCTGGCCCCACTTACAGGTAAGTGGGGCCAGCTGACCTGTGATGGGAAAACATGTGTGTTGGGAAAATTGTTGGCCCTGACATGAGAAGCCCTTATTTTTGTAGATCATTACCAAATATTGCTTACAATAAGCATTTTTGACTCATCCTGATCTTTACTATAATTTCTAATTATTATATTTGTTTACCTATTTTTTTTTCTTTACCCAAATATATGTCCCATGTGGGAAAAGATGATGTTTGCTGTGTCACCTTTGTAGACACAACACCTAGCACAGTGTCTGGCACAACAAATATTTACTGCTTGAAAAATATTTCTGAATGAATGATGAAATATGTCACCTGTGGAGAGACTGGGCCAGGAAGCCTGTTTTATTGATGTGGCTTACCTAATAGCCGTGTTCTTTGACCTGGGTAATATTAATGCTTTGACTTATGCACACAAAGGCAGTGGGGAATTTGAGGTAATTATGTGGGTAATTTAAGCAGAATGGACCACCCACTCTGACCCTAATTATCTGGTTATTTTAGGTGGAAGTAGCTTAAGACCTGAAGAACTGGAATGATTGCCTCATCTCTCCATTTCACTTTATTCTTAAGTTCCAGCCGCAGACAGATGTGGAAATGCTTTCCTATTAAGCATGTGAGACCTACAGCAGACACACTCAGGTGGGTACTACAGGCGTGAATATGTGCACACATATGCACACACCAGCAGGAAGGAGAACAGGAGTTTGGGAGAGTAACAGGAAGGAGCAAATTGGTTCACTTTCCACTATAAGAAACCCTCCACATCTGGCTTCCTGCAGCCTCGAACATGCCCCTCTCTTGAGTGTGCCCTGCTGGAACCAAAGAAACTGTAATTTGACCTTGACAAACTTGGATGAGTGCTGAACTGGAAGTTCATGGGCAGAAAGGACTGGGCTGACCGACACAGAGCTAAAAGAGATACATTCTTCAGTTTTAGATTTAAAAACAAAACAAAAAATTTGAGCCTAAGCCAGGAAGTTTGGCTTTGTCATGTCAGTAGTATTTAACGATGTTATTTGGCTGGAGCAGCAAGCTCTGCAAATGAAACACAACTTGGCCTCTTTTCTCCCTTCTCTCTTTTCCTTGTTGGTGCCCAGCTCAGTCCCTCACTCTCCTGAAGCTTCACCTCTGTAGTCTAAAGGCACCTGGGACAGGGAAACCCCCATGTGCATTGGATACTAATCCAGCCCACAGCCTGCTCCCTGCTGTGATACTTGCTTCTGAGGGACCCAGATGTCCTGGTTATCCATTCTGACAAGAATGGTATTGGGGTGGGTCAGAGTAGTGTCCTCTCATTTTCAGGAAGGAGAAATGGGGGTTCAAAGAAGAAAAGAAATGGAAAGGCAGGGGACACGGTACTTACTATCTATTGGCTAGTTGCTCTGCATGAGTATTTGAAGTTCAAACATCCCTGAGAGATGGTTATGGTAGGTAATAACATCCCCATTTTAGAGATGAGAAAATTGAAGCTCACAGAGGTTAAGTGTTCTACTGAAGGTCACCTGATCTGTGGGTGGCCAAATCTTTTGTATTCAAAAAAGTCAACCATGTGAAGGGCAATGATTGGCTCTGAGTCAGTGAGGCGTTTGAGGTCTATAGCAAAATGTCTCTAGCCTCCATTTATTCTCAGCTTGGAATATTTGCTGAGGATTTCTTTCTCAGGCCTCATTCATCTCTTTCTTTCTCAAAGATTTCCTTGATTCCCTAAGCCAGAAAGAATCACTTCCCTCTGTCCCTTCCATGTATCTATTAATTATCACCTGTGTTGAAGCATCAGTCAGGTGTGACTTTGGTGTGATTGCTGGGCTATCCCCATCTTGAGAAGGCCAAGGTTTATGAAGACAAGGTGTGAGTACCAGGGAAAAGGAGACTTCTCCACTCCCAGGCTTACCAGCACACTTAAAACCTAGAGTCTGTGATTTCTGTGCTTTCGTGGGTTTTGCTAAACTGGGGCCTAACCACATGGCACTCAGGTGCTAGCAAAAAGCCTCTATCCTATTGGGAAACATGGAGGACAGAGGAGAGTGGAGTGGGATATGGGCTCTGAGCTCCCCCAAAGCAGGGTGTGGGTCTGCTCAGAAGTGGTTATCAACTGAATAAATGAATAACAATTTGCTGTCGCTACTCTCATAAGCCACCTCGTTAGTCCTGTGTCTTAAAAGCCACGGGAAGAGGGTAGGGTAAATATCATTCCCCAACTCCCTCTGTGTTTAGCCTAAGCATGACGGTGTGATCGGGCACTGGCTGCTCTTCCAAGGCCTGCCTGGGTCACCAGCCCTGCCTTTTTGCCTACTTTGTGTGGCATCTGGGAGCTGCACAGCTAAGGTCTGAGCTCTCTGCCTTTTGGCCTACCTCCGGTGGCTCTGTGCTGCATTCTCCTTGGTGTGACCCTTCACCTTGCTGAGAAGATAACACAGAGAGAACAGACCACAGGGTTGCCCAGGGCCTGTCCTTTTCTCAAGCAAAGAAGGCTTAACAGAAGTGGCAAAGGTGTGCCCAAGCCTGCAGCTCTGGCCCGTGGCTCTCCACAAACACTATCTTATCCTAAGTTGAATCCAGGGAACAAAGTGGTGTGTGGTGTGTGTGTGTGTGTGTGTGTGTGTGTGTGTGTGCAGGAGAGAGAGAGAGAGAGAGAGATTTTACACACATGTGCATCCATAGGAGCCTCATAGTATTTAGACAGACTAGAATTTTCCTGGACAGAGTTTGAGGTTCTCTCCATTTTATAAACAGGTGAACAGTGTATTTTAATTTACCTGAAACATGGAACAGCAAAAAAAATTGCAGGCACAACCTTCAGCCATCCAGGAGGAGGGGACCTTGCTCAGCTGTTTCCTCTCTTCTTCCTACAAGCCCTCCTCCACTGCCCTGTGTTCTGGATCCCTTCCTTTGCTCACCTGGAGCACCCCTCCTGTCCCCACGGCCCGTGTTAGAAACTAAGCAGAAGGTATCTTCGAGGAAGTAAAGATCTAGCATCCCCATGTGTCCGTCCCTCCCTGCCCTCCATGGGGCCCTGCCTATCCCAGCAGGCACACATCTACCTAAATGACACTTGTGTGCCCTGAGTGCTCTTTCTCATGTCACTTTGCAACAAACCCAAGTGGGGATGGCCTCCTTGCCTGCACTGTACAGGTGAGAAGCCCGAGGCTCAGGGAAGTCAAGCCCTTGTTCATGGCCCTCACTCAGCTCACTCCCAGCAGGAGCGGGATTGGACTCTCAGCCTTCCTGATCCCTAGTTTACACTTTGGCCCGGTGGGCTGTAGACTGCTTCAGAGTAGAGGCACAGTGTCCCAGGATTCTCCAGGCCCTCTGGGCCCTGAGTGACCTGGCAGGAGGCCCAGGGCTGCGTGTCTCCCTCTACCTCCTGTCCGCACTCCAGAAGCACCAGCCCAAGCTGATAAGCATGGCAGGTGCTTGTGATGTGCCTCTGACACCACTGGAGCCCTCTGAGGAGTCAGCTTGTGGGTGTCTGCAGAATCCAGTGCCCCTCTCTCACCTTGGAAGGGGCTCCTTTGACATCAGGACCACCGGTTCCTCTACAGCAAATGGCCCCAAAGAGCTCTGGCTCCCGGCTGTCAGCACCAGCAATCCGTACCCAGGAGCTAAGCCCTGGCACTTCCCAGGTCTGCAAGAGGCCAGGATTCCTTTCCAGAAATCACTTCATCTCTCTCTAAGTCCAGGGCCTGTTCCCTGGCCAGTGTCTTCATAGTTCAGATTCCTGTAACTTGAAGAGGTTGGTGCCATGAGCACTGGGCTTTCCAGCTGAATTCCATGAGTAAGGTGATGCCTTTCCCTTAAATGCCAGGTCCTTGAGTCCTTTCAGCCACTAAAGAATTGGAGGAACTCTCCCCAAATTCTGGTGGCCTGTGATCCCACAGAGATACTGCAGATATCTCCAGCAAAGGAGCGGTTGGCTTCCACCACAGCTGAGCTGGGTGTAATAAAACCCTGGGGCCAAGGGTTCCAGAACTGGATGGAAAGGGAATAAGTGAAAGTTGGCAGTAATAATGCAGGACCTGGGGAACTGGCCTCAACGGATGCAGGAGTATCTGCACCTGACACACATGAGGAGTGTCATCTTACATGGGGTACTTTCTAAAACCAGTGCATAAGAAAATGTGGTATGGGATCTTCCTCACCTCTTCCTTCTGATGGAGCAGTCTTGCATTAAGATGGACCAGCCACTGTTTCCATCAGCAGGGGAACTGATGCTGTCATTTTGTGTGAACATGCAATGAAGTGATTGCTTACACATAAGGACCATGTGTTGTGACAAGCATGTACCTTTAAGCACTAGACCTCTAAGCACTCAGTGTGGGAGCTGGGCTGACTCAGGCAGACACATGCTTTCCTGCTCCCAGAACATGTGTTCACTGATTAGAGCAGCAGCCCAGTGACCCACAGGATTTCACCTAGTTAGTGGCCATGTGATATGATTGCACAGTGTTTACACTCTGCATATCCATGCCAGGGTGTAGGCTGTGCAAAGTAGCAGGGTCAGGCAAATGACATAAAGAAGCTGAGAGGTTGCACCTGAATTTGAGCCCCATGCACCTAGGCCACCTTTGGCTTCTTTCCACTTGGATTCTTCTTCTGGTATGGCTGTCACTCTGTTTTACACAGGGAGGCAGCCTGGGTTGGTTTCTCTACAAAACAATGAGGTTTCTCTAGTGCACTTTTGTTTTGGAGTAGCCATCCTGCCCTGCACTGAAAGGAATCATTAGTCAAGGGGGTCATTAATCCTACAAACTGGTAGAGCACTCACCTCTTTTCCCTGGTGCAGAAAGAGGGACAAACAGGTGAGCCTCTGGTGTGACTCTTATCTGACAGAGCAAATGGACAAGTGGTAGGGGAAAGGCATGGGGCACTTTAGATGACAAATCAATAGCTGAGACAGAAGAACTAAGTAGCCCAAAAGGCTTTTGGTTGCAAAAATGAAGGGGAGCCCCAGAACTAAGGAAACTGTCATTGAAACAGAGGAGATAAGGCAAAGGGCACCTAATTGTGCCTAGATTGCAATAATCTGAAAATTTTTCTTCAAATGACTGTTTTTTTTTTTCCTTCTGGAAAACCATCTGAAAGCAGAGGTAACAAGTGTTCTGCAAATATTTATACCAGCATCTTAAAATTCATGACTTTTTATGATAAAAGCAGTACAATGTTTGATATGAAAAAGGAAAATATCAAAGTAATGGATAACCAACAAAGGGAAAGCCTTGTACAATTCCACCATGCTGGAAAAAAATTCCAGCGGTTTAGGGTGTTTATAATAGGATTTTAACCAATCATTTGTTTATATAGTAGAGACATGTACAGAAGGGCAGCAGTGTTTGAGCTTGCCTTCCACCATCTGTCTGGAGAGAACTCTGCCAGCCTCTTAAAAAACAGAGTTCCACCATCCACCTGATGGCAGCTTCCTGCATTTTCTGATATGGAATGGAGTCCCCAAGCCCTGGGTTGCCTTTCCAAGTCAGTAGTAGCAATGTCACTCTGTACACTTCTCACTGGTGATCGGTATGATGTCTGAGATGAGGGACAATATATTGTAATATAACAAGAAATATATGCTTGGGCTCAAAGATTTTTTTCTGAGGTAGTTCAGATTTGGCTCAGGGTCTCACACATGCTAGGCAAGTGTTCTACCACTAAGCTACATCCCCAGCCCTATATGTTTGGTTTCTGCCTCCTGGTTCCTGACACAGAGCTCCTAAGTCCCTTGTAAAATTCTCCTAAAGCTCCTTGTGCTAAGAGAAACTTGTTCTGATAGTTGTTTTCTCTTTTTGACACTTTAAAATGAACATATAGAGTCTATACATTATACATTGTCTGTTGATCAAATCAAGGTAGTTAGCATCTCCAGCACGTCATATATTTATCATTTCTTTGTGATGAGAACTTTCAAAAACCTCTCTTCCAACTGTTTCAAAATATGCAATACCTTTTGACACAGAGCTCCTAAACCCCTTGGAATTTCCTGCGTGATAGGAGCAACTTTTGTTCTGATGGCATGACTCTTAGTGGGCTCCTGAAGAGCCTCAGAATGGGGGCTGGTGGCCAGAGGAACCAACCATGTGATTAGATGGTTGGAAATTTCTGCGCTCATCTCAATCCACCTCCACCTCCATGTGGCGTAGGGCTGAAGGTTGAGTGGATCTCCAATGGTCAATGAGTGAATCATCATACCTCTGTAATGCTGACTCCATAAGCACCCCCAAAGGATTGGATTCACAGAGCTTCAAGACAGCTGAACACGTGGAGCTATCTGGAGGAGGCAGAAAGGGTGGCAGCTTCATGCCCCTTCCCACATGCATTACCCTCGGCATCTCTTCCAGTTGGCTGCTCATCTACATGAAATACATGGTAAGCATGAGTGTTTCCCTGAGTACATGAGTTGCTCAGGGAACTATAAATGAATTGAACCCAAAGAGCAGGGTGTGTGGGAACCTTGATTTACAGCCAGTTGGTCAGCGGTTGAGGTGACAAATTATTATTTGTCACTGACATGGCAAGTTGGGAGCAGTTTTGCAGGACTGAGCCCTCCACCTCTGGGATCTGGTGCTACCTCCCAGTAGATAGTCAGAATTGAATTAAATTATAGGCCAGGCAATTGGTGTCCACTGGAAAATTGCTGGTTTGGTGTGTGGGGACACAGCCCCCACACAGCTGGTGACAGAAGCGCTGTGTGACAGCTGATTTTTCTCATCTCATCTGGGTCCTTCCCCAGGACTGCTCCGGGTGAGCAGCATCACTACAAACGCTGCCTTGTCCTGAAGGCTCAAGGATGGGCAACCCACCCTTGCTCACCCCTTCTCTATTGTTGTCTCACAGAAAGAGGCGTCAGGGGACGCGTCCTATCCAAAGAGTTTAAATACATTTAAGTCCTTCACCATGAGGTTAAGTGACTCACTCAAGGTCACACAGCTAGTTAATGGGAGAGGCAATTCTGAAGCCCATTTCTGGCTGACAGATATTAGAAGACTTCGGTGTTACAGGTTACACACTCAGGATAGCTGCTTCACCTCCCTATGGTGATGACCCCACACAGCAAGAAGGCTGGTTATCCACCTTGGCTGTGGTTCAGAATCACCTGAGAAGCTTAAAAAAACTGATATCTAGGGCCTCAGACTTCATTGATGCACATCGAGGTCTGGGCACTGCCTAGGGTCTGGCCCTAGGTCTGGTCTTAGGGCCCCAAACGGGGGCAGGCTGGCTGCACTGTCCATCATGAAAATATAGATGTGGTAACCCCCACATTATTTTATCTCCCTAGGTCTGGTTACCCAGCTAAAAGTTCTCCTTCCTAAGAGAACATTAGAGTCCAAAATTGGTGACCTTAGGCAAATGGCTTAAACTTTCTGTGCTTCTGCTTCCTAACTATAAAATGAGGATAAAACTAGTGCTTGTCTCCCAAGACAGTTGGGAGACTGAAGTGAGATATAACATGCCTGGCCACTCGGAGGACACTCTGTCTCCTCTCCCTCCTCTCCTAGAGGCACTGTCTCCAGCAACTGTGGCTTAGTGGCATGACATACTGTGTCTCTAAGTTCTGGGAGCCAGGATCACACTGAAGAGGCTAAATCAAGGGACACCAGGGTTAGGGGCTGGTGATAGGGTTGCCTCCATGGCCTTATTGGCTCTTCCCAGAGTGCTCCCTGAGATGCCCAGGTACAGGGCTGGCTTTGTAACAGAGAAAAGTACCTGCCCTACCCTGCTGCCCAACTTTTGGCAGATGTTGGGCAAGCTGCTTCTTTGAAATATTCAAGCACCTGAGAGCCTCAGGCAGGTTGCGGGCACTGACTCTACCCTGTGCCTTCTAGATAGTCCAGCTCCTGACTCACACCCTCCCCCCGACTCCCACCCTACCACCTCCACCAATACACATTGTCTGTTTTTTTCTCCTGAGGGTTTTGCTGTGAATTACTAGGTTTTGTGACCCGATGGTTGGGCTTGCCAAGGTGTTACAGTCTGTGTAAACAAGCCAGGATGGCGCCTGGCATTTTTCCAGAGGGAGTGGTTTGTGAAGTAACGCCAGCGAGCCATTAAGTGTGGAGATTCCTTATTGGTTGACTGCTGTATCTAGTTTATGTTAATTAAGATAAGCTGTGTGGAATGTATATATACCCCTCCTGTCCTACAATAAACGGCTCCCACTCCTGCTGTATCAATCTACACAAGTTGCTCATCACCCTCCCCCCCTCCGGTTATTTTACTGCAGCCAGACTGCGGCACCAAGGCTTGGCCCATGGAAGGCCTGGCTCCTTCTTTGGGTCTCAATCTCTGGCCTGTCTCTGCCTGGTGCAGCCGGTAAAGCTGGAAGGATCTCCACCTATAGGAGGGAGGAAGCCTGAGCCCCTTGCTTGGCTTTGCCACCTGGCTGCTTTGTGATCTTGGGTCTGCGGTATTGCCTCTGGAGAGGAGCTTGGATACAAATTCTCCTGGTTGACTTCATGTACCTCTGTCAGGCCGGCATGCAGAGCAGAGTTACTTCCTCATGGCTGGAGAAAAAGCTAGGAAGCAAATGGGCCAGGAGCTGAATCAGATTTCTGGGCCTTCCGGTCCAGCCTGCTGAAAAGTGCCCCACACTCTAAGCCTGGATGCCTGGTGGGCAGTCGGGCACAGCCATGAACTGATTACGACCTTGGACAAATCCTATAACTTCTCTGGACCTCATTTATACAGCTGTCCATAAGGCAGTTGATCTAAATCAATTGTTTTTAAAAGTGAATTATTTAGTACACTAGTTTTGAAAGCTACTTATAAAAATAATTCTCCAAGGTCAAATATGTTTGAGGGATACTGTAAGCTCCCCCTCTTATGATCAGCTTATTAAAGTGCCCAGAAGCCCAGTAACAAAGAGGCCAGCTCAGCTTCATTGATCTCAGTTCCTCTTAAACTTGTTTGACCAGGACACCTTATTTTTCCCTTTTAATTCATTACCATCCTGGAGCACTAAAGTTTGGAAGTAGACAAGTGAGAAATCCAGAGTTGGGCTTCTCAAGCTTAAAAGTGCATGTAGAACAGCTGCATGCTGTTCTTATTAAAATGCAGATCCCAGCTCAGCAGTTCTGGGCAAGACCTGACTTTCTTCCAATGAGCTCCCATGAGATGACCATTGGGCTGGTCCAGGGTGCACATACAGAATCACACAGGACTGGCTCTTTGCACTTTCAATATTGGAAGCAATCTAGAAACTGTAATGTGGGGACTTTGAACTCACAGAGACCTGGGATGGGGCCCTGACTCTACCACACACTAGCAGTATGACCTTGGGCAGTGCCCTCCCTGGACATTGGTTTTCTCATCTGTAATGTTTAGATATTTATCACATTTGCTCCACAGGATTATTTGAGGATTAAATAAAACCATGCAAATAAAATCTATAAGACCCAACCCATGATAGGAGCAAAGTATACCCTGGTCACCACTAATAATAAGAATCCACAGCCTTTCCATCTGTGGATCAACACCACCTCCATGCCTGCCTCTTTGCCTTTCTTTGCATTGCTGACTGCTGTCCTCAAATCCCTTTCCTTCCCAAATGAAAGCTGTGTCTGTTTATGTGACTTTACGTGACCTCTCTAGCACATTCTAGTAATTTCTCTTGCTTTTAGGGAATCAGAGGAGCTGTGAGACCATGGCTTCTTTGAAAACCATAGAGAATATACCAGCAGACTTTAGTAATAGCACATCTCCCTCAGGTGGAAGCTTGGTTGACATGGGTCCTCCTTGTTGGGTGCAGAGCAGGCTGAACTGTGTTGTCTGCAGGGCAGGCTGAACAGATGTTGGCTGCAAGATAGCCCACGCACTCAAACACCCCTCTATCTGGTCCTTTATCACCTGTTTGTGTCAAGTCCCGCTCAAGGCTGAGCACTCAACCCCCCTTGGGCCAACAAGGCAGCATGCAGACCCAGAGGCCCCATTAGATTTGGGCTATAAAAACTCCCTCCTGCCAGGCCCCCCTCTCTCTTGCTATCTCTCTTGCTTTTGCTGTCTCTCTCCAGCGGGCACTTCCTCTCTCTCTCTCTCTTTCCTTCTTTCCTTTCTCTTTGTTGCACTGCTGCAATAAAGATCTTTTGGTCGCTCCGAGTGTTGTGGTCATTTTCCTTTCACTCCTGATCCTATCCTAAGAGGGTCTTGATTGACAGGTGAGGCACAAGGGCTTGCACTAGTCATCACCTTATTCTGGACATAAACCCTGCCAACTGTTCTTGAATCTGTGTCACACACAACTACTGTGAGAATATGACTCATTTTATTCACTTTTGTGTTCCTCCATAAGTGTATCTGCAAATGAATTGTATGAAAACCTTTATATAAATATGTTCACATGGTTTTAAAAAAAAATTCTTTGTTAGCCAACAAGGACTATATTTGGGCTCAAACTCCCTGCTTAATTGCAATTATATTTAGACAGTGGATAAGGACCCTGACACTACGGCTGCCCTCGATACTGGAGGCTGAAGAAGGAAGAGGGAAAGAGGATCATCATTTATTGATCAACTCTAGGTTTGGCTCCTGGTATTTGTCATCTCATTTAAGTCTCCCAGTAACCAAATGTGGTAGGTATTCTTATTCATCAAGCTCAGAAAGGTTAAGGACTTTGCCCAAGACACATAGCTAGTAACGGTGGAGCTTCAGTTAGAGTTCAGGATGATTGGACAACATTCTCACTCTAGGCTTTCTCTGCTCCCAGTCTGCTTGGCAGAAGATGACTGCCTTCAGTTTCCAAGTTTTACGTGCTATTGGAACACCTGGGGACAAATTCAGTCCTCTCTCAACCTGATCCCACTCTTGGGTCAAAGTGCACCTCTGGACGAACCACATGTGTCTCTAGAGATGTGTCACACTATACAAGCAAGGCAGTTTCTCTCCCACCCACGTGGGTGAGAGTAGGAGAAAGGAGACTTAGTCACAGCCTGGGACAGGTTTGCTGTAACTGTCGGGCTGTGGTGTACTTTCAGGGCAGTAATTGGTAAGAAAGATATTGAAAAGGCAGATGAGATGGAAAATGTCATCTTGACCCCATTTCACTGTCATTCTGGCTGTTCTCTGACCCTACTCAGGTTAGCTCAGTCAGCTGCCCAGCCTGGAGTGGGCTGTCTTCTCTGACTGCCTTGTCCTTTAAGGGTTCCAGGGATGGAAACTGATCACCTCCTTACCCCCTATCTCTGGCCTAGATGGAAGGTATCCTTCCATCTTGTTGCAGAGAATAGTGGGTGGTGAGGATGTTGGGCTGACTCACAGCTGCGTACAGCTGGGAGGTTCTGGACCCCTGGCTCCCTGCCACCTTGTGTCCCATGCATCATTGCTCTGCCTACATTTCCAGTGATGGATGGGGGAGTGAGACATGACCCATGTTGCAGGCCTATGTGAAAGATCACTGGAATTAAGACTTCCTGGAATCTCTACAGGGTTGCGGGGTAAAACAAGGTGAAGTGCAAATTGATTGTCAGCCATTCCTCCAGACTCCCAAAAAATGAACTTGGAGAGTCTCTTGAGTGCCCACCACCAACTGGTCATCCAGATAGACCAACACCACTCAGAGCTGACAGCTAACAACTTGACAATTGTCCTCTACACCATGCCAATGCGAGCACACTTAATTAATAACCTGGGATGCCCCATCTCCTCTCCACTCAGGGGCTCAGCGCCTGTTTCTCAGTCGCCCCTGCTAGCTGAGTTTTAATTATCTTTCGGCACTGTCGCCTCTTGGAATGCTGGAAAGGAAATTCTCGCCCAGCTGGGCTGCAGCCAGGCCTGCTGGAGAACAATGTGCATTGCAGAGTTGATCTCTCAGCTGGAACGCCAGCCCTCAGACTGAAGAGAAGCTCTCTGCTGCCAACCCAAAGGGAGAGGGAACTCAGTGCCTTTTCAGCACTTCTGTGGCTGCAGAGCTGCTAGGACTTAAAATAATGACCTCCTTGACAACTTTTTAAATTTTGTTTTTGGGAGTGTCTCATTGGACAAGGCCACCTGGGTCTTGGATTATTTTTTAATCACACCAGGAGGGTGATTTTTTCCCTTTAATTGTAACACTGGTGTTTATTGAGTGTCTACTCTGTGGCAGGCGTTGTGTTACATGCACCACCTTATTCATGCCCTGCAGCTGTGTTAAGCAGGTAACATTTCCTTCTCTTATTTTATAGATGAGAAGTTAAGTCCCACTACTCTGCGCAAGGTCATGTAGTGCCCAGCCCAAGGTCAGACAGTAATGAAGAGAAAAGCAGACGGTGCTGGAATTCAAACCCAGCAGCCTGATCCTGGAGTCTGCCCTTTAGCCATGAACTTCTTCCTCCGTGCTTATTATTGGGTATGTATTCAGTTCTATGAGCCTGCCTGGGAATAATACTGGAAAAACACCCCCAAACACCCTTTGGGTTTGTAGCTTTTCCCCTTTCCATCCTGGCAACTTGTGTTCACCCCCTCCTGGCTAATGGAGGAACTACGCAGGCTCCAGGCACCCTACCCTTCTCACCACCGTGGGTGCTCAGAGCTGGGGTTCTATCTGGAAACAGACCACTGTTTCCAGCAGGGAATTGCTATTTGGCTGGGATGACAAGTTCTTGCATGTTCTCCAGCCATCCCCATGGATGTTTCAGGAAGGAGGTGGCTCATTCCCTCTTCACCCAGAAGAGAAGAATCTGGGTACTCTAAGGACAGAGGAGTGAGCTGGACAGGCTCACCAGTCCTGCTTCTGCAAATTATTGTTCTTACCACCTTGACCTTGGGCCAACAATTCTCCCCCTCCACTTCCCTCTGTATTCTTCCTCTCTAGCATTTTCTAAGCCACAAAGCCAAGAAGCCATTATTTGAAAGAAACCCCTGGCCAAATGTGTTGGGTTGGATTACGTTCCCCTGAAAGACATGTCCAAGTCTCCACTCTGGCTACTTATGAATGTGACCTTCTTTGGAAGTAGAATCTTTACGGTTGAAATTAAGTTAAGGCTGTCTAGATAAGATCCCAGGGAACTCATGGCTGAGTCCCAAATCCAATGACTAGTGTCTTTAGAAAAGAAAGAAGAGGAAAACCCAGAGGTATACAGAGGAAAAGACATGGGAAGGCAGAGACAGAGATTGGAGGCATGTCACCACAAACCAAGACACCTGGAGCCACCAGAGCTAGAAGAAGCAAGAGCCTTCATGGGGTACAGCCCTGATAACACCTGATTGTGGACTTTAATCCTCCAGCACTGTAAGAGAATAAACTCCTATTGTTTAAAACCACCCAGTTTGTGATCATTTGTTATGGGGCCCTAGGACTCAAATATACTAAGGCAAGACCTCATCATCAGCCAGGTCACTGGAAGTCTCTGCAGAGCAGAGCCAGCTGGGACTTTGGGGCTGGTCAAGGTGCCAACCTTATCCCATGCTCAGCTGCCTGGGTATGTTTGCTTGTCTGGCTTCTGTACCTTTGAGGTCAGGGACGGAAATTGGTGCTTGTACCAGCTGATCACAGTTACAAATGCTTTGGGAATCCATGGTCCATTTGGTTGTGGAAAGCCACTCTCCCTCCTGCCTCCCCTAACCAGACACCAACTATACCCTGGTTGGACGGAAGAAGGCTGGAGCCAAGCAGGCTAAATTCCTCCATGAATTGGGGAAACAGAATTTTGTGAAGGGCCTTGGGAAGCTCACAGGGAAGCAGTTTGATGGTGTTTCTTCTTGAAGGATGGCAGAGTCTCGCAGGGAGGAGAAGAGGAGGAAGAGAGACAGGGGGTTAAAAATGGTCGCTTGAGGAGGTCCTGAGTAGGACTGATAAAAGACATGTAGACAGTGGTGGCTGCTCCCTCTTCTCTGTTGAAATCTTGTCCCCCCCCCCTCCCTGTATACAGAAGGGTAAGCCTTGGTGCACCAACACTCTTGTATCTGTGCTTCGTTGGAGGATGCAGGGAGAGGGATGCCCTGTGCATGTGGGAAAGCCACATGGAGAGTAGGGAAGAGACTATGAGGGTGTGTGGATGGAGGTCTCACTGCAGAGCTTGTGTCAATTAAAAATTTAAAAATTATTCAAAAAAGAAGGCTCAGAGAATGATCCCTGACTTGATTCACAGAACCATGCAGTGTCGAGTTGGACTCCATTGTTGCTTTTCCCGGTGTTGTTATATTATCCAGTTGAGTCCTGTTAGCCTTTATTTGTGTCCCCACTTTTGATGGATGGATAAATAAATAGAGACAGAAGAAAAAACACCACAGTAGACAGAATTGCCTTCAAGTTAAGTGATATGATGTTTTTTAAAGCAAGATACAAGACCGCACGTTCACTCCAAGCTATGTATTTTCATATGCGTGTGCAATTATGGGCCAGAAGATAACACACCAGTGTCTTGGTGGTTTTGCCAGAGTTGTGGTGTGGCATACTTTCATATTAATTTTATAGATTTTCCATGGTTTTCTAATGTGTAATAATGAGCATGAAAAAAAAAAAGAATTCACTGGAAAACAAGAAATTCTATGGGAAGAAATGTAAGCCTGCAGAATTCCTGGGGAGAGAGGGCAATGGGAGGCTTGGAAATTTGATGGTAACTGACCAGGACATTAAAAAAAAAAAAAAAAAAAAAGGTGTGCTCAATGACTGGAGGACTTGAGGACAGCCAGTGAGTAGCTCTTGGGCATCTGTGCTTGACATAGCTCCTGATTCCCCATAGTGCAAAAAATTCTCAATAAATCCCTAATAAAGAATCTCTTGCAGGGGCCACATGGAGCCATAATATCATGTAATACAGTATTATGCATGGGGTTTCCCAGGTTGCACCCCAAAAACCAAATTATGCACATGGAGTTAAAAGGAACCATCTCCCTTTCTGTCCTCCTTAGTAGATTTTATTTCTTTTTCTCTTCTCCTGGCTCTCCCAAATAAATTTGCCCCAGTGACTGATGTCTGTAAACATTTTTTTTCCAGATGACTACCTCCTATAATGTATAATTTTCATCAATCCAAGCTTTCTTTACTTTTTTTCTGTTCCTTTAAAGCAAAATGGGTTATTTTTCACACCCTGTCTTTTGAGAGTTTCCTGTCTCTTTGTTTCTCCCTCTCCTCTCAAATAACCACTTTATCGAGATGTAATTCACCTGCCATACAATTCACCCCCCCCCAAGTGTGCACTTCTATCCAGAATTGTGTTTTACCCTCACTAGCCTAGACATTCTCATTTCCCCACAAAGAAACCTTGTACCCGTGAACAGTTATTCCCCATGTGTTCTTTCCCTAAGCCCCAGGGCTCTTGCATTTACTTTCTCTCTGTATGGATTTGCTTATTCTGAAACACTTCATTTACATGAGATCATACAATATGTGGCCTTTTGTATCTGACTTTTTCACTTAGCATGAAATGTTCAAGATATACTCGTTGCTCTCCTTATTGACTAATATTCCATTGTTATGGATATACCACTTTGGTTTATCTGTCAATGGATAGAAGTTTGGGTTGGTCCTACTTTTGGGGGGGGCTATTTTGAATAATGCTGTGAACACTCATGCATAAATTTTATGTGATCACACATTTTCATTTCTCTTGTGTAGATACCTAGATTACACTTGCTGGGTAATAGCAATTCCAAGTTTAACATTTTGAGAAACTGTCAAATCGCTTTCTGAAGGGGCTGAAGCATTTACAGTCCCACCAGCCATGTGTGAGAGTGCCGATTTTTCCCCGTGTTCATCGGTACTTGTCATCATCCGTCTTTTCCATTTTAGCCCCCAATCTCTTAAAATTTGCTTTCCCCCTTTTCCTCTGGCCCTTGGATGGGAGACTGTTATACTAATCAGTAGATGAAAATTTTTCACTTGAAATAAACACCTACACGTCCGAGACCCACATTTAGAGCACAATTACTCCTTCTTGCTCCAGTCAGGCACGGACTCAGCTACTTGGAAAGGCAGAAAAAGAGAACAATATGGGAAATACTTCTTGGCTCCCAGAGAAGCTGCATGCAGGGTATGTATGGGCCCCTTGTTCCTTTGAGAAATATGAGATTGAAGAAGGACAACAGAGTTTCGCAATCTTAACAAGTCCTTTGGAGTTATGCGTAGGCTGGAATCTGTGAGCATTCTGCTAGTAACAAAAATCATGTCTCTGGCATTTAATTAATCTTTTCCCTGTGGTCAACTCCTGAGAACCTCTCCACCTTCTGGATGAAGACATGGAACCTCAGAGAGATTCAGTGATTTGCCTAAGGTCACCAAGCAAACAAATGGTAGAGCCCAACCTCCAACTGGAGCCAGATTGCTTTTCTTATCATGCCCCCTCAACTGCAGGCTGTTTCCAAGTGGCCAGGTGCAGAGTCTCAGGATCTTTCTGTCTTATCACTGACTTGTTGGGAATTTCATCAGAACCCTACCTTTTTCTACCTTCCCTGCTGGTAAACTGCACACCCATGGCCTCGGCAGCGCGTTCTGCCTGCCTTGGTCTGCTTGCCTTGGGCTTCCAGGGCTGCCAAGGCCACGTGGGGCTGGTTTGGCAAAAGCCTGGCCTCAGCGTTTGCTTTGGCTGTTTTCTTTTCCATTTCATTGTTTCCATAGGATGTCTGCCTTCCCGAAATAACGCCGGGGCATTCCAGGTAAGCGAAACATCCGACCAAAATCCCCGCCCCTGGCGGCCAATCCAAGCTGCCGAGGTCTGGCTGGCCATTGTTTTCCTCCTTCCTCTCATCAGTCAGGCTGGGAGGGTGGGAGTCCGGACAGGTTCACCGTGGAGCCTGCACAGGAGGGGAAGGGGTGCTGGCTGGGCTCCCTGGGGAGCAGCAGGCTTCCCCGTGGCCTCTGCCCTAGCATGAGAGGGCGGCAGGCCTGGCCTTCCCACTGCCCCGGGAATGAGGAGTTCATGCGGAATACATTTTCATGTACCAGCAGCACATAGGGTATGTCATCCACCTAGTGACAATCTCACTGGCCCTACTGGCTTTGGGACTCCTCATCTGCAGCAAGCAGCATGCAATGCCTCTTGGGGCCTTTTCCCAGGTCTTGTAACTAGTTGAGCTCGCCAGCCTTTGTGTGTTGTGGGTGGTGTTCTCCAGAGCCACCAGCCCGCTGAGAGCGCTCTGAATTCCACCTGGTGTTTATTTTTCCCTCCGCAGCTTTGTGAAAATTTCCTGTAATTTTCCTTGATCTGTGTGACAGTTCGTGTCCAGAAGAGCCATTGTCCTCAGGTTTGGCAACTTCACTGTGTCCTCTTTCTTTCATTTTAAAAGGAAAAAAAGGAGCCAACTCAAAAGAGATCTTAGCATTGATCCCCGTGAGAAGGGACTCAAAGTTACCCACATAGGAGTTGCTCTCCCTGCCTCTGATCCTGACTCGTGAAGCACCCTCTCTGATCCTATCAGCCAATGTTGAACGAATAAAATGAATGAACCCCATGGAAATTCAGTTTTAAAAACTGGTTTATTATGGAAGATTTCAAACACACACAGAAGCAAACAGAATAGTGGCATGAGCCTACCTCAATCCATCAGTACAGATCCAAAAGATCTAAAATCAGACTTTCCCGTTTTTAAGAAGCATCTCCAGTGAATTTGATGTATCTGGTGGAATCACAGTCTGGGAAATACCCACCCCCATTGATGAAGACTCATCCTTCTCCCGTCTTTGTTTAACTTCTTGGCCTCGCCTGCTGTTGCACCTCACCTTATGCTATGATCCAGCTGCCGAGAATTTAATCTGGGTCTTTGCGCCACCCATACTCCTTTACCTGGTCTTTGCTACTGTCTGGAACAGGGTCTATTGTGCCCCCTCACCCCCCATCTTCACTTCTTTGACTCCTATTCCTCTTTTGGGTCCTAGTTTAGTGTCACTTCCTCTTTGCCACCATCCTTAACCTTGATTTCAGGTCTCTCCTCCCTGCTATCCAGTGCCTCACTGTTACCTGTCATAACAACCGTCAAAATTACTTTGCTGTAATTCCTGGTCTTGCTCTGCTACAGGACCAAGCCTCCAGGGAGTGGGACTTCATCCACCTTCCTTCCTCCCACAGTCCCAGACCTTGCTCCATGCCTGGCCTGCAGCCAGGATTCAACAAATCATCACGGAAATGGAAACTGAATTCAGCTGAAAGTTTACTTCAATCATACCAACTAGGGACAATTTTGCTAGCAGAAAACACTGAAATTTTATTTGAGTACAATATGAAAATTTCAAGCCTTAGCATGTATAGTTAAAGCCCAGTCAAAATCTACTTCTGGATGTTTTCTATGATGTGAGTATGCTTCATGTTCATTATTTTTTTTCAGCACTTGCGGATAGACATTCAACATCATTATCAAACCATTAAGAAGGAAGAGATTTTTACCCACTTACTTAACTACTCTGTTTTATTGAGAAAAGATAGTCTTTCTCCATATTAAGGTTTGGGTCAAGGAATGCCAGCCAAGTTTTAAAAGCAGTCTTTTTTTCTTTGTTATTCACTCACAAGACAACACACAAGCTATTCTGCACTGTTCAATAGGGTAGCCACCAGCTATATGTGGCTTTTGAGCACTTGAAATGTGGCTATCCAAATGAAATGTGCTATAACGGTAAAAATGCACACTGGATTTTACAGACTTAGTATGAAAAAGTGTGAACTATCTCATTAAATTTATTTATATTAATTTCATGTGGAAATGATAATATTCTGTAACTATTTAGTTAAAAATAAAGTAAAATATTTAAGAATATTAAAATCAGTCTCATCTCTTTCTCCCTACTTTTTTAATGTGACTACCAGAGGTTTAGCACTACACACATGACTTGTATTATGTCTCTGCTGGACACTGTGATCTGTGTGGCTGCTGAAACTCCATTGCAGTTTCCTCATCTGTAAAGAAGGGGTAACAAAAAGTCTCATCTCTTCCCTTCAGGACCAGGATGAACGTAAATATGTTAGTATTTGTGAGGCACTTAGAAGAAAATCCAGTATAAAACAAGTACTTTTTAAACTTTTATGATTAAACGATGCTTGCTTCTTTTTAAACTTTTGTGATTAAATGATGCTTGCTTCTTTTTAAACTTTTGTGATTAAATGATGCTTACTTCATTTAGCTTCTGAACTCCTTGCATTAGCCCACGTTCCCCTCAAAACAGAACTTTTTTTTTTTTTAAAGAGAGAGTGAGAGAGGGGGAGAGAGAGAGAGAATTTTAATATTTATTTATTTTTTAATCATTGGCGGACACAACATCTTTGTTTTGTATGTGGTGCTGAGGATCGAACCCAGGCCGCACGCATGCCAGGCGAGCGCGCTACCGCTTGAGCCACATCCCCAGCCCTCAAAACAGAACTTGAAGCAAAGCTCAGGGTCAGTGTTTAATTATAGGGCATGAACCCTACAATAATAATCCCAGGGAAGCAGGACTGGGGCAGCGGGCCAGGCAAGGAAGGAGGGAAGTGACACAGGTGGTGTGTTATGGCCACAGCTTCCCTGGAAAACATGTGGCTCTCACTTGATGTGTGAACCATGCAGAGAGGCCAGGGCACTGAAGTGTGGAAGAGGTGTTGCAGGACAAAGGTGGGCATTTTGTCTGCCAGTTCCTTCCCATCGTGTTTCACACTGGGTAAAGATTGCCTCTGGTGGTGTTAAGTCCTTTTCACTTTCTGATTGTGTCACTGGACCTTTGTAGACAGCCACCCGGAAAGCCAGATGCCAAGGGTCCAGTTTTTGGACATGGGTTCTAGAGCTAGGGAGAGCCTTGATAAGGCAGGGGCCATGGAAGTCTTCATGAAATCTGATGCTCATCCATGGAATGTTACCAAGGATGTCAGGAGATAGCCGCCACAGGAAGGCTATACTATGAAGGTCATTGTACATGTTTGGGGCTGGTCCAGCTAGGAATCAGGGCAAGTGACCACAACCAGGGGCAGACAGGGCCAGGTGGAACTGAGAAGGGAATGGGTCAGCCTTTCCCTGCACCTCTTGCCTTGGAAATCCTGCCTCATTTGCCCACCAGACTTCTCCCCTCACAAGTCTTGCAAGCATCTCCACTTGAACATGTTCAAAACTAACAGTACTCTTGGTTTCCATCTCCAAATTTATCCTCTGATCCCATCTCTCCATGTCCCATCTTCTACTCCTCTGAAACATGAGTGGCAAGCTCTAGGGCTCCCTCTTCCTCAGCCCACATGCATCCCTGGGCAGATGTTGCTATTTCCACCTCCAAATCACATCTCAAAATCATCCACCTTTCCTCATCTCCACCAGAGGGCCAGTATCTCTCCCATGGCTATTACAATAGATTCCAAGTAGGTCTTCCTATTTCCTCTCTGTCCTTTTTTTTCTGATACTTTTTCCACACAGTAATCTTTCGCAGACTAAATCAAGTTTAGTCCCTTGCTGCTTTAAAACCTTGCAGTGGCTTTTAGAATAAAACCCAAAGTCCTTATCGTGATCTCCATACCAGGCTCTCCATATCTTGCTCCTTCCTATCCATCTCTCCGGCTCATCCTGAGACCCTCCACTCCCTGCTCTCCAGCCTCATTCTTCTTTAATCCATAAAACATGCTTATTGTCTAGGACAGAAATCCACAGGATATTGCCTGCTTCTGTTTTGTAAATAAAGTCTTATTGGAACACAATCACGGCAGGATTTATGCACCCTGGAGTCTAGTATTGATTACCTAGCCCTTTTTTTAGAAAGTCTGCTGACCTGTTTTGGGGCCTTTGACTTTGCCTCTGGCTCTTTGCCCAGCTTGCAGAGCAGCTGGTTTCTTGACTCACAGTTTGTTTCCTCCTCAAATAGAGCTTCCTTGACACCATAGTATAAAGGAAGCCTCTTCCCACCCCAACACACCCTTATTTCTTATCATATTACCCTGCTTCTCATCTTTCTAGAACTTTCTCGATGTAAAGTTACACCTTTATTTATTACTCTGTTTACTGTCATTTTTCCCCCTCACAACTCCAAGTTCCATGAGGATGAGAATCATGGCTATTTTTTTTTTTTCAGTAGTATATTCCCAGCACCTCTCAGTGCCTTCTTTAATAAACTACTGGAACTTCTGCACCCACTTAAGCCGTGACCCTTTTGCAGTAACTCCCACCCCTTGACCACGTTCTTGGTTTGAACACTGACCCAGCAGTTCTGCATCTGCTGAGGAGCTGGGGGTACATGATGCTTCCAGAGGAGAGTGGAGTGTGGGCCTGAGCCTGGGTTGGCTCTCCTAATAATACTCAGTCAACAGGGAGTTGTGGCCCCACCTCACTGTGTGTTTGATTTTTGTTTTTAACAGCTTTACAGTTCCTTCACTATCCCACACACCCCATAAAATAAAAAGTGAATACAGGGCAGTACATTCACCTTATCATTCAAATAGTCCTGGGGTTACTTTAGGGAGCATCAGATGATTAGGAAGCATTTGCAATTGCCTCCTCCGGCCACCAGGGGGCTATGCTCCCTGAAGGGTCCTGACTCCTCCCTAACTTCCCAGAACACTGGTTGGCCTGCTGGGAAAGCAAATGGGTAGCAAAGGGATCATCAGGAAAGAGGAAGAGCTCCTGGTGTCCCTCCTTGGAGACCAATCTGCACACAGGCAGAAAGGAACCCATAGACATGCAAACACATCAGACGGAGACACACAAAAGCAAATCAAGCACTCCTGCCTTCTCATGTACTCAGGCAGCCACCGTTGGAGGGGCAGAGCAGGAAGTGGCTTAGAGAGCTACCTGCTCTGCTTTACAGATGGGAAAATGAAGATCTAATGGAGGGAACTGTGTGCTTAAAAGTAGAACTGGCTGGCACTCAGGTCTCCCCATCCTTCCCTAATGTCCTAGGTTGTCCTAAGCTTCTTGGGTGTCCTTCTGGGCATTATCTAGATGGCTGGGCACAGGGTGGATTTAGAAAACTTGGAGGGAGTGCTGGACCTAACCTTAGATGGGTACACAATGGTTGCAAGACTAGATTTAGGTCCCATACTCTGCCCTGTGGCTTCACTGCCATAAATCAGGATGAGTCCCTGCATTTTTGGGAAATTCGCAGGATCCCTGACCATGCCTATCAAGTCCAGACACACAGCAGGTAGGTGGCATTGGTCAGTATAGGATTTTGATCATCCAACTTGACTGAGGAGAGGACAGAGACACCACATTATACATCCATGGGATATAACAGATTCCATAATAATTACAAATATGGTCATTGAAGGGATAATCATTGACCAATGAGCCTTTCCCATTCCCTCAATCCTGACCTCTCCTGACACTGATGCAGCTAGTGACCAAGGGCTTCATTTAGTAAAGGAAAGAGAAGAACCAGTGTTTACTTCCCACCGTACAACGCTCCATGTTTAGGGGCTGTCACAACGATGGCCACCTCTCCCATGGCTTCTGAAGAATCAGTGTTTGTTCTCTAACCTCTTCCATTCTGGGATACAGGTTTCGGTATTCCCTGCTCTTGTCTCATTATGTCCTTAGGAAAGGCATTCCACCTTCTCATTTGTAAATGTCCAGTGGAACAATGCTGTGGTTTCTGTGAAATTTTTACTTCCCTAGAAGGTATAAACAAATGTGCCTACGTAAAATGTTACTATTACCTGATGGACGCTGGCTGGCTGGCCCAGTGGTTTGAAGTGCAGCGATGGAGGTCAAGGTCATGGGTTTGGGTCCCCTGCATGTGGATTATTTCTCTCTCTTTCTTGGGCAGCTACAGGTGCAATAGGCCAAGCAGCCATCTGGGGACAGGGCAAGAGGGACCGTGAACATCCTTTAGCTCTTCTGGGTGAATAGTTTGAATAAATAGTCATGGTAGTGGGTCCTTAATATCCTCTATGAGATCAAAGGAAGTCCTTTGTCTTTGTGTGGGGCATTCTTTCAGAGTTCCTTGAGACCTCAGAGCATCCTGCTTTGCTTAGATCCAGTTGTTCACCTGTGCTCTGAGGAATTCTGGGAGGTCAACAGATACTCTGCTGGGGGAAAGGGGTTTCCATGGGTGAGGTCTCAGTAGAGAGATGATCCCCTTTTAGCTACTTGTGCATTGGGTTTTTATATATATATATATATAAGATTACATTTGAATTAAAATTTCTGAAGCTAAAAATCAGTTTGTAAAATGACACATTAGAGATAAAGTAATAATTCCCAGGCTGTATCCAAGGTGATCTATATGGGTCATCTTGTCTCATAACCCTCCTTACACCAATTTGAGTAGGTGAGGCTAACCGCGTATCATGGATGAGGAGACCAAGGCTCAGAGAAAGGTAGGAATCGGCTCCAAGAGCTAAGAAAGGAAAAATCCAGGTCTGAAACCTAGGTCTGCTGCCTTCCTCCAGCTGGGCACCTTGAAACCTGCAGAATGAACTAAAGAGTTGTACAAATAACAAAGGATTTTGAGCTGGAGATCAGGGTTTGAGTTGGGCGTCTAGCTTTTCCTAGAGTGATCACTGGATCACTGACTAGGCAGGTTAGGGCACCTGAGACCCATTTCCTCCGCCACTAAATGGGTCTGAAAATGATACCCACGAGAGGGTCACGTACTGTATCAAATCTTACCAGGGCTATTAGTGTGGCATTCAGGAGAGAGCTCAGACTGCCTCCTCAGTACCCCTCTGTTAGGCTGAGCTGGCATTGCAGCCAGAAGACTCCCTGACCCTTGATTGCATGGTTTTGGGGTGCTGAACTGCACCGGTGGAGTCTCCTTGGGGGGCCCCTGGAGTCCTTCTTTGTTCTCAGTCTGGGGCTATGGAGGCCCTAGGCTGAGGATCAAAGTGTGTGCTCTGCTCTCTCCAGGGCGCACAGCCCTTCACCCGACAGCCCTCTTTAATTAGTTCGGAGCCTTAGAGCAATACCTTTTTTGGGTTCTTATCAGTGCTTCCTGATAAAGTAATTAATGGGTTTCTCTTCTCCACTGAGCATCCTCCTACCCCAGAGGGCTGTGCTCAGAAAGAAGGTGCTAATTAGTTCCTGGGTGATTATCTGGTTAAAGCAACTGAGCCAAGTCTCTGCAAATCTTTATGGAGCCCTCATCATCCCCTGAGTGAGGCTCCAGATCTCTGTGTATTCCTTTTGCTTGATGCCAGCTCTGCTCACCCAGTTCATCCCCTTCCGCAGACACCCTCTCTCTTACCATCAGCACCTGCAGGTGGTGTTCTGAGACTGGGGGCTCTGCCTTGAGCTCTCTCTCTTTTTAAAATCATTTTAATTGGTGTGTAATATATAATAGTGGGCTTAATTGTTATATATTCTCACATGCACGTAACTAATTTGGTCAATTTTATTCCCAGTACTTCCCCTCCTTTCTCCTGGTCCCCTTCCTCTACTCTATTTGGTCTCCCTTCTAGTTTCATGAGATCACCCCCTTCCCACACCCCCATTTTTTCTCTAGCTTCCACATGAGAGAAAACATACGACCATTATGTACATAGATCATTTTTGCTTTGTTCCTTTATCCATTGACAGACACCTAGGCTGGTTCCATAATTTAGCTATGGTGAATTGTGCCACTATAAACATGAGTATGTGTGTATTGCTAAAATATGCTGACTTCAGTTCTTTAGGATAAATACCAAGGAATGGTATAGCAGGGTCATATGGAGGTTGCGTTCCTAGACTTTTGAGGAACCTCCATATTGATTTCCATAGTGGTCATGCTAATTTACAATCTCACTAACAGTGTACATGTGTTCCCTCTTCCCATATCCTTGCCAGCATGATTGTTATTTGTATTCTTGATGATTACTATTCTAACTGGAGTGAGATGAAATCCCAGTATAGT
The DNA here is from genome assembly GCF_964194105.1 of Spermophilus citellus. Lineage (NCBI taxonomy): Eukaryota > Metazoa > Chordata > Mammalia > Rodentia > Sciuridae > Spermophilus > Spermophilus citellus. Next base: position 92,705,432 of record NC_138193.1, read on the forward strand.
TTTGATCTACATTTTCCTAAGTGCTAAAGATGTTGAACATCTTTCATATATTGGTTGGCCATTTGTATTTCTTCTTTTGAGAAGTGTCTGATTAGTTCATTTGCCCATTTATGGGTTGGGACTTTATTTGGGGGGGAGGTGTTTTTTAAGTACTTTATATATCCTGGATAATAACCTTCTACAGGAAGAGTAAGAGACAAAGATTTGCTTCCAGGGCTGAGGCTATGGCTCAGCAGTGGCGCACTTGCCTGGAACGTGTGTAGCACTGGGTTCGATCCTCAGCACCACATATAAGTAAATAAAAAAAGAAAATAAAATAAAGGTCCATTGACAACTAAAAAAATATAAAAAAAAAGATTTACTTCCAATCTGTAGGTTCTCTCTTCACACTCCAATTTGTTTCCTTTGAAGTTCAGAAACTTTTTAATTATTGCCATCCTGTTTGTTAATTCCTGGTCTTTTTTTTTTCTGAGCTTTAAGGGTATCATTGAGAAAGGCGTTGTTATGTCTGGATGTTGGAGTGTTGATCCTACATTTTCTTCTAGGAGTTGCACAGTTTCTTATCTAATTTCTGGGTCTTTGATTTATTTTGAGTTGACTTTTGTGCAGGGTGAGAGATAGGGATCTAGTTTCATTCTTTTCTATATGGATAACCAATTTTTCCAGCACCATTTGTTAAAAATGCTGTCTTTTCTCCTGTGTAAGTTTTTTGGGCCTTTGTCAAGGATCTTGAGTCAATCATCCCGTGGCTCTCAGGAAGCTCCCGGAAGCACAAGCACCGCAGAGCAAGCCTGGCCCTTCCAAGTCTTCCTTGGAAAAGAGCAAGGGTGGAGGAGTGGTGTGGAGAGAACCTCAGTTGGGGCCAGAGAACTGGCTTTAGACTGAGTCCTGCCACCAATGGAGCTGTGTGACCTTGGATGAGTGATGCTTTCACTCTAAATTTTAATTTCTCTAGCTAAAATAAATTGGAGAGTTGGTCTACAGTCAGGGATGGCAAGTGGGTGGTTTGCCCAACTTTGATGACTTTCTCACATTTTTTCTCTGTGTTGAGAGCAATGGAATCACATCCAATCTCAGTGGCAAGCTGAAAAGGTTGACGATGATGACTGTCAGGGTTGATATAGATGCAATGTGTCCGACCAGCAGCCCTGTTGGTATTTGGGCAAGAGAATTCCTACTGTTTTTAACTGTGCTATGCTTTTTATGATGCTCAGGGTCTTTAGACAACATTCACTGAACAGCAGGCAAATAGAGTAGTACCCCCTTATCTGTGGGGGATGTGATCCAAGACCCCAATTGATACTTGAAACTGAAAACAGTATTAAACCCTACGATAGCATGTGTTTTCTTATATGTACACACCTATGATAAAGTTTAGATTTATAAACAGGTGCAGTGAAAGATTAACAACAATCATTATAAATAAAAAGAATTATAGTAATATACTGTGATGAAATCACCAGTATTACTGCTCTTGTGCTTTGGGTCCATTATTAAGCAAAATAAGGGTTAACTGAACAAAAGCACTGTGATATTGCAGCAGTAGATCTGACTACTAAGTCACTAATTGGTGGATAGCATATACAGGGTGGGTTGCTGGACAAAGGAATGATTCTTTTATTGGGGGATAAGTCAGAGAAGACAGCATAAGATTTTATCATACTACTCAGGATGGTGTATAATGTAAAACTTGTGAATTGTTTATTTCTGAAATTTTCACATAATATTTTCAGAGCGTGGTTAACCTTGGGTAACTGAAACCTCAGAAAGCAAAATTACAGATAAGAGGGGTCTACAGTGCACATTTCTAAATATCCTACGGGAGGTGCTGTGCCACCTCTGGTTGAGAACCACAGGTAGGCAGATGGTAGTAAAAGTCAGGATTTTTTGGGCTGCAAGTGACAAAGATTATATTTAGTTTCATTAAAATGTAATATATTTATTTATGTCATGGAGAAGCCATGGAGAAACTTGGCTGCCTTCCTCCATCCAAGAAAGACAACATGTCTCCCCTTCAGCGGAATCCATGGCAGAGCTGATTTTTCTACATGCTCTGCCTCTCTAAACTCTTTTTCTTTCAGGAGAAATAACAAGAAAGAGGAACATCAGTGCCTTTCTAAAGGCCTCTGGAAGTGTGTGGGACCCAGAAAGTCCTCTTCCTTACTCCTGACAGCTAGACTATTAGCAGGGATTTATGTACAATCAATTGTGGGTGCCTGTGTGGGACTTAGAACCTAAAGGGACCATACAAGGCGTGCATCAGGAATTGTTTCATGACAGCAGTGTTGAAGTTGACAGATTGGAGGGATGAGTGGTAAGGGCCTAGGGTGAAAGGGTGGTACCCAGCAGTGGTGGGTCTAATGGCAGTGGTGGCTGGTGCAGTATCTCATACCTACTTCCTGTGATGGAGACTTAAACGGCTATTGCCAGCCCCAGTTTCTGGCATGTACCTTGTTGATCATCCTTCCTGTTGACCCTGTGAGTGACCCAGTACCTTTCTAATATATTATTTTCCTGATTAAGTGAACCAGTTTATTTTCTGTTACTTGCAACAAAAACCCTCACCAACCCAGCTGGAGCTGGGTGTTGGGGAAGGATGGAAACCCAGACAGCAAGTAGAGTGCTCTGAAGTCTCAGGGGCTTGTGAGAGGCAGATGGTATTGGAAACTAGCAGGGCCTAAAGACCACCAAGGAAATTTTCCTTACTAGTGACTCTGTTGGAGATGGAATTCCTTCCCACAGGATCCATCTCTCATATATTTAAGGCTTGTTTTTTTTTTTTTTTTTTTAAGAGAGAGAGAGAGAGAGAGAGAAGAGAATTTTATTTTTAATATTTATTTTTTAGTTCTCGGCGGACACAACATCTTTGTTGGTATGTGGTGCTGAGGATCGAACCCGGCCGCACGCATGCCAGGCGAGCGCGCTACCAGTTGAGCCACATCCCCAGTCCAAGGCTTGTTTTTTTTTTTTTGAGGCAAGTTGCTGGCATCCTTTCTATGATCTGCCTCTTTCCTAAGATTCCCTCCCAACAGCAGATAGGATGAGTCCACACTGCACTCACCACCCATGAAGCCCTTTTTTTTTTACTCCACAGGATTAAATGGGCAGACTGCGCACGTGACATTGCCAATTGTAGAAAACAATTTAAAGCAAGTGCTTGAACTTAAAAAACAACCACACAGGTGTCTGGGTCTTTCCCTCCTCCTCAAGCAATAGTCAAAGAAGGGCTGGGGTTGTGGCTGTGGAATCTGTGGGTGGGGAGAGTCCTCCCGCCAGGGAGTGGATTGTAATACCCTCCCCCTTTCCCTCCAGCAGGAAATGGCAAAAGTAAAAACCCTCCATGGGGGCCAGAGTCTAAAAGAAACGCTTGTAGGATCCATAAGGGCTGCAAAAAAGAAGAGATGGGGATGTGAAATTGGTTGTTTTTCCTTTAGGATCCGGGACCACCGTTATTTCTCCTGATCTGCTGAATAAGTGATCTGATTCTATAGGGAATATCTGAACCAGGCCAGAAAGTCGGGGAAAGCGAAGCCTCACCCTAGACAGAGCCCAAGTTAATATTTTTTCCTTAAAACCAAAGAGAGAGACAGCCCATTGGCCGGGTCGCTGAAGAGCGCCACCTCAAGAGTGGCAGGTCTGGGCTGGGGATGTGGCTCAAGCGGTAGCGTGCTCGCCTGGCATGCCTGCGGCCTGGGTTCGATCCTCAGCACCACATACCAACAAAGATGTTGTGTCCGCCGAGAACTAGAAATAAATATTGAAAATTCTCTCTCTCTCTCTCTCTCTCTCTCTCTCTCTCTCTCTCTCTCTCTCTCTCCTCTCTCACTCTCTCTTAAAAAAAAAAAAAAAAAAGAGTGGCAGGTCCACGCATGTGCACCCGCACTCTCACGTGGACACGTGCTTACACAGACACCCACTAGCTCCGAGCACCTGTCCTACGTCCACAGTGATTCCCAGTCACCTCTGACCCATCTTTCCAGAAATAAGACTTCTCTAGTCATTGCTCCGAGTCTAGGGTTCCACATCCTCAAGACCTTGGAAAGAAGGAGCATGAGCGCCTGCCATAAACCAGCATTCTTAAACTCCACCCACTCGTAAACCCTGGGCGGGTTTTAATTAAACAAAATTACAAACTCAAGAGCTATTGACTGCCTCACAAGTCTGGGAAAACACAGCCCTGTCAGTGCTCCCTTTATTGTCACCTTTAGTGACAATAACTAATAATTCAAATATTAATTCTAATAGCAAATAGGAAACATTTACACTATGCTTATTGCTGTTCTATATACTTTTTAATATAGTAACTTTTTAATCCTCTTAACAGTCTTATGAAACAAGTCATCATCCCATTGCAGGAATGGGAAAACTGAATCACAAAGGAGTGGAGAGGTGCTCAAGGTCACATGGTTAGTGCTAAGCAGAGTCTGGCTTCAAAGGTTGGGCTGTTACCATGGGCAGGATACTTCACTCAGGGCACTGAGAGGTTTATAGCACCCCCACCCCTGCCCCACATATGTATTTCAAAATAAGACCAGGACTGAATCATAAATGAACATAAGAAAGTACTACAGGATTCTGGTCATTTTCCTGATGACTACATTAAGGCTTAAAGGAAAAAACAACAACAACAACAATGTTTTCAAACATAGTTTCTCTAGTTTCACCCCTGCTGGGCTGGTGTCCAAAGCACAGGTTGCTCAGCTTAGAGATCCAAGTATTGCTTTCTCCTCCCTCTACCTGAAAGTTCAAGGTCAGTGGAACCTGGGGTTTGTTGCTGCTCTTTGGGAGGCATGAAAGGTATTTCTTGGCTGGAAATGGGAGTGACTCTGGCCACAAATAGTAGGAGGACACCTGCAAAGTATGGGCCTGTGATCTTTCTTTAGCCCTATAAGACAACCTGGTGTCAACTGAAGAGTCTCTTGGGAAATGAAGGAGGCTGTCCTATACCTGTGTGTAGGTGTGTATGCGTGCGTGCAAGTACATATTGTTGGAGGTGAGGGCCCCTTCCTGGTTTCCTTGGCACACTGACTTTTCTAGTCACTGAGACCATTCCTGGCCTCCCTTTCACTCTTGGGACTTAGGCTCAAAGTGTTTCACCTAGGGTCCAGCGTCAAGCTAAATGCATCCTGGGATAGTTGGGGTGCTGTGTCTGTATCCCTCCACCAGGTTGGTTCAAGGGCTATCAGGAGGTGAAGAGCCAGGGCAAACCTCAAGGTTGTGACACTTTCAGGAAGCAAGTGGATCCCGCAGATGAGCAGGCCAACTTAGCTTTGCTCTAGAGGATTCAGAGGCTCACTGGTCTCATCTATATAGCGAGAGTGGCACCTTCTTTGTCAGAGGCAGGGGTCATTGTGGCCCTATGTGGTCCCATCTCAGCTCAGAACCTTAGTTATGAAGTTGTGAGACAGTGCTTCTTCACGGCTGAGAGGTGCTAATTGGTTCACATGCTGTTTCCCAAGATGTGATCTGGGAAGGGCCAGCTCCTCCACGCAGTGCATTCCTGAGGCTTCCCCAGGCTGCCCCGGGATCCTGGGGCAGGATACTGGTGAAGGGAAATGAAGAAAAGTGGTGGAAAGTGTGAGCAAGAACTGGAAATTGTAAATGCATCTGCCCAAAATTACTTGAGCTGAGGACAGCAGACAATGTTGGTGAATGACTGTACTAGGGATTTTTCTTCCCACCCATTTTTGCACAAGTGTATTTGTGCCGATCAGATTTAGAACAAGTACTTGTGCTTCCATATTCCCAGGATGAAGATACAGTTACTGCCAACCAGGATCCTCCCGAGTCTCCAAATACTTATGACCAGTAGCATTGGCCTTCCTGTGTGCTCTAAGCCTTCTTCCTCAAGAGGGACCAACAAGGGGTTAAAAGGAAGGCTCGTAAAAAAAAAGGGTATGTGGTGGGGGTTGGGGGGGCTTGCCTAGTGAATAGGGTGTGAGGCACATTTTACCTGGCAGGCTGGAACCTTCCCAAGAATAAGCAGTCTGCCTGTGCACTGACCAGGCCTGCTCTCCGGGAGAAGAGGACTGAGGTGCACACATGTCTATTAATAGCCTCCATGTATATCACAGGACCCTTTTCCATTGGGGTTTGGGTTTTGGTTCTCATGAGTTATTTTCTATCCTCTGGCCTCCCCCTCTGCAGTGGGTCATCTGGGGAAGCTGAGCAAGGGGCCTGACTGGTGGCATGTGAGCCCTGGTAGAGGAGAGATGGGCCACAGGGAGGGTGGGTTCTTCCACAGAAGCCTCCATCTTTTGCTATGTGGGGCCTCACGGGTTAGGGCCGCAGAGAGCTGGGGTTGATTGGAACACACTAGGCATCTAGGGAACATCTAAGTGGGACATGGGGGAGGCGCTTCGAGCGCTTCAAGACCTGGGGCTCATCCCAAGGGAAGGGACAAATGTGTTCACTCTGTGCATGAGGAAGGCTCTCTCAGAAACTATAGCCCAGAACTACTCAAATCGACGGCTAAGGCTATAAATGCGGCTCTGCTCTGCCTACTGTTTTAACCTTCTTCTCGCTGGGACCCCAGGTTGGCCATCTTGACAAGAGACTCCATTCCGCTGGTTCACTCACAGCATTGCACCTGAATGCCTGAACAACTCGGGTCAATTTTGTTAAGAAAGAGACAGCATCCTGTGGCTTAATAGCTGGCGTCATTGGATGGAAGTGGTGATATTCATCAAGCCTGTTCCTTATTCCCTGTCAGGGATAATGGCAAAGAAACACATTTATCAAGTGTTTTCTTGCTCTGGAATAAAGAAGAATGCAGCTGGCTGCAGGACATCCAGGGGATAAGTCCTTTGGGAGTTAGGAAAGGGGCATGGCATCTGGGAGAAAAGTCAGTCCCAGACCTGCAAATTTGGAAGTGATTGACACCCTATGAGTTGAAGCTGGACGTGGTGACAGTGGGTGAGATCTTTGAGAAACTAAGCATTAGCAGAGAGAAATGTGATCAAGGGTTAAATCCTGGAGCATGACGCTCGGGTATATCATATTGAGGAATGAAGGAAAGAGGGAAATCATGTGTTAAGTCAAGTTGGTATCTCTGAAGCTAGCCCAGAGCCTAGAATATGCTCAATGTTAATAGTAGGAAGAAAGGAAATGAGGGAGACAGGAAGGGAGGGGACAAAGCCATTAGAATAGGAAGGAAAGGAGTATCAACAATCCACGCTGGTCATTCACTTTAAATATGTCACCACACTTAATTGTCCCCACAACTCAGTAAAATGGAGACAATTACTTTCATGTTGCAGATGAGGGCCCAGCAGTTAAGAGACAGGTGCCCAGCGGTACACAGATGGTAAGTGGTAGATATCAGATTTGATCCCAGCCAGTCGAACCCCCTTATTCCTTATAGGAGAAAAAAACAGGTCATCTCTTAGAGTGAAAGGGTAGAGAGAATTGGTAGCTTCAAGGGAAAGGGAAGGCCAGTCAAAGTTTGACCTCTGAGTTTCTTTTAAAAAAGTGGATGGAACCTCAAGAAAGGAAGTAATAAAGGTTTTGGGTGGAGGGGGAGCAGAGGGTGGCATTTAAGAGGATGGATTGCTCAGTCCTCCTGTATGGCATCTCTAATTTAATCCTACATTTAAAATATTTATTCAGTGCCTACCCTTTGGCAAGGAAAGGCAGGGAATGGCATTTCAGGCAGGGGAGTCATGTGGAAAAAGATCTGCAGTCCTAAAATGCTTGAACCGTGTATCATGCATTTTAAGATCGTGCTTGGCAGGGAGCAGCAGTAAACTCTAAGCGCGTGGCTTCAGCAAGTAAGGGGTTCATCTTTCTCATATAATGGGAGGGATGGTGTGGCAGTTTGAAGAGGCCACTGAGGCCCCAACTTCCTGTCTCCTCTTGCTCTGCCATCCTTAAATCAAGGCACCTGTCCTCTTCATTGTGAGATGGGCTACTGCACCTCCGATATTGTGTCCCTGAGAAGGGGGAAATGATGGGCAAAGCTTTGCTCATTTATTTTGATGGTAAATCTTTCTTCAGGGCTTTTGCTTAACTTGAACCATACAGAATGGTATCTCTTGGCAAGAGAAGGCAAGAATTTGAGTATTTTCTCTCTTTACTCTCTGTAGTAGAAGGCAAGAGAGAAGAGGATTGGGAAGGGTTTTGATCAAGCTAAAGTATGGAATCTGCCATACTGTGTTGAATCTGGTCTGTTAGTCTGAAGGCATGAGAAGTTACTGGAGATGTGGCAGTGTAGGGGAACTGAACTTGAGAGCCCCTAGGCTCCAGATTGGCTCAAACTGATTCTAAGGGACCAGGTGACGGTGACTATGGGAAACTGTCAGTTCTTTCACTGTAGCCCTGGGTTTGGCTATTGGCAAACAGGATGAGTCTTTCTCTCCAGAAGGGTATATTCTTAAGTCTCAGGAGAGTTTTACGGGTAAACATGTTTTCTTGCTTTCTTATCATATCCTTTCTTTCATCCATCCATCCACCCCATCTTCCATCTATCCATCCACCTATTCATCCGTCCTTCCACTCACTCATTAAGCATCTATAATCTATGTTCCAGATAGACTAACTTTTTTTTCCCCTTTCTCTTTCTTTCCCTAGACTGGCCCAAGACCTTTTCCAAACGTGGGAGCCTAAGGATGAAGAGTTATCTAAAACAGTTGCTATTTCAGTCCAGAACTTGAAGTTAAAAATGTTCGAATGGAAAAAAAAAAAAGTTTAAAAATATAGATGTGTATTTTTCTAAAACCCCATTAAGCTGTCAAGGGCCCTCACTGTGTGTTTCCTTTCCCATCGTTGCTAATCGGCAAGGTATGTGTGTGCCCTAAACAGAAGGGTAGCCAGCTTCCTTCCTGCTCCTGCTCCTGCTCCTCTTTTTCTCCAACCTGACCGCTTCTGCTGCTGCTGGTGTTTGAGCTGTTCCCCGGCCTTGAGGTCTCAGGAGCTGGGCCTCCACTACCTGGGGATACTGCTAGATGGAACAGCAGCCCAGCTCCTCCACAAAGGCTAGGATGCCCACAGCACTCTGCAGTGGTACATTCAGACTGCCTGGGCCCCACTTATTGGATGTATAACTTAGAGTGCTTGATTTCTCTGGTGTAGAATGGGAATTGGCAACATTCCCTGCCTCTCTGTGTTGCTGTGAGATGAAATGAACAGAATTTGTACAACATTGGAGCAGCACCAGAATTCATGTTGGTCGTTATTATTGCCATTATTATTGCTACTGGAATAGGCACTGCTATTGTCTCGCTGCTGTCCATTCTTTAGAAAGTCTTAGCATGGAAAAAGTAGAAGATGGATGTTGGGATCTCCTTATCCAAACACCTAATTTTAAAATAAAAGAGACATTCCTGAAGCTGCCCAGTTAGGTAGTATGGCAGAGCCACACATGGCTCCAACACCCTGGCCACGGGAACACTGCTTGGGGCACCCCTTGTTCTCCTTTCTTATCCCACTGAATGCCTGCAACAAGGTATTTAATATTTACATTGCTTATAATGCTGTCCCACCATGTGACTTATTCTGCCTTGCTGATGTCCAGAGGACAGATAATGCACACATAACTTGCTCTGTCCCTTGCCCATCACAGCAGCCAAAACAGATAGAGGCCTGGAGAAGAGCTACAAGAGACATCCCCATGGTGAGGATGACATGGGGCAGTTAGAGGCATGGGATTGTGTTCTTGACTTAGATTCAAGGCAATGTCATGGGATCCTTGTTCTTCAACTTTGCTTTTAGCTAATGTGACATTGTTTGAAAGTAAGCATTTACAAAAGGAGATTTGGGGATAAGTTAGAATACAGAGAGCACTTTTTAGCCCTGGAGTCACATGATTCTGATATTTATACAGAAAACACAGTATCATTTCCACCCATTAGGTAAGAAGCAGGGGAATCCAGGTTCCAGGGATGCTCTGGGTATTCTTGCATACCAAGCTAGGGGGATTTAAGAGGAACTCTTCAAGAAGGAGGTGCAGACATTCCCCAAACATTTCAGTAGCCCATTGGCCTTACTTCTGGTATCTTCACCACATCAGCTGTTTAGAAACCACGTTGACTAACTGTTAGGTGCCTGGTGGGCTGTGTGTGCTAGGAAGGACTCCAAAATGGGTGCATCAAGAGCCTAGCTTTTAAAAAGCTTTCAATTTAGTTGGGGAGATAAGCTGTTAGCAGCTTTAATGACAGTTCAGGACATCCCAACATAGCACAGGGCGAGGACCAAATAAATTATAGCCCCAGGCTGCTGTGACAAGGCCCTTGTACAGAGAGTCAGGAGGAGAGACCTCTGCTTCTAGGAATCCCAGCATCGTGCTCTGTGACCTGGGTCATCCTTGACCTTTCTAAACCTTGATGTTCAAATCTGTAGAGGGATGTTCACTTTTCTGGGCTCCTACAATCCTCAGTCTGTAAATAAGGGATGCTCATCCCACAGACTTGCTTCAGGTCTCTTGTTCTGTGTCTCTGAACAACAGCCTCTCAAGTTCAGGCCTGGAACTAGGCAGGAGGCATCAAGCATGGCCATTCATGTTGCCTCCCTCTTCCCATATCTAATGCATTCACACTGGGGGCAGAGAAGAGAAAGGAATGCTGGGAACGGACAAGGGATGCTTGAGACAGGGCTGTCTGCTGGGCGAGAGCACAGCTTAAGTCCCTTGTTCACTCTGTAAGATGCACAGAGACTGAAAACAAAAGCACTTTTATTTTGGGGAAAGCATCTTCTGAACTTGAAAACCTCTAATACCTTTCCTCATTAATTTTATATGAAACAAGTGTTCAGACAAATTCTAGCACTTTCCTATGGGTCATTCACTTAAGGAGAGCTTGGGTACAGCAGTGGTGTTGATTTTTGGCACTGCCTCCCTGGGCACTGATCTTCTGAAATGCCTGAACCACACCCTCACCAATATCCACATGCTTACGACCCCACAAAACCAACCTATCTTCTGCACATGGGCATTTACTAGCCCACTTGTTAGGAAGTCTGGAAGCAGATGGTGGTCATGATTATTTAGTGGCCCAGGGATTTCGGTGGGGCCTGGGCTCTTCCTGTCCTTCCTGTTTGCCCTCCTCATGATGACAATATGGTGGTCACAGTTGCAAGCAGCAAATCCTTACATGAGAGATCAAGAGCAAAAGTGGGAAGGAATCTAAGCTCATTTCTCTTCACATCTCTCATTGGTCAATGAAGGTCTTTCCCAAGCAAGATTCCTTTATGTTTCATTGGCCAGAACTCAGATGCCAACTGCAGATCAATCATTGGCAAAAAGCAATTGCTTTGTTAACATAGAACTCTCAAACCCAATGGAGGTATTATCATTCTGGAGTGGGTGTGAAAATTGGTTCTTAGAGGGCCAGAATATCTTACTCTTTTAATATAAAATGTAGATATACACATCATATCTGCAGTATTATGTTTTCACGGGAGGAGACAATGTAAAAAGGATGTATGAAAGGCTCCTTAAGGGGAAGGACTGGCTTAGACCATTCATGATTCATTGCTGGCTCCTCAGTACATTTCTTTTGACCAGGAAGTCTGGGGAATGATGGTTAAATAGTCACCAACAATGTCTGCCATATCCTCCCTAGAAAGAAACACACTCTTTTGGTGAAACTCAGTGGTATATGTGTAGGTAAGAGACTTCAAGAACATGCTCTGTTAAAAGGTGGAATCACTGACCTGCTATCAAAGATGAGCTGGGCTGGCGAACAGCATGGTTGAATTGAGCTTGAACATTGAGGGCAGGAGCTGAATTCCTGGGCATACAAATGGAAATTAACAAGGGACCTGGGAGAAATAACAGAGACATTTAAGGGAAGTTTTTATGAAGTTTGGCTGTGTGGTGAATGACTGTGTTAAATGACTCACAATATATATTTTTTCCCTTTCTGTGTGAGGATCCAGCAAGCTGCCATCTGTGGTTCTAGGTTGTTACACTTCTCGGGAGAGTCCAGACCTTTGTGCTCAGAGGAAAAGTTGAGGGACCAATTTTCCTGAGCAGATGGCCAATTCCTCCCAATGCAAGGAATTCAGGGTCAAAAAGGAGTGGCTTGCTTTGGACCACTCCCAGGTTCATCTCAATGCCCCCTCCTTTTCCTCTGATGGAAGAACCACTGTCCTTCTAATTCCTATCTTGACTTTGAGTCAACTGATATTCTCACCTCAGGAGAAGCTCTGGTTTTGCTAAGTATTCTTTGTTGGTGGAGGTGAGCTGAGGAGGGGGAACCAGTGCCCTGGAGTCGCTGTGGAGCTTCCCACAGTTCTGCAGCCACCACCATGTTCACACTCTCCATGTTGGTTACCCCAGAGACTTGTCACTAGACCCAAAGGGTTGCCTAGATGTTGCTTTGATGGCCTCTCTGGGATCTAGGAGATAGGGACAGGGCCATCGTCACACACATTGTAGGAACCTCATTTCTGAAGGAGGACAATGAGATGAAAATTCCAGTAACCTGGAAAATAAGTTGGTGCCCCTCATTAGGTAGGACCTTCAGTCTCCTCTCCCTTTGACTGGATCTCTGTAGCCCACACTAATAACTCTTCCTCTACCTTCACTAAAAACCCAAGTAGGCATCTCCTGGGAATGGGTATATAGGTGACGCTTACTCCTTCTTTATGCCTTTCTGTAGACCAGTGGTTCCCAGACCTGGTTGTACTTTTAAATCACTTGGGGAGCTATTAAGTCAACATGGCTGTCCAGCACAGATCAATTCAATCAGAATCACTGGGGGTGGGGGCCCAGTGACTGCTTAAAACTCCCAGGTGACTGTGATATGCCACCAACACTGAGAAGCTGTGTGTGGTGTGGGTGTGTGTCCACGCATGTATGTGGTTTTTTTATAGTGAGTACACACTTTATTTTAAAATCTTCAAAGAAAATAAAGCAATTCTCATTGTGGATAAAAAATAACCCTATCTCTGCTCAATTCTTTTAAAAAGGAGTTAGTTCTTTTACTTATTTTTTAAAAAATATTTTTAAAATTTTCATTTAAAAATGATTACATGTCATGAGAAAGTTCATATTTTCAGTGCTGAGCATAATGGAAAATCAAGAAAGAAATTAAAACAAAGTGAGTCAAATTATGATTTTAAATATAATTTATATTTCTTTCATTTAAACAAGGTAACGGTATTTTCCATGGCATCTTTACAAGGAGAAAAATATGGAAAAGAAATTTGAAATGAGCAAGAGGTCAACTGAACATATATAGTTTCTGGTGAGCACCAACAAATATCCTGGCCATGTGCTGATCTTTAAAAAGGTTCTTTATTTCTCTACTGACCCAGATGATAGTTGTTTCTGGTGGAAGCTGAGATTTCATAACTGCATGTTTAGTACCAGATGTGGTTGTAAAAGTAGTAGGTGCTCAGACTGAGGTCACTCAGAGAAGAAAATAGAAGCATAATTGGTGAAGGAGCACAATTACAAACAGACCTCCATGGCAGCATGCTCCTGCGTCTTCTGTCCTGGTCACAGGAGCTGTTGCTGAGGTAAGTTGGAAGAGTTAACCCAGGGTTAGTTAACACAGGGTTTTCTCCCTAGTGACTAAGAGCAGGCATAGAAATAGGCTTCTTGTGTTAGATACTCACAAGTCCCAGAGGCTGAGGCAGAGAGGCCACAAAGCTATAACCCCTGGCAAAGCTGGCAATGTCCTAGGTCTATGGGACTCTCAGAGGAGTAGATGCATGATCTCCAATGAAGCTTTCCAACACGATTAACCTTTGTCCAGATCCATGATAGCTATGTGTTGGTGACCAAGGTGACAGTCATATCCGCTGCTTATTTTCCAAACTGTGCCTTTTAATGTTATCACAAGCAGCTGTATTAATAAAGAACTTCAATTTCTTTTTTAAAAAGAGTGAAAATTAATAATTTTTAAGCCCCTATGTGATCCCAGTGTTTCCTATATTATGTGCAAAGTGACCTGTTTGTGTGCTGAAATCCTTTTATGTGCAAAGTAGCTGAACTGCTTATTTCCTGAAATTGGTGCCTGTTGAGTACCTGGCAACCAGCCAATAAGATTACTAGATCACCAGCCTTAGCTGCTGCAGTCACAGCACTGAATGTCAAAATGAGATTATAGTCAGAGTCAAAGGACCCTGCACAAGTATTTGGGATTTGACCTAACCCAGGGTCCTCATCTTACAAAAATAGAGGCCCAGGACACTTAGCAACACAAGGGAGTGTGAAACTGTCACAGTTCTACTTTTTGCAAAAATTGGATTAATTAGCTTAGCTATTAAGATGATGTTCTCCAGCGTGGGCCTTTTTGAGAGGGAGGAAATGGAGACACCCCAATACTGCTCTCCCAAACAACCTAAAGAGATTCCCAGGGGCATCCAGGAACCCAGTATGATCAAGTGCATCTGCATGGTTGAGCCACCTCCCTGGAGAAAATCATGCTCTTTTTTCTTGGGACCCCGTCCTGTGACACAAATCCAGTCCAGAGACCTTGGTGCTCCGTTAGAAGAAACTGAGCAGCATTTTGAATCCAGCCTTTTGAAAGAGAAGTTAATGTCTTTGTTGGAGGTGCCCAGTGAAGTCCAAGCTCCCTCCCCTCTGCCCCTCCCACAGTCCCCTACTCCCTCAACTGAGGCCCCTTTCTGCTCAGCAGCTGTGACTTTTTGCCTGGTTTCTGTTTCTACTCCCCTGAGATCCTTACTCTATGCCCGCATCTTTCCCCTTGCCCCAGACAGCCCACGAAACCTGGTGCACACAGGCCTCTGCATCCCCACAGGCTCCACTTCAAAGCCCCCCTTGCCATCCTGGTGCACCACAGGGTGGGAGGTCAGGTTTAGTTCTTTCTAGCTGGGTAACTGCAAGCAAGGGTGCATTTCTTTTCCTTTCTCTTTTTAGGTACTGGGGATTGAACTCAGGGCCTTGCATATGCTTGGCAAGTGCTCTACCACTGAGCTACATTCCCAGTTCCCTCTCTAAAAATTGCCCAGGCTGACATTGAACATGGGATCCTCTTGCCTCAACCTTCTGAGTAGCTAGGATTACAGGCATGCACCCCCACACTGGCTCCATTTCTTTTTTTAAACCAATTTCTTTGTGATTAAATTGACATTTATAAAAAATGCTTCCATTTTAACATTAGGTTCAATGAATTTTGACAAATGTACATACATCTATGCAAACACCACCCCAACAAGAATTAGAGAATTTCTATTACCCTAAAAAATCCCTTCCCCACCATCCCAGGAAATCACTGATCTGCTTTTATTATTAATTAGTTTTCCCTGTTCTAGAATTCCATATAACTGGAATCATATTGTACATTCTCTTCCGTGTCTTTTTTTTTTCTCACAAGTTTTTGAGATTCCTGGATATTGTTACATGTGTCAGTAGTTTGTCTTCATTGCTGAACATTGTAGTGAATGTGCTACATTGTAATCTATTCATCTGTTGATGGACAATTTTTCCTAGTTTGGAGCTATTATAAGTAAGCTATTATAAGTAAGGCTGTGATAAATTTACATGTACCTGTCTTTATGTAGACACAGGTTTCTATTTCTCTTGGGTGAATTTCTGGGAATTTCTGAGTCATCTGATAAAAGGGTGTTTGTTTTTAAAAACCTGCCAACATCTTCCAAAGGTATCAGAACATTTCACACTCCACCATCCATTCAGGAGAGCTCTAGCTCGACATCTTTGCTGACATTGGTATTGTCAGTCTTTTTAATTGTAGCCATTGTAGTGGGATGTAGTGGTGTCTCATTGTGGTTCTGAATTCCCATAATGACTACTGGTGTTGAAACGCTTTCCCTGTGCTTATTTGGGCATTGGTGAATCAAGAGTGTTATTTTTACCTTCTTTGAATCCCTTCTTGTTTGCAATGGGGATTAATCTTCCTCACCCTCTTTAGAAAGTTGATAGTATCTACCATGGAAATATTCTTGAAACTCTGAATATTGACATAAATAATGTTATGAGATTCTCTTTCTCTGAAATGAGGAGCTCCTTCTATTAGACAATGGGACCTTGGAGTACTCACAGTTTTTCTCAGATGTCACTTTGTCATCCTCACCAATTTGAGAAAAGTTCTTGGTTCTCTCTTACCTATTTTATGAACTCTAAGATCCTCATTCTGTGTAAAGCCCACCAGTAGCATCTGTTGCCCTCCCAACTTGGCCAAGCCTCACTGTTAAACTTTGTCCACTTATGGGTCTTTTTGGCTCTGTATTAGAATTTGTGCACTTAAGTTCCTAACATGTAAGACTTCTGAGGACAAGGCCTGAATCTTATTTATCCTTGTGCCTCTACAGTACCTAGCTAATTCTTTAAATGCAGATGCTCACTAGTTGCAAGTTGCAAGTTTAAGGAACTGACATGCCCTTGCATCTCTCCATCATTGGCCACCTGGATCTATCCCATGGGTACGCATGCTGGGCCTCCCTTTAAATAGAAGCTCTTGTTAACAATACTTGCTGAGTCAACTTTTCTCTAAGGCGTCCTTACTGATTTATTCAGCCTTCAAGTTCTTCAACTCTCCACAATCACCTTTAGGTCAACAGGGAAGAAATGTCATCGGTATCCTAAAGGAGTATTTTCAGAACATTGTAGGTTGTCCTCGGAGGGATGACAGAAAACAGAGCTTGGCGTGGGAATATGAGTGCTCTGGCAGGCAGGGGTGAGAGCAAGACTCATGCCCAGGGGATCAGCGTGGAGGAGGGGCCCGGACTGGAGACTTCAGCGAGTTAGGGTGTTGCCTTCCTGGGACCAGGAAGTCAAGGGATAAGGCTCAGAATAGGGTCCACAACTAGAGATGGAGCTCTAGGATGGAGAAGCTTCTAGGGAAGATAGGAGGCTGACCATGGCCAGAATCGAGCTGGATATTGTGAGGGTGGGAGGTCATGGAGATCCATCCCTCGCAAATGAGCAAAAAGGCACTGTCTGGTGCCTTCCAGAACAAGAACTTGGTTCTCACAGGAGGAGGGCTAGTCTGGGAATAAGAGTTACAGTTTGTCAAGCAAGTCAAAAGACTCCACAAATAAAGCCTCCTATTAACAAAATACCTAGCACAGACCTCGTCCTCCCGACATAGAGTCGACCCTTGCATGGAGGGCTGACACTGTGTCCTGGGCAAAGCCCACCTCGCGTTATATTAGCTACTTTCACCTCGTCCAGCTTAGGAAGAGAGGCAGTCTGAAGAGGAAGACTGACTTTCACTGGCCTATTGTGGTAGCATGTTCAAAATGGCCCTTTGAAAGGAGGCTGAAGTAGGAAGACGGCAAGTTCAAGGCCAGCCTTGGCAACTAGGGAGATCCTGTCTTAAAAAAAATAAAAAATAAGAAGGGGAGGAGGGGCTGGGGCTGTAGCTCAGTGACAGAGAGCTTGCCTAACAGGCATGAGGCACTGGGTTCCATCTGCAGCACCACATAAAAATAAACAAATAAAATAAAGGCATTCTGTCCATCTACAACTACAAAAATAAAAATAAAAACCTCTTTTAAAAAGGGGGGAGGCTGAGGATGTGACTCACTGGCAGAGGACCCCTGGGTTCAGTCTCCAGTGCTGGAAAAAAATATGGCTTTGAGGATCAGTTGCAAGGCATGGCTGCCAGTCCTCATGGCTTGGCCCGGGATGATTTACTCCTCTCAGATGCCATGGAGTCTGAAATATCCCCATTTACAGAATCAAAAAAATAGGGAAGCTTACTGCCTAGTCCTTCCTCTATAGCAAGGATTTTTGTGATAATATAAACTGGAGTTGGGCAAGTTTGCCTTGATTCTCAAGTGAAGAAGACTGAGTGGATTCCAGAAATAATGGTGGCAAGGGAGAAGAAAGCGTGGGTGAGGAGGGAAACTGAGACACACAACATCGCTCAGCCTCAACTTCTCACTGGGCTGTGAGCCATTCTCCAGTGTCACCTAACTTAACTTCCCCTTGGTGCTGCCTCCTAAAAATAGTCACCCTAGAAATAGCAAATATTTATTGCGCTCTTCAGATGCCTGATCTCATTTAATCCTCACGCAGCTCCGTAAAGTGAACATTGTCATTATCACATTTTTCAGTTCCCTGCTCCAGGTTTATGGCTGGTAAGCGGCAGAGCTGAGAACAGAATGGCAGAGCTGCTGGCCCGAGAGCTCCGCTGGCCTGTGTCCATTCATTCACTTACTTATTACCAGAAAAATACTGAGTCGGGGATCGTGCACGGGTCTGAAGACAGATAACACACGATCGGGCCCTTGCAGGCCAGTGTGAGGAACACTGGCACAAGCAGGTGTATTACATCACTGTGAGTGCTCGAGGGGGGTCCCAACCAGTTCTTCATGTTGCCCTTGATGTGTCAACTCGGAGTTTGCCCTTCTTTGTCTAATCCATTTCATTCCACAATCTTTTGTCATCCGCTAAGACGCTTACCTCTGTGTTTGCGACCTCACTTGATACCCTCCTGGCATGCTTTTTCTTGTCCTCTGGCCTTGGCCGCCCTCCAGCCCTTTCAGCATTGGCTACACAGCATCCTGTTGGGTCTGAGTGGGGTGGGGGAAGGGCCTGGGGATGAGCCCAGGTGCCAGTTCTCACCTCCCAGCTTCTGGCCAGCAGCTAGCCCTTGGGCCAGACCCTTAATATGAAGGGGCCACAGTTTCCACTTTTTGTAAAAGAAAGCATGGATTTAGATACTTTTTGAAGTCCCTTTAACTTCAAGTGTTTTATGAACCGACCCTGAATCTCCAGTATGGCGTCAGGGCAGAAGGGAAGAAAGCCCACCTTTTCTCTCCTCCCTCTCCCAGGCTTCCTTCCTGGTAAGTGGCCTTCCTTCACCAGGCCACTCCTTCCTAGCAGGAACCCTCTCAGGTGTGCTCAGGCCTCGGTTCCACCCTAGGTCACAGCCCACCAATTCCTGGCCTGCTTCACCCACATCTGAGGTCCAAGTGACAGATCAGGCTGTGAATCCCCTGTGGAAGCAGAGGGAGTCTGGGACTCCAAGCACCTGGCCTGGGCTCAGATGCACCTGAGTGAGCTGGTTACCTTCCTGCTGCTTCCCCTCCAGCAGGTGACCACAGGCTGCGGGAGGGAGGCTTCTAGCTGCCACAGACTCTCTCTCCATTTTTGAGGCTGAGTTTATCATTTAACAGTAGCACCCAGCAGGAAATGGACATGGGGAGGGCACTTTCTCTGTAGACAGGCATCGCAGGTGCTTTTGTGGTTCTGATGGTTATTCTTTCTCCCCTCACTCCCCAATCAGCCACGAGTTGAAAACTAGTGCCCATGTTAATGCCACCAGCTCAGTGCCTTCACCTTTGGGAGCCAAGATGATATAACCTCAGGACACGATGGCTCACAGAGGGGAAGGGGCATAACTCAGGTCATTTAGCTTGAGTTAGTGGTCTGCCCCAGTGTCTGAGGTGCACAGGCTCCCAGCCTGGACATGCTCTCTCACACTCAGCTCCAGACAGTCCCTGTGCAAAGCTCCTGCTATCACTTCCATAGCAGACCCTCAACACAGGAGGGTCTTGAGCTGGGATTCAATGTGACATGGATTGCTATGTTCTGGAAGGTGGCATCTTAAATTCTTTGAGCCAGAGCCCTAGCTTTGCTTTCTTTGGGTTTCCCATTTGCATGAATTCTGCCCCTTTGCACGCCTTTTCTGCCAATGGAGGAGAGTAGAGATGAAAGCACGCTGTCCCCCAGATACCAATGCCTCTCACCCAGCCTCCTGGGCAGCCTCCTTCCAAGGAGAAGAAGAGAAGGAGCTGGAACTTTGCCTTGTGTGATTCTTAAGCATCTATGACATTCAAATCTTGATAGTCATACCTCCTGCAACATAAAAGTTATAAATGCTTCTAATGCATTTACTATGTGCAGAGGTTGTGGTTGTGAACAGGAGGCAAGCCCTGGCCCTCTGAGAGCTTACATTCCAGCAGAATGTGAAACCATGGTAAAGATATAAAAATATGTAAATATGAAAATAATAAGGTGCTTGTTATTAAGGAGTTATAGTGTAGAAGGGCAAATAAAATATGCTGTGGTATTAGGATTCTCCAGAGAGAACTGATAGGATGTAAATATATACATGTGTATATATACTACGTCTATGTGTGTGTGTGTGTATATATATATATACACACACACACACAGAGAGAGAGAGAGAGAGAGAGAGAGAGAGAGAGAGAGAAAGGGAGGCAGGGAGACAGGCACATAGAAAGAGAGAGGATTACTTATGGGAATTGGCTCATGTGATTGTGGAGGCTGAGCTGTCCACCATCTGCAATCTGTAAGCTCGAGACCCAGGCAACTGGCGGTGTAATTCAGCTGGGAAAAGAGGAGCTCTGAGTCCTGAGGGCAGGAGAAGATGGATGTCCTAGCTTAAGAGAAGAGAGAATGTGCCCTTCCTCCACCTTTTTGTTCTATCCATATCTTCAACAGATTGGATGATGCCTGCCCACATTGGCTGAGGGCAAACCTTCTTTACTCATCTGCTCATTTAAATGCTGATCGCTTCCAGAAACATCCTTATGGACACACCTAGAAATAATGTTTTTATCAGCTCTCTGGGTATCTCTTGGTTCAAATTGACACATAAAATTAACCATCAGAGGGATCAGTCAATGATAGTTTATCTAAACGCCATGACCAATGTTGCTGGCCAGCCAGCCCTCTGTTGTGAGGAGGAACAATGGTCCCCAGTTCCCTCCTCTACTCCAACAAGGACATGTGATGAAGATAGCTCACAAGCTCAGGGCCCACATTATGATTCTAAGCTCTGCCATATGCTGGCATGAGGCTTGAGCAAATTCCTCAACTTTTGGGGTCTTGGGCTCTTCTTTTTCCATGTTTCCTTCACCCAATTGTTGTGAGAACAGATAATATTCACAAAACAGTGGGCAAATTTTAAATAGCACCAAAGTATAGTGATTACTTTTGAAACAAAAGGTCAGTGTTTTAAAACATAAATTTTTCCAAGCATGATGCTAGTTCTTTTTGGATTCCTAGGGACTAAAGAGTTTGTTCATACAGTGGCAAAAAAGGTATACTCAAATGCCTCCACGTAAAAAAGTATTGGGCCAATTGTCCTGCCATGACCTTCAACCAGACCAGGGGAAATTTTAAATAAAACTTGCCACCAGTTACATGGGAGTGATTTCCAAACTGGTTACTGGCATTTGATATTTATAATGAGAATATTAACACTAAGTTAGGTGGGGTTTTATCACTTGCTGAATGAAAATACCTCATCTCAGTAAGAATGAGTTTATAGACTTGGGCATAAGTTTTGGCAAAGTCATTCATTCACTCAACAAGCACCTGATTGGCATGAGGTCCTGGGAAGGCAAGGTGGTAGAGATGGGTGTGTCTGCCATGCCTAAGAAGCTACTGTACTGTGGAGACCCGAGGCATCAAATCAGTACCTCCAACAGAGAGATCTAGTACCAGGGTAAGGGGTACCAGGGTTGGGGGCTCATGGATAAATTAAGAACAACATCTCACTCAAATTTGGGGGGTTAACGTGGGGGTTTGGAAATGCTTTAGATAGGAAGGCTGGTAGCTCCAAGGTGAGTTCAAGTCAGCTGTAGGGTTGGGGCTACAGAGGTTCCAGGCAGAGGGAACAACATATTGAAAGATACCCAGGCAGAAAGGCAGAAACTGAAACTAATATGGGGTATGAATGGTGGAAGGCAGGAGATGAAGCTCAGTACTGGCAGTATCGGATTATGGAGGATCCCAGGGGCCATGGTAAGTCTTTGGACTTCCTTCTTAGGAAAGGTGACCCTATACCCCAGTTTGCCAGGGACAGTCATGGTTTGTGCCTCTTGCCTCAGTGTAATGATTAATAGCCCTGTCTCCTTTCACTCTTCAAAGCCTCCTGGGTTGGATGATAAATTATATGGTCTCCTATCCTGAAGGCTACAGGAAAGCAGTGAAGCAAGGCAGAGGTTGGAGTGGGAGAGAATTGTAGTCCCTTTCTAGGATATGGGTGTGTGTGGGCACAGGCAGCCACGTCTCAAGACCTGAATGGAATCATTTCTGCCTTCAACTGTGCCTTAAAAACTAACACAAGTGGCTGAGTTCTTAGCCTCACAGATTCTTTGTGAATTCTTAGTCTCCCCACCCACTCTGCTGGTTTACTCAAAGAAGTTTGAAGATGGCCTCTTTGGGTGGAATATCGTGTATGGAACCCTCTGAAGGTTCTAGGGTTAGTTTTAAGTAGCAGAGCCAGGAGAGGCCAGAAGCACACGGCAGCACTTCCTTCCAGAGAAGAAGCAGGAAGCAGAAAGAACTTTCCTTTAGTGCAGGTTGGGGAAGGATGGGCAGCTAAAGTCCCCTAACCTAGTGAGGTACCAGCTCCAACCCTTACCCTCAACTCTTGTAAGAACAGAGGCTAGTACTTTGGGGTACATTCGAGCCTGCCTCTCCCCACCTTGGAAAATGCCCAGAGCTAAGTTACCCTGAGAATCAAGGGCTTCCTGGGAGCTCAGTTCCCTGAACCCTTCTCCAGCAGAGGAGGCCTGTTATCAGCGTTAATGAGGGTTACTCATGGCTTAAGTGCTGTTTCCAGCCTGGAGTTGGCATATCTGCTCTGGGTTCTGCCTCTCCCACGGTAATTAACTAATTAACTATCAACAAAGGGATGATACAATTATGACACAGCCAAGCTCCTTATCCTCCTACCAAGAACCCCCTGATGGCTCAGAATCTAGAGAGTTCTGCCTGAATTAGACAGGATTTCCTGGGCCCGGGATGGTCATTCAGCTGTGTTTCAGGCCTTTGCCCCACACCCGCCTCCGTGGTCTCCAAGGCCGGGCTGGGGCTCTGCTGGCTCCAGGAACAAACAATGGACACTGGAAAAACGTACTTAAAGACCGACTGCACTGTGTCCTTATGAAGTGCCCCAAGCTGCAGCCTGGAGTCAATCAGGAGGCTCCCCGAGCCTCCGTTTTCTTCTCAGTAACTAGACCTAACAAACACTGTCCCATGAGTGATTATAGAGTATTCTATGGAACACACTGCAAGCCTTCCTTGAACACAGTTACAAACCAAGGCCCTCGACATTAAAGGACTTGCAGGGAATGCCAGGTGGCAAGTGGAACTGGGGTCAGAATCCGGGGCATGTGAGCCCACGTAGCCTTGCCCTCCACAGCTCATGAAGAAGGCTCTTGGCGTATGGGAGCTCTCCCGACACGGAGCATCTCTGGCATATCTCCATTACTCTGCCTGCCCTGGCTTCCCAAGGTGGAGGCCCAAGAACTCCAAGGGGCAGAGAGCTGGAGACTTGGAAGCTGCAGATGGCCCAACTGGGGGACCCTTAGTCTAGTAATTCTTAGTGCTGAGGCCCATCATAGGGTCCCAGGATCCTCAGGGACCCAAGGACATTGATCCTGGGCTGGGACCTGAGCAGCCCTCGGGGTGCAATTTGGTCCCCAGCTTTGTTTCTGCCATGTGCCTTACCAACTTTCTCCCTTGTCCCTGAGATGCCTGATGGGGATGTTGTGTGAAAGCTCTTCCACACTAGGCTCTTGATACTCTGCCTTGGAATCTTGAGACAGAATAATTATGGAAGCAGCCATAGCCTTTGCCAGAATATTCATTTTTTTTTTCCTTCTGTTTGGTGATGTATGATCCCCAGCTCTGCTGTGTGTCCTCCCAGGATAAGCCTCAAGCCGTGTTCACTTCTTAATCCCCAAAGCATTTAGCACAAGACCTTGACTGAGCAATTGCTCAATCAAGCTCATATTATCAATCATAGCCTCTGTTTGCATTACTTCTAATTTCTTTCCAAATCCTGTCAATGTGATTTCTAAACATGTTAGCATTGCTGCAATGGTATTCAAGTGTTATTTGATTCTCAAATTTTTTTATTTGACATTCTTTTATCTATTATACACTTCAATGCATAATCTACATACTTGTCATTGTTAATAGCTACACTGGATTCCATAGACCCAATGTCCCATGCTTTGTTTAAGCATTCCCGATTGTTGGGCATCTGGGTTGCATCCAATGTTTGAGCACTATAAATAGTGCTTCAGGGCCACCTGGCTTTTCTCTCTTTCACCTGGACATGAGGAAGTGGAATGGGATGGGGGAGGGAAACTCTTCTTTGCATTTCCAGAGAGGCCTATCTCCAAGTGACTTTCTTGGGTTGGGGGAAGCAGAGGCCAATGCCGGCTGTTTCTGACAGAGACAGGCTAGTATCTCAGACTGTCATTGGAAGGCTTCTTATCTGGCCTGTGGTGCCCCAGCAATGAGAGAGGGTGCTCAGCTGGCTGAGGCCTCTCATCCTGACTTGGCGGGGCTCCACAGTGAACTGTTTGCTCTGGAGCTGGCTTCTCAGGTATGGTGGCTCTGTTGGAACATCTTGTTAGACAGCCCCTGAGGGTAGACCTGATAGCATAGCTTATGGTTCCAGGCAGGTCATTTCAAGGTTACACTGGGAATCACACCTTATTCAAAAGTGAGCTAAAAATAGATCATAGAAGTGAGTGTGAAATGGATAACTGTAAAACTCTTAGAAGAAAACATAGGAGAAAATCTTTGTGATCTTGGGTTAGGGAAAAAGCTCTTAGCTATGACAACTAAAGCCTGATCTTTGTAGTGTCGGGATTGTTCTTTGTCTTATTGGTGGTGGTAATTAAAGAATCTGTGCATGTATTAAAACTCAGGACCATACATCCAAAACAAGTGACTTCTGTTGCATGTGAGTTTAAGACACAAAAAGCTGTCAAAGTACTTTTGTATTATTAACTATCTATGTCTCCTAAATATCCACTAGTGAGTCCAAGCTCACTTTGAAGAAAGCAGTCTTTTTTTTTTTTTTTAAAGAGAGAGTGAGAGAGAGAGAGGGGGACAGAGAGAGAGAGAGAATTTTAATTTTTATTTATTTTTTCTTAGTTCTCGGCGGATACAACATCTTTGTTGGTATGTGGTGCTGAGGATCGAACCCGGGCCGCACGCACGCCAGGCGAGCGCGCTACCGCTTGAGCCACATCCCCAGCCCCAAAGAAAGCAGTCTTGATGTAAGAGACTTCCAGTTCCAGTAGGAAATTCTACTTCAGACTCAGGATGGTGACAATGAAACTGGACAGGAAAGGGCTGCTGTCCCAGACACCATTGTAGGGGAAGCACTGACATAACTAAGGCGTGGGTTCATGAGCAGCACTTTGAATGGGAAAAGATTCTGAGTGCACCACTTTCTAGCTCTGGGTGGGACCTTGAACAATTTGCTTCATTGTATCTGTTTCCTTACCTCTAAAATCAAGATAATTGTACCTTAGGGTTGTTGTGGGGTGTTGTAAAGTTTGCATGAGTCAATCAATCTGTAAAGGACTTAGAAGGGCACCTAATAAAATGCAAACACTCCAAAATGTTGGTTCTTACTATGTACTAAGCTCTTAAGATACATCCTCTCAGTTGTCAAAATATTGTTCAAGGTTAATATTCTTATTTCATAGAGGAGGAAATGCAAGCTCAGAAGATAGGTGTACCACACAATTAGGATCTGAACCCAGGTCTCCAGTCTCCATAGTTTGGACCAGAAAGTCTCAACTGCTTCCTTCCTGTTCCCCTGGCTTTAAACTTTAAATCCTGGCACTGAGTGGGCCATCACTGCAGAGAGTGGCCAAGCTGGGTGCTCAGATAATGGGAGAGACAAGGAAGAGGTTAGGGAGGATGCTTGTGTGAGAACCTGGCACAGAAGTCACTCAGGATGCAAAGAGTGGGCAATTTTGTTGTTCAGAGGACAGACATGCAAGGTGACTCAATGTTTTGCCCACACATTCCCTCTTTTATCTTGGCTGCCTCAATTGATTGAAGTCATCAGTTAATGATGTGGCAGGTACAAATGTATCACCCACTGATGGTTTGCATAGCCCTGGAAGATCCCCCTCCTTTCTGCCTAATATGGACAGAAAATCCAGCCACTGGACTACAGCATTCAGCAAAAACTCTCACACTGTGGATGATGAATCAGAGCACCCCCTTGCCCACATGGACTGCAATCTTCCACCCACCAGCAGGAAGGATCCAGGGCAGCAGCACCACTTAGGGTAGGTGGGGAGTCTTTGTATTCATTCTAGTTGCAATCACTTTCAATCATTATGTGCTTATGAACAAGGGCGGAAGAGTATACATGGTCAAACCAAAGAGAAAACTCAGACATATATTTGGCCTTTGATGGGATTATAGATTGACAACTGCCGCCCTGTATTTGCAGCCTGAATTCCAGCCTCTTTTGTCCCCTGGTCTAGATGTATCCACCTGGGTGTCCCCCACACTCCCTGTACTCACCATGTCCAAATCTCCCCTCAATATCCTCTTACCTCAGTTTGCACTTTCTCACATCCCCACTGTCTCAGTTGGTGGTAGCATCGACTGAGCACCCAAGCCCGAGTCTCTGAGAGGACTTAACATGCACTTTTAAATTTTAATTAGTTGATTGTATTTTTTTAGAGAAATTTTAGATTTACAGAAAATCGAGAAGGTATAAATAAATAGCTACCGTGGGTCCTCGTTCTCCTCAGATCCCCCTCTTACTAACATCCTGCATTTAATGTTATAGTTGGTGAACCAATATTGTACGTTACTACTAACTACAGTCCAGGTTAACATTAGGGCTCACTCTTGGTTTGGGACATGCTATGTATTTTGACAAATGGGTTCTGTATGGTGCTGTAACAGGGGGAATATGCTCCAAGGTGTACGTTTTAATGCAAAGCTCATTCCTAGAGCTGACAGTGGGGTCCACATACAGCACCCCCCAGAAGAGCATCAGATCATCACTGAAGCACCTCACTGACCTTCACCTCCCCCACCCAGCCCATGAATACACACTACTTCTGATTGGTTCCAGGTTGGGCCTAGCCCCGCCCTCTCTCAGAAGAAAGCTGCTGGTGGTTTGTAGATTGACCCTTATGGTCAATGAAGGTTGCACACACACTTTGGGATGACTGATGAATACTGTGTGTAGAGCACATACAATAGATCAACTGGGTTGAACCTTATCAATTTTTTTCCACTCATGGACTTCATTTCTATAGTGAGGGTCACCACCACAGCCCTAGATGATCACAAAAAGTAGGGAGGCAGAGGACTAGGACATGTGGGAGTCCTAAAAAAAAAAAAGCTTCATTCTGATTTTTATTAATCATGTCTGTTTCTGTTGCTGGTTTGCTGAGAGGAAACTCAGCACTTTCTTCTCCTTCCATAGAGTCCAGTGCTGTCTCAGGTGACCGTGGGATAGAGGGAAAAATGGGGAAAGTAGAAATAGGGCAAGAAACTGAGGAATTCAGCTGTCTTCCTCCTCTTCATGTTCCCACAACCAAAGACTTTTGTTAGCCTTTCAATTCTTAGGTACGGAAACAGTTCACTTTATAAGAAACAATGGAATGATCTGGAATACCCCCACTGTTACAGGGTAATTCATCCAGGGAAAAGGAATGCATTGTTCAAATTTCTTAGCCTTTTTTTTCCTTTGAGTTTGAGTGATGTGGACTATTAAGCATTCCCCATGGGGGTGGGGGGAGCCTTCAAAGAATTCTATGAAGGTAGTCATTTCAGTTATGTTTATACCTAGATTTAGGTGTGTTTATTGTGCTGTGGGGAATGATGGAGAGGCTAGGTCATCTTTGTGAGGAACATTCTTAACCCATCTCCAGAAAAATGCACTTTGATTAGGCACAGATATTGTGCATAGTTTGGGGGGGGGTGCATCTTGGATCCTCTGCAGGCCCCTCATAGTAGCTATTGGGATTAGAAATTTAGGCACAGCTGAGTAAATCAATCCCACCCAATCCCAGGCCGGTCCCAGATCTCTCATCTATGAGATGTTGGCCTTAGACTAGAAGATTGGTCAGGACACCACTTGTGATGCCACATCTATGTTTTGGGGTGTGTGTTTGTGAAGCGATGGACTTTAATAAAGTTACTAGGCTATGCCTGCTGCTTTCTGACCTGTAGAAGTCCCAACAATATCCCTACCCTGCTTCTTCATGAACTTTAATCTTCCCATGACATTGAACTCTCTGAGAAGGGGGAGTCCCCCCCCCCAGAGAAACTGACTTCCCCTTAACAATCTTTTATGAATATTGTACATAAGTTTTTGTGTTTCAGTGGAAAATGATGTACCATCTATAGCACAGTCTTCTGGGTTATCAGATTCTACTGTCCATTGCCTTCAAGCTATTTTGCAAGGCTCTATAAATTCTTAGTAACAGATTGTAAATTCTGTCCTGAGAGTGATTTAATTGACCTCCTCTCCCTTTGGAAAAATCCAGTTTTGTCTCCATTTGCAATGCACCCCGACAATTCCTTTACTCAATATAAATGTGTGTGTTTCTGACTTTTCCTTTGAACATCTGCCTGGTTTGCTGGTATCAAGAGTAAATTAAATTCTTTAAGATGTGTATTTTTATAACTATATGTGAATCATGATTTTATCTTTTTCTGAAAATTATCTTTTAATAATGTCTGTCTCTGCTGAGGCTTTCAGGAGATTGTTTCTATTTTCAGGCCGTGATTTGAATTGTGTTATACTTCATCTCTTTCTGATCCTCACCAGTGGCCCCTCTCGCCCCCTCCCTACCCACCCACACATGTCTCCTCCTAGATTCCTCTTCTCTTTTACCCCAGACTTGGGCAAAATCAGGCTTGCACACATCCGGACACTGCTGGAAACCAAATGTTTTGAGGTTTGTTGTGTTGGAAATTTCAGCTTCAGCGCTTAAGAAATACAGCCTGGGCATGTTTTGGTATTTAGGTTCACTTAAGTGCTGCCTCCCCAGTGCCAGGAGACACAGACCATAGTTAGCATTTTCCTGGTTTTGGAAGGCAGACTTGGGGCCTGCATCTTTTCAGATCATTGGTATGATGTTAAATATGCGAATAATTTAACCCTTAGCTTCAGAGTTTGTTTGTTTGTTTTTTAATTCTAAAATAGAGGCAGTTTCATAGCAAGGTGAATCTCTGTTTGTTTTTGTTTTTATTTTCAGTGGCTGTCATTAAGAACTACAACAAACCCGAGTGTGATTTTGCCAGTATATTTAGGCCGGCTTATTTGGGTGTGCACGCATGTGTGAAACACACACAGAAAATAGAGGAAATGAGACACAGCCCCATCAATTTGCAAAGTGTATGAACTGTGATGCTTGCGTTCATGATTTCCTTTTCTGCAGCTGTTCAGGTTTGGGTCCAAACATTTCTTATCCCAAGGAAACAATTGCCCCATGCAGGCAGCAAGTTCCATGGCTTTCCTGGGCCCCTGGTGGGTAGGAGGAAGATTTTTATTTGGACAAGTTAATAAGAGACAGTTTACTCTTGGTCAAGTTCCTAGCCAAGGGAGGTAGAAGAGAGAGGAAGTGAATAAGCCTCACTTGTTGAACTTTCTTTCTTTATTTTTTTCCTCTTTAATTTAACTCTTTCTTTACACTGGTGTGGGAAAAGTACATTTTAATCCCAAAGGCCATGGTTCCAACTAAACACTTATTAATTAATGTTCTTGAATTTTCTATCAGAAAACCTGTTGTTGCATCAGAGAAAGGAGGGAATTTCATGGGATGTAGTTTGGGGAGGAAGATTTTTTTCTAAAAATGAGGGTGAAGGATGGATCGCAGATAGGGATCAAGCATAGACTGTTTGGCCCTGAGGACGTTTATCTGGATTGCTCAGTGAGAACCCAGGAGGCCATTTCAACGTTTTATGAATGAAATTCTTCATTAACATTTTTTTCATCAGAGACAGACTTGATCCTAGACTAATAGACTTGCAGCACTACAGCTATTAATGTGATTTTGAGGCATCATGTCGCATTATAAAAGCACAGTGCTAGAAAAGATTCTAATTTGCCCCACTCTCTGAGCACCAGATGGTATGTGCACACAGAAAACACTGTTCTGTGAACAGGAGAAAAATCTGTGATGTCATAGGCGGGAGAAGTCATGGATGGTCAGGGTCTCAAATTGGACTCTGTCCAAGGACAATACCACAGCAATTTCGTTTAAAGATCTTAATTGGCTTTATTTTCAATTCTAGAATCAGGCAACATTTCATTACATAAAATAGAATAAGAGTACCAATAGGCTGAACTGAAGAAGTTGGTTTTACAGACAGAGGAGGGCAGAAGAAAGCAGAAACAAAGAACAGGAGGGGTCCCGATCATTCCAAAGTTACCTTCCTTACAAGGCAGGGACAAGGACCCAATAATATAAAAATAACTAGTTAACATTAGGTTACTTCAGGTTTCTTTTTTTTTTTTTTTTTTTTTTTTTTTGCTGGTGAGGATTAATTCAGAGATAACTTCATTATCTTGTTTTCCTGCCAATTGAAACAGCCTGTTTGGGAAGTTTGGCTAGCTCTCTCTTATTTTCCTAGAAGGTCAGATAACAGTTTAGTTTGGGTTTGATAACATAGAACGGCCTGAGTGACTCCATTTTGATTTTCAGTTTGGTCTGTTCAAGCCCAGTACAGGAGCTAAGTCCAAAACAGTGACCTCCTATAATGCTAATTTAAAAGCACTGATATTCTTCTGAGATGGCAGAAGATAAAGCCCAGCAGACACAAAAACAAAGGGGAAGTGCTAAATTGTGTGGTCCTGGCTCTGCCCTTTTCTGCAATCAGTAACCTGGTATTGATAAAAGACTCAAGAAGGGGTGATTGGAAACTCCCGGAGTCTGACATCACTGGAATCACAGGGGATCTTACTTTCTCAGAACCCACCAAAGGCCCATGTAAGAAAGTTCAGATCATCTCAGACTTACCCTTCTCCCTCTTGCTCTGCCCATAACAAGCCCCATAGATTCCAGCTCAGGTGTCTCAGATTCTGTCACTGGCTGCTGCCTGAGCTCCAGGCTTCTTCACTCCTTTGGCTCGATTAACAGTGAGGCCTGCCTTGGGTCTCTCCCCTCCGCACCTCTTCCACCTATCTTCCTCCTGCTGCCAGAGTGGTTTTCTTAAGTGCAAATCCTATCATGTTCCTTAATTGCTTGAAAATAATTGATGGCACCTCACTGCTGGCCCCAGTGATGGCAGAAATTGGCCCTAGATTAAAGGTTGCTTTGGCCCCACCTAAAACACTTGAAAGCAAATCTTGAAAGATCAAACTGTTTCCAAGTAGTTTAATTGAGTCCTAATCAAAAGTATTTTTTTAAAAAAACTCTGACATTCAACAATATGAAATTCACATTACCTGCACCCGATAGGAAATGATCAG
The DNA here is from genome assembly GCF_964194105.1 of Spermophilus citellus. Lineage (NCBI taxonomy): Eukaryota > Metazoa > Chordata > Mammalia > Rodentia > Sciuridae > Spermophilus > Spermophilus citellus. The sequence continues at coordinate 92,736,547 of NC_138193.1, forward strand.
GCATCAAAGAACCGGAAACATAAAATCATAATAAGAAAGCAACTATATTAATGGAAACAAATGCAGGTATAACACAGATGACAGAAATAATAGACATGAACCTTCAAAATATGATACATTCTCTACATGTTCAAGAAGATAGAGACAAATGAGTATATTAAGGAGAAACATGAAAAATCTGTATATATTAAAAAATCAAACTTTTAGAAATAAAAAAAATGCTAGAGACATAATATCTGAGATGAAAAATCCACTAGATAAGAATTAGATAAGAAAACAAGCAAATAGCTTCAGTGAAGGAGAACTTCAAACAACTTGATATATAAATAATTGTGCAGATCACAAAGGAGAGTAGGAGAGTAGAAAAATAAAGGGAAGAAATAATAGCTGGACCATTTTCCCAATTTGATAGAAGTATCCAGAAAGCTCAATAGTCCCAACCACAAGAAACATATAGAAATTTTAAGAATTTACATAATCAAATTGCTTAAAAATAACAGAGACAAATCTTAAAAGCAGCCAGGGAAAGGGCATGAAGAACACAGAAAACAAAAGTAGATTTAATTGTTGAAGATGGTGGAATGCAAAAGATGGTCGACTTTTTTAATGAACTGAAGAAAAATGTTGTGAACCTAGATTTCTACACATGGCAAAAACTATCTTGCAAAAATGCAGATGAAATGAAGATTTTTGTTTTCAGACTGCAAAAGATAAAAAATTGATCACCAATCCTACAAAAAAGGAGGACTTTTGAAAAGGAAGAAAAATGTAATCCAATAGGAGTCTTGATCTACACAAAAGAATGAAGAGAATTTAAGTGCAAAACACTGGGTAAATATTTTTTAAATTCCAATTTATTTTTCAAATCTCTTTAAACAATGGAGAAAAGATAGGCTTTTAAACAAACGGTGTTGGGAAAACTGGTTTTCCATGTGTGGAAGAATGAGGACAGATCCTTATCTCTCTCCCTGTACAAAAGTCAATTCAAAATGGATCAAAGATTTAAGAGTGAGACCAGAAACCATGCAACACCTAGAAGAAAACATAAGGTCAACAGTCCAAAATATGGGAGCAGGCAACAATTTTCTCAATAGGATTCCTAAAGCTCAGGAAATAATACCAAGAATTAATAAATGGGACAGTATCAAATTTAAAAGCTGCTGTACAGCAAAGGAAATAAGAATGTAAAGACAGCACCTAAAGAATGGAAGAAAATCTTGCCAGCTACTCTTCTGATGGAGGATTAATTTCCAGAATATATAAAGAACTCAAAAAACTTAACACACACACCAAATAACCCAATTAGTAAATGGGCAAATGAACTAAATGGACACTTCTCAAAATAAGAAGTACAAATGGCCAAAACAATGTTCAACATCTTTAGCAATTAAGAAAAATTAAAATCAAAACTACACTGGATTTGGTTTCACTCCTGTCAGAATGGCTGTCATCAAGAATATGAATGATAAAAAATGCTGCAGAAAAAAGAACGGTTTTTACACTGATGATGGGATTGTAAATTAATACAACCACTATGGAAATCAGTATGGACATTCCTCAAAAGACTAGGAATGGATTCACTATATGACCTAGTTGTACCACTCCTTAGTATTTATCCTAAAGAATCAGAGTCAGCATCCTACGGTGATACCTTATAGCAGCACAATTCACTAGAGCCATACTATGGAACCAGCTTAGATGCCGGACAATGGATTAAAAAATGTAGCATATATACACAATAAAGTTTTATTCAGTTACAAAGAAGAATGAAATTATGTCATTGTCAGGAAAATGGATGGAACTTGAGAACATTATGTTAATCAAAATAAGCCAAACTCAGAAAGCCAAGGGTGGTATGTTTTCTCTCGTATGTTGAAGCTAGAGAGGAAAAGGGAAGAGAAATCTGTGTGGTAGAGGGCAATCTCATGCAAATCAAAGGGAGACCCCATAAAGTAGAGGAAATGGACAAGGGGGAAGGAGGATGAGAAGGAAAGGGGAAATACTAGGCAAAGATACTGGCCAAATTTTATTGTAATGTCATGTGCATGTAACAACATATCCCACCATTATGTAAAATTATAATGTACTAATAAAAAATATGGAAAAAAGATTTTTAAAAATATCTTTAAACAATAGCTTATTGTTTAAAGTGAAAATAATAATAATGCATCGTGGGGTTTATACAGTATGCACAAGTGAAATACTTAGAAGAATAGCACGAAGACCAGAAAGGAGGATGTAAAGAGAATTACACTTTGAGGTTCTTAAGTTGTACGTGAGTTGGCAAACTGTTGGCTGAAGGTAGACTATGGTAAACCTGAAAGTAAACATCCCAAAGTGAAACAAATATAACTACATATCTAATAAGTTAATAAAGAAGACAAAATAGAATTATGAAACATGAACACAAAAGAAGATGAAAATAGAAAAAAAATCTAGGAAAACAAAACCAGATGGGACAAATAGCAAAGGGCAAGATGGTAAGCTTTATATTAATCATGTCAATAATCACATTAAATGTAAAATATATAAATAAATACCCTATTTGAAAGGCAGAGATTGTCAGACAAAAAAAAAAATTTTTTAAAGGCAGACTCTCTGTTCTAACCATCAGAAATCAAATTGAAATATGAAGACACAAATGGATTAAATTTTAAAAAATGGGAAAAGATATGTCATGATCTCACTGATCAGAAAAGCTTCACAATGGGGACGAGTTAAGGGGAAATATGGTTGGGGGTGGGGACAAAGACAGATGTCAGAAGTGTCCCATCTTTCCTTGCCGAGTCTCCTTCCTCTACCAGTGCTGTGTAACTGGGCAAAAGCTGTACCCAACATTCACTGTGATCAGCCCTTTGAGAGCAAATAATGGGAGAATTGAGGGAGGAGAGAAGGCCTCCCGGCAAGAGACTGGTATCATGTTCATGTCAGGGCTGTTGGAAAAGTACCCACAGGGAGGGCTGTGGGTCGAATGATTGAGAAAGATGCTATGTCAGCCTAGCTTCCAAGCCAGGAGGATGTGGGAGCTGAGTATAGGACAGGGTCCCCTTGAGTGACTAGTGGGTTGGTACTATTTTCTGTTGTTAATCAGAACTTTAAAAAATACTGTTGGGTGCAGAATGCTAGCAAGTTAGGAGTGCTGAACCATCCAGGGGGTACAGACTTTGCTCAGGTCCTGGAGTAAGCTCAGGCCCAGTAAGAGGGTAACTCTCTGCTTCATTCAGATGGAATCAATCCTGCCCTTACCAAAGCTTAAAATCCACCTTCCTCGACCTTGGTGCCATGGCTGCTTGTGATCACCTTGGTGTTAACAGGAACCATCATGTCCGTGAGGAAGCTTCCAGGGTGCTGTTGGTGGGCAGGTGAGCAGAGTAAGAATGCTAGGGAGGCAAGACAGCCAGACACCTGTAGGGTGCTTAACCTGAGGGAGGAAGCCAAGGAAGACAGTGACAAGTTGAACCCGGGGGTCTCTCCTGTGTCCAGGCTAACTGGTCAGTGACCCATGGAAAGTCCTGTATTGGGGAGGAATACCAAGACTAATACTTTCTGTTGGTCCTGGAGAGCAGAGAGCTCAAGACTCCAAGCAGCACTTCTGAAATGTTTAGTCATTTCAGGAAATGCTTCTTCAGAACTGGATTTCAGAGAAGCTTCCCTAGAATTCCCCCCACACCTGACACAGCTCGGGAATCTCCATGCAGATGAACCACGGGGGACCCAAGGATGAGGGACACTTCCCTAGATGTAACCAGTTCACAGGGACACACAGGCAGAGGACAGAGGAAGCTTCACAGATGGAAGTTTCATAGCTTTCCCTTGCTCACTGATTATTCCAGAAAAGAGCATTCTCCCACAGGTCACCAGACAAGTACCTCAAATTTGCTTGAGCAGCCCCAGCTCTACCCAGACTAGTGCCGTAGCCACTAACCAGACCCTCTGCCTTGAGCCTCTATTTTCTACCCGGCTCTGAGTATTTACAGTCTTCCTACAAATCACACTTCTTATCACAGAACAAGTTCATATCCTTCAGCCTGGAATTGTCCACGAATCTGTGTCCCACCTCCCTTAACATAAACGATGTGCTTTCATACCTAGCCGGGATACCCTGAGCACACACAGACACACCACTGCTTTATCAGGGTGTACAAGAAGCAAGAGCCAAGAAAGATGGGAAGCCAGGAGGGCCAGTGCCAGGGTGTGCTACGGAGAAGGCCCACACTTATGCTAAGCAGACTGCTGGCTTGATTCCATGGGGCCATCCTCCAAGGGGCTGAATGAATCTGAGTGTCAGAACTGTCCAGGGATAAGAAGGGGGCAAATTGTCTCCTGTGTCCATTGCTCAGAGGTCTGTGGGCTTCGTCCTTCAGGGTTGGGCACAGGAAGCCTGTTAGTCGCAACTGGCCTTAAGCGAGACAGCAGGGGAGCCCAAGGCTGGGAGCAGAAGTGTGGAGAGCGTGTATGAGGTGAGGGGCTTGTCATTTTGTGCATACTGGGAGTTCGCATGGCCACTGGTCAGTCACTCAGAAGCATCTGGGGCATAGCCAGTAGATAAGGGACCCCAAAACCATGAGGCTGAGAGGGTCTAGGTGGCTCATAAGTCCCTCACCCTCCACCTGTGGTGACCTCAGCAAACACTTGAGGGGGTGGAGGCACAATTGAAAGAATTCGGTTCCTTTTGGTAATGAGCTAGGATCTTCTATAAAATGTTTGTAGGATGCTTAACCAACTGCTGGGAAATAAATGCTCAATGAAAACTAGCTTTCGTTATTAACTATTACCATCCATGAGGTCAACCGTGCTCCATCTCTCTGACCTGGGAAAGGTCTTTCTTGCCCACCCCCTGGCCCTGCTCCTAACACATAGCAGGTAATTCTTTTCCAGACATCTCCCCACCCATCCCCCATCTCTCCCTTGTCACCCAGGCAGTAGAGCAGGTCAGGGGAAGAGAAAGTGGGCCGGAGGGCAGGCAGGGTGGGGCTATACCCAGGGGGGAGACTTCAGCTGTGTCCCCCAGATGGCTTCCTCTGCCCTTGCCTGCCGGCTTCTCTCCACTTGGTTAGCAGACGTGAACCAACCCAGCGTTCCTTCTGCCCAGCTGCCCAGGCCAGGCCCTACTGTTTCACAGAAGTGTTTCTGGGGCTACGGGCTCTTCCTCCGACTGAGTGTGGCTGGCCAGGTTAGTGATCAGCCTCAATCAGGTGTGGAAAATTCCAGGAGCTCCCGGGCTAGGACAGCTATAGTCTGCCACCAAGCATCTCTTCCTTAGTGCCTCACTCCCTCATGCCACCTCCTTACTCCCTTGTGGCCTTAGGCTCTGCCCTCCACCCCTCATCTGTGACTAGAAACCTGCTGGCTTTAACAATTCACTGGTTCCAACTTGGGGCCTAAAAGCAGAGCCAGGCTTCCCCGGGAGAGGCTGTAACTCTATGTAACTATAAGAGTCCCATGGCCTTCCCCACTCTAGAAGCCCACCTCCAGAGCCTGCCCCCAGGAACTGCTCCAGAACTGTCTGCAGAGACCCAAGAGGAAAATCCAGAAAGCTCTGACCAGAGGGAGTGCGGCTTAAGAGCTGAGCACATACGCTGTGAAGCAATCTGTGTGTCTGTTCTTCACTTTAGAATTACTATTAAGTAATGTGACCCCTGTTAGCTCATTTATTTATTCGTTTATCCATCAAATATGTTTCAACTCTAGAAGAAAGAGAGATGATCATGAAGTCCAGCTTCGGGAAGAAGAAGGTCATAAGCAAGCCACCAAAATATCAAAGAGGACACATATGTTCAGCTTATGGAGAAGAAACGAACTCTGCCTGAGGGAACCAGAAAGGAATTATGGAGAAGGGCTTTTTAAACTGGGTCATGAAGGATCAGTAGGAGTTTGTGGGGGTGGGGTGGGGAGTAGAGAGGCTATGAACAGGATTGGTGCATTCTGAATAAAAAGAAAAATATGCCAAGCTACAGGGCACATGTGTGTTTTCATTAATAACCCCTAAAGTTTTATTAAATGCCTACTAGGTGCCAGGTCATTGGTTAAGTGCCAAGAGTGCAGAAAAGAACAAGGCAGACATTATCTTTTCCTCTTTCTAGTGGAAAAACTAAAATTAAAAACAAGCAACAACAACAACAACAGGAATTGCACAGATAACTATGCACTGACAATTGTGCCAGGTCTGTGAAGGGGAGGAAGAGCTATGGGAACATGCAGGGGTAGGGAGGGCTCATTAGCTCTGGGGATCAAGAAAGGCCTGCCAAAGGAGGTGACAGCTGAGCTGACTCCTGAGAGCTGTGTGGGAGTGGCCAGGCCAGGCATCACAGGTCCAAGGAGCATGAGTTCAGACCATCTGAAGTGATCCAGCATGGAGGGAGGCCCAGGCTCGCTGGAGGCCAGAGGAGTGAGGTAGCAGAGGAGTCCGAAAGGCTGGAATCTTGATTTTTAAGAGCAGGGGAATGACGCAATGAATGAGCATTACAAAGAAGACTCCCAGACTGTGGTGTGGGAAATGGAGCGCAGCTGTAATGAC